>NC_092751.1:71858197-72191916 GCF_047496795.1 Chiloscyllium punctatum | reverse complement strand
AACCACTACAGCTCTTTATGGTCACTGTAAAACCACTACAGCTCTTTATGGTCACTCTAAAACCTCTGCAGCTCTTTATGGTCAATGTAAAACCACAACAGCTCTTTATGGTCACTGTAAAACCACTGCAGCTTTTCATGGTCTTTGTAAAACCACTACAGCTCTTTATGGTCACTGTAAAACCACTACAGCTCTTTATGGTCACTGTAAAACCACTGCGTCTCTTTCTGGCCACAATAAAACCACTACAGCTCTTTATGGTCACTGTAAAACCACAGCAGCTCTTTATGGTCACTGTAAAACCACTGCTGCTCTTTATGGTTACTGTAAAACCCTGCGGCTCTTATGGTCAAGGTAAAACCACTGCAGCTCTTTATCGTCAGAGTAAAATCACGAAAGCTCTTTGTGGTCACTGTAAAACTACTGCGGCTCTTTATGGTCCAATTAAAACCACTGCAGCTCTTTATGGTCACTGTAAAACCACTACAGCTACTTATGGACACAGTAAAACCACTGCAGCTCTTTATGGTCACTGTAAAACCACTACAGCTCTTTATGGTCACTCTAAAACCTCTGCAGCTCTTTATTGTCAATGTAAAACCACTGCAGCTTTTTATGGTCATTGTAAAACCACTACAGCTCTTTATGGTCACTGTAAAACCACTACAGCTCTTCATGGTCACTGTAAAACCACTGAAGCTCTTTACGGTCAATGTAAAACCACTGCAGCTCTTTATGGTCACAGTAAAACCACTGCGGCTCTTGTGGTCACTGTAAAACCACTGCAGCTCTTTATGGTAACTGTAAAACCACGAAAGCTCTCGTGGACAATGTAAAACCACTACAGCTCTTTATGGTCAGATTAAAAACACGAAAGCTCTTTATGGTCACTGTAAAACTACTGTGGCTCGTTATGGTCACAGTAAAACCACTGCAGCACTTTATGGTCACTGTAAAACCACGAGAGGTCTTTATGGTCACTGTAAAACCACTGCGGCTCTTAATGGTCACTGTAAAACCACAACAGCTCTTTTTGGTAACTGCAAAACCACGGCGGGTCTTTGTGGTCATTGTAAAAGCACTATAGCTCTTTACAGTCACTCTAAAACCACTGCAGTTCTTTATGGTCTCTGTAAAACTACGATAGATCTTTATGGTCACTCTAAAACCTCTGCAGCTCTTTATGGTCAATGTAAAACCACAACAGCTCTTTATGGTCACTTTAAAACCACTGCAGCTGTAAATGGTCATTGTAAAACCACTACAGCTCTTTATGGTCACTGTAAAACCAGTACAGCTCTTTATGGTCACTGTAAAACCACTGCAGCTCTTTACGGTCAATGTAAAACCACTGCAGCTCTTTATGGTCACAGTAAAAGCACTGCAGCTCTTATGGTCACTGTAAAACCACTGCAGCTCTTTATGGTCACTGTAAAACCACTTCAGCTCTTATGGTCACTGTAAAACCACTACAGCTCTTTATGGTCACAGTAAAACCACTACAGCTGTTACGGTCACTGTAAAACCACTGCGGATCTTGATGGTCACTGTAAAGCCACTACAGCTCTTTATGGTCACTGTAAAACCACGAGAGCTCTTTATGGTCACTGTAAAACCATGACAGCTGTTATGATCACTGTAAAACCACTGCAGCTCTTTATGGTCACTGTAAAAACACTGCGGCTCTTATGGTCAAGGTAAAACCACTGCAGCTCTTTATGTTCACTGTAAAACCACTACAGCTCTTTCTGGTCACAGTAAAACCACTGCAGCTCTTTATGTTCACTGTAAAACCACTGTGGCTCTTATGGTCACTGTAAAACCACTGCGGCTCTTGTGGTCACAGTAAAACCACTACAGCTCTTTATGGTCACTGTAAAACCACTGAAGCTCTTTATGGTAACTGTAAAACCACTGTCGCTCTTATGGTAACAGTAAAACCACTACAGCTCTGTATCGTCAGATAGCTCTTTATGGTCACTGTAAAACCATGACAGCTGTTATGATCACTGTAAAACCACTGCAGCTCTTTATGGTCACTGTAAAAACACTGCGGCTCTTATGGTCAAGGTAAAACCACTGCAGCTCTTTATGTTCACTGTAAAACCACTACAGCTCTTTCTGGTCACAGTAAAACCACTGCAGCTCTTTATGTTCACTGTAAAACCACTGTGGCTCTTATGGTCACTGTAAAACCACTGCGGCTCTTGTGGTCACAGTAAAACCACTACAGCTCTTTATGGTCACTGTAAAACCACTGAAGCTCTTTATGGTAACTGTAAAACCACTGTCGCTCTTATGGTAACAGTAAAACCACTACAGCTCTGTATCGTCAGATAGCTCTTTATGGTCACTGTAAAACCATGACAGCTGTTATGATCACTGTAAAACCACTGCAGCTCTTTATGGTCACTGTAAAAACACTGCGGCTCTTATGGTCAAGGTAAAACCACTGCAGCTCTTTATGTTCACTGTAAAACCACTACAGCTCTTTCTGGTCACAGTAAAACCACTGCAGCTCTTTATGTTCACTGTAAAACCACTGTGGCTCTTATGGTCACTGTAAAACCACTGCGGCTCTTGTGGTCACAGTAAAACCACTACAGCTCTTTATGGTCACTGTAAAACCACTGAAGCTCTTTATGGTCACTCTAAAACGACTACAGGTATTTTTGGTCACTATATAACCACTGCAGCTCTTTATGGTCACTGTAAAACCACTACAGCTCTTTATGGTCATTGAAAAACCACTGCAGCTCTTTATGGTCACTGTAAAATCACTGCGGCTTTTTATGGTTAGTGTAAAGCCACTGCGGCTCTTGTGGTCACTGTAAAACCACTACAGCTCTTTATGGTAACTGTAAAACCACGAAAGCTCTTGTGAACAATGTAAAACCACTACAGGTCTTTATGGTCAGAGTAAAACCACGAAAGCTCTTTATGGTCACTGTAAAACTACTACAGCTGTTACGGTCACTGTAAAACCACTGCGGCTCTTGATGGTCACTGTGTAACCACTGCAGCTCTTTATGGTCACTGTAAAACCACTGCAGCTCTTTATGGTTAGTGTAAAGCCACTGCGGCTCTTGTGGTCACTGTAAAACCACTACAGCTCTTTATGGTCATTGTAAAACCACGAAAGCTCTTGTGGACAATGTAAAACGACGACAGCTCTTTCTGGACACTGTAAAACCACTACAGCTCTTTATGGTCACTGTAAAACCACTGCAGCTCTTTATGGTTAGTGTAAAGCCACTGCGGCTCTTGTGGTCACTGTAAAACCACGACAGCTCTTTATGGTAGCTGTAAAACCACGAAAGCTCTTGTGGACAATGTAAAACCACTACAGCTCTTTATGGTCAGAGTAAAACCACGAAAGCTCTTTATGGTCACTGTAAAACCACTACAGCTCTTTATGGTCAGAGTAATACCACTACAGCTCGTTATGGTCACTGTAAAACCACTGCTGCTCTTTATGGTCACTGTAAAGCCACTGCGGCTCTTGTGGTCACTGTAAAACCACTACAGCTCTTTATGGTAACTGTAAAACCACGAAAGCTCTTGTGAACAATGTAAAACCTCTACAGCTCTTTATGGTCAGAGTAAAACCACGAAAGCTCTTTATGGTCACTGTAAAACCACTACAGCTCTTTATGGTCAGAGTAAAACCACTACAGCTCTTTATGGTCACAGGAAAACCAATGCAGCTCTTTACGGTCAATGTAAAACCACTGCAGCTCTTTATGGTCACAGTAAAAGCACTGCAGCTCTTATGGTCACTGTAAAACCACTGCAGCTCTTTATGGTCACTGTAAAACCACTTCAGCTCTTATGGTCACTGTAAAACCACTACAGCTCTTTATGGTCACAGTAAAACCACTACAGCTGTTACGGTCACTGTAAAACCACTGCGGATCTTGATGGTCACTGTAAAGCCACTACAGCTCTTTATGGTAACTGTAAAACCACGAGAGCTCTTTATGGTCACTGTAAAACCATGACAGCTGTTATGATCACTGTAAAACCACTGCAGCTCTTTATGGTCACTGTAAAAACACTGCGGCTCTTATGGTCAAGGTAAAACCACTGCAGCTCTTTATGTTCACTGTAAAACCACTACAGCTCTTTCTGGTCACAGTAAAACCACTGCAGCTCTTTATGTTCACTGTAAAACCACTGTGGCTCTTATGGTCACTGTAAAACCACTGCGGCTCTTGTGGTCACAGTAAAACCACTACAGCTCTTTATGGTCACTGTAAAACCACTGCAGCTCTTTATGGTCACTGTAAAAACACTGCGGCTCTTATGGTCAAGGTAAAACCACTGCAGCTCTTTATGTTCACTGTAAAACCACTACAGCTCTTTCTGGTCACAGTAAAACCACTGCAGCTCTTTATGTTCACTGTAAAACCACTGTGGCTCTTATGGTCACTGTAAAACCACTGCGGCTCTTGTGGTCACAGTAAAACCACTACAGCTCTTTATGGTCACTGTAAAACCACTGAAGCTCTTTATGGTCACTCTAAAACGACTACAGGTATTTTTGGTCACTATATAACCACTGCAGCTCTTTATGGTCACTGTAAAACCACTACAGCTCTTTATGGTCATTGAAAAACCACTGCAGCTCTTTATGGTCACTGTAAAATCACTGCGGCTTTTTATGGTTAGTGTAAAGCCACTGCGGCTCTTGTGGTCACTGTAAAACCACTGCAGCTCTTTATGGTCACTGTAAAACCACTGCAGCTCTTTATGGTCACTGTAAAGCCACTGCGGCTCTTGTGGTCACTGTAAAACCACTACAGCTCTTTATGGTAACTGTAAAACCACGAAAGCTCTTGTGAACAATGTAAAACCACTACAGGTCTTTATGGTCAGAGTAAAACCACGAAAGCTCTTTATGGTCACTGTAAAACTACTACAGCTGTTACGGTCACTGTAAAACCACTGCGGCTCTTGATGGTCACTGTGTAACCACTGCAGCTCTTTATGGTCACTGTAAAACCACTGCAGCTCTTTATGGTTAGTGTAAAGCCACTGCGGCTCTTGTGGTCACTGTAAAACCACTACAGCTCTTTATGGTCATTGTAAAACCACGAAAGCTCTTGTGGACAATGTAAAACGACGACAGCTCTTTCTGGACACTGTAAAACCACTACAGCTCTTTATGGTTAGTGTAAAGCCACTGCGGCTCTTGTGGTCACTGTAAAACCACGACAGCTCTTTATGGTAGCTGTAAAACCACGAAAGCTCTTGTGGACAATGTAAAACCACTACAGCTCTTTATGGTCAGAGTAAAACCACGAAAGCTCTTTATGGTCACTGTAAAACCACTACAGCTCTTTATGGTCAGAGTAATACCACTACAGCTCGTTATGGTCACTGTAAAACCACTGCTGCTCTTTATGGTCACTGTAAAGCCACTGCGGCTCTTGTGGTCACTGTAAAACCACTACAGCTCTTTATGGTAACTGTAAAACCACGAAAGCTCTTGTGAACAATGTAAAACCTCTACAGCTCTTTATGGTCAGAGTAAAACCACGAAAGCTCTTTATGGTCACTGTAAAACCACTACAGCTCTTTATGGTCAGAGTAAAACCACTACAGCTCTTTATGGTCACAGGAAAACCAATGCAGCTCTTTATGGTCACTGTAAAACAACTACAGCTATTTACGGACACAGTAAAACCACTGCAGCTATTTGTGGTCACTGTAAAACCACCACAGCTCATTATGGTCACTGTAAAACCACTACAGCTCTTTCTGGTCACTGTAAAACCACTACAGCTCTTCATGGTCACTGTAAAACCACTACAGCTCTTTATGGTCAGTGTAAAACCACTGTGGATCTTAATGTCACAGTAAAAACACTGCAGCACTTTATGGTCACTGTAAAACCACTGCGGCTCTGATGGTCACTGTAAAACCACTGCAGCTGTTTATGGTCACTGCAAAACCACTACAGCTCTTTATGGTTATTGAAAAACCACTGCAGCTCTTTATGGTCACTGTAATATCACTGCGGCTTTTTATGGTTAGTGTAAAGCCACTGCGGCTCTTGTGGTCACTGTAAAACCACTACAGCTCTTTATGGTCACTGTAAAACCACTGCAGCTCTTTATGGTCACTGTAAAACCACGAAAGCTCTTTATTGTCACTGTAAATCCACTACAGCTCTTTATGGTCACAGTAAAACCACTACAGCTGTTTATGGACACAGTAAAACCACTGCAGCTCTTTATGGTCACTGTAAAAACACTGTGGCTCTTTATGGTCACTTTAAATCCACTACAGCTCTTTATGGTCACTGTAAAACCACTACAGCTCTTGATGGTCACAGAAAAACCACTGGAGCTCTTTACGGTCACTGTAGAACCACTACAGCTATTTATGGTCACAGTAAAACCACTGCAGCTCTTTCTGGTCATAGGAAAAACCATGCAGCTCTTTGTGGTCACTGTAAAACCATGACAGCTGCTTATGGTCACTTTAAAACCACTGCAGCTCTTTATGGTCACTGTAAAACCACTACAGCTCTTTCTGGTCACAGTAAAACCACTGCGGCTCTTTATGGTCATTGGAAAACCACCAAAGCTCTTTATGGTCACTCTAAAACGACTACACGTATTTTCGGTCACTTTAAAACCACTGCAGCTCTTTATGGTCACTGTAAAACCACTGCAGCTCTTTATGGTCACTGTAAAACCACTGCAGCTCTTTATGGTTAGTGTAAAGCCACTGCGGCTCTTTATGGTCACTGTAAAACCACTACAGCTCTTTATGGTAACTGTAAAACCACGAAAGCTCTTGTGGACAATGTAAAACCACTACAGCTCTTTATGGTCAGAGTAAAACCACGAAAGCTCTTTATGGTCACTGTAAAACTACTATGGCTCATTATGGTCACGTGCTGCAGTGGTTTTACTGTGACCATAAAGAGCTTTCGTGGTTTTACTCTGACCATAAAGAGCTGTAGTGGTTTTACATTGTCACTGTAAAACCACTGCAGCTCTTTATGGTCTCTGTAAGACCACTGTGACTCTTTATGGTCACTGTAAAACCACTACTGCTCTTTATGGTCACAGGAAAACCAATGCAGCTCTTTATGGTCACTGTAAAACAACTGCAGCTATTTACGGACACAGTAAAACCACTGCAGCTATTTGTGGTCACTGTAAAACCACCACAGCTCATTATGGTCACTGTAAAACCACTAGGGGTCTTTATGGTCACTGTAAAACCACTGCGGCTCTTTATGGTCACTGTAAAACCACAACAGCTCTTTATGGTCACTGCAAACCCACTGCGGCTCTTTATGGTCATTGTAAAACCACTATAGCTCTTTATGGTCACTCTAAAACCACTGCAGTTCTTTATGGTCACTGTAAAAGCCCTGCAGCTCTTTACGGTCACTGTAAAACCACTGCAGCTCTTTATGGTCTCTGTAAGACCACTGTGACTCTTTATGGTCACTGTAAAACCACTACTGCTCTTTATGGTCACAGGAAAACCAATGCAGCTCTTTATGGTCACTGTAAAACAACTGCAGCTATTTACGGACACAGTAAAACCACTGCAGCTATTTGTGGTCACTGTAAAACCACCACAGCTCATTATGGTCACTGTAAAACCACTACAGCTCTTTCTGGTCACTGTAAAACCACTACAGCTCTTCATGGTCACTGTAAAACCACAACAGCTCTTTATGGTCAGTGTAAAACCACTGTGGCTCTTAATGTCACTGTAAAAACACTGCAGCTCTTTATGGTCACTGTAAAACCACTGCGGCTCTTATGGTCACTGTAAAACCACTACAGCTATTTATGGACACAGTAAAACCAATGCAGCTCTTTATGGTCACTTTAAAACCACTACAGCTCTTCATGGTCACTTTAAAAACACTCCTGCACTTTTTGGTCACTGTAAATCCACTACAGCTTTTTATGATCACTGAAAAACCACTGCAGCTCTTTATGGTCACTGTAAAACCACTACAGATCTTTATGGTCTCTGTGAAATGACTGCTGCTCTTTATGGTCACTGGAAAACCACAGCGGCTCTTGTGGTCAAGGTAAAACCACTGCAGCTCTTTATGTTCACTGTACAACCACTGCGGCTCTTTATGGTCACAGTAAAACGACTGCAGCTCTTTATCGTCACTGTAAAACCACTGCAGCTCTTCATGGACACAGTAAAACCACTGCAGCTCTTTCTGGTCACAGTAAAACCACTGCAGCACTTTATGTTCACTGTACAACCGCTGCGGCTCTTTATGGACACAGTAAAACCACTGCGGCTCTTTATGTTCACTGTAAAACCACTACAGCTCTTTCTGGTCACAGTAAAACCACTGCAGCTCTTTATGGTCACTGTAAAACCACTACAGCTCCTTATGGTCACTGTAAAACCACTGTGGCTCTTATGGTCACTGTAAAACCACTGCAGCTCTTTATGGTCACTGTAAAACCACTGCGACTCTTATGGTCACTGTAAAAACACTGCGGCTCTTGTCGTCACTGTAAAACCACTACAGCTCCTTATCGTCAGAGTAAAATCACGAAAGCTCTTTATGGTCACTGTAAAACTACTGCGGCTCATTATGGTCACTGTAAATCCACTACAGCTCTTTATGGTCACAGTAAAACCACTGCAGCTCTTTATGGTCACTGTAAAACCACTGTGGCTCTTTATGGTCACTGTAAATCCACTACAGCTCTTTATGGTCACAGTAAAACCACTGCAGCTCTTTATGGTCACTGTAAAACCAGTACAGCTCTTTATGGTCACTGTAAAACCACGAGAGCTCTTTATGGTCACTGTAAACCTACTGCGGCTCTTATGGTCACTGTAAAAACACTGCTGCTCTTTTTGGTCCAATTAAAACCACTGCAGCTCTTTATGGTCACTGTAAAACCACTACAGCTATTTATGGACACAGTAAAAGCACTGCAGCTCTTTATGGTCACTGTAAAACCACTACAGCTCTTTCTGGTCACAGTAAAACCATTGCGGCTCTTTATGGTAATTGGAAAACCACCAAAGCTCTTTATGGTCACTCTAAAATGACTACAGGTCTTTATGGTCACTGTAAAAACACTGCAGCTCTTTATGGTCATTGTAAAACCACTGCAGCTCTGATGGTCACTGTAAAACCACTGCAGCTCTTTATGGTCATTGTAAAACCACTACAGCTCTTTATGGTCACTGTAAAACCACTACAGCTCTATATGGGCATTGAAAAACCACTGCAGCTCTTTAAGGTCACTGTAAAAACACGACAGCTCTTTATGGTCACTGTAAAATCGCTGCGGCTTTTTATGGTCACTGTGAAACCACTACAGCTCTTTATGGTCACTGTAAAACCACTGCAGCTCTTTGTGGTCTCTGTAAAACCACGACAGCTCTTTATGGTCACTGTTAAACCACAGCGGCTCTTTGGTCACTGTAAAACCACTGCAGCTCTTTATGGTCACTGTAAAACCACTGCGTCTCTTATGGTCACTGTAAAAACACTGCAGCTCTGATGGTCGATGTAAAACCACTGCAGCTCTTTATGGTCACTGTAAAACCACAACAGCTCTTTATGGTCACTGTAAAACCACTACAGCTCTTTCTGGGCATTGAAAAACCACTGCAGCTCTTTAAGGTCACTGTAAAAATACTACAGCTCTTTATGGTCACTGGAAAACCACTGCAGCTCTTTATGGTCACTGCAAAACCACTGCGGCTCTTTATGGTCACTGTAAAACCACTATAGCACTTAATGGTCACTCTAAAACCACTGCAGCACTTTATGGTCACTGTAAAACCACTAGAGGTCTTTATGGTCATTGAAAAACCACTGCGGCTCTTTATGGTCACTGAAAAACCACAACAGATCTTTATGGTCACTGCAAAACCACTGCGGCTCTTTATGGTCATTGTAAAACCACTATAGCTCTTTATGGTCACTCTAAAACCACTGCAGTTCTTTATGGTCAACGTAAAACCACTGCAGCTCTTTACGGTCACTGTAAAACCACTACAGCTATTTATGGTCACTGCAAAACCACTGCGTCTCTTTATGGTCATTGTAAAACCACGATAGCTCTTTATGGTCACTGTAAAACCACTGCAGCTCTTTATGGTCAATGTAAAACCACTGCAGCTCTTTATGGTCACTGTAAAACCACTGCAGCTGTTTATGGCCACTGTAAAACCACTAGTGGTCTTTATGGTCACTGTAAAACCACTATAGCTCTTTTTGGTCACTCTAAAACCACTACAGCTCTTTCTGGTTACTGTTAAACACCTGCGGCTCTTATTGTCACTGTAAAACCACTGCAGCTCTTTATGGTCACTGTAAAACCAGTGCGGCTCTTATGGTCACTGTAAAAACACTGCAGCTCTTTATGGTCACTGTAAAACAACTGCGGCTCTTATGGTCAATGTAAAACCACTACAGCTATTTATGGACACAGTAAAACCAATGCAGCTCTTTATGGTCACTGTAAAACCACTACAGCTACTTATGGTCACTGTAAAACCACTACAGCTACTTTTGGTCACTGTAAATCCACTACAGCTCTTTATGATCACTGTAAAACCACTGCAGCTCTTTATGGTCACTGTAAAACCACTACAGAAATTAATGGTCTCTGTGAAATGACTGCTGCTCTTTATGGTCACTGGAAAACCACTACAGCTCTTTCTGGTCACAGTAAAACCACTGCAGCTCTTCATGGTCACTGTAAAACCACTACAGCTATTTATGGTCACTGTAAAACCACTATGGCTCTTATGGTCACTGTAAAACCACTACAGCTACTTATGTTCACTGTAAAACCACGACAGCTACTTTTGGTCACTGTAAATCCACTAAAGCTCTTTATGATCACTGTAAAACCACTGCAGCTCT
Organism: Chiloscyllium punctatum; assembly: GCF_047496795.1. Taxonomy (NCBI): domain Eukaryota; kingdom Metazoa; phylum Chordata; class Chondrichthyes; order Orectolobiformes; family Hemiscylliidae; genus Chiloscyllium; species Chiloscyllium punctatum. The sequence continues at coordinate 72,181,019 of NC_092751.1, read as the reverse complement.
TTATGGTCATTGTAAAACCACTACAGAAATTAGTGGTCTCTGTGAAATGACTGCTGCTCTTTATGGTCACTGGAAAACCACAGCGGCTCTTGTGGTCAAGGTAAAACCACTGCAGCTCTTTATGTTCACTGTAAAACCACTACAGCTCTTTCTGGTCACAGTAAAACCACTGCAGCTCTTTATGGTCACTGTAAAACCACTGCAGCTCTTTATGGTCACTGTAAAACCACTGCGGCTCTTATGGTCACTGTAAAAACACTGCGGCTCTTGTGGTCACTGTAAAACCACTACAGCTCTTTCTGGTCACAGTAAAACCACTGCAGCTCTTTATGGTCACTGTAAAACCACTACAGCTCCTTATGGTCACTGTAAAACCACTGTGGCTCTTATGGTCACTGTAAAACCACTGCAGCTCTTTATGGTCACTGTAAAACCACTGCGACTCTTATGGTCACTGTAAAAACACTGCGGCTCTTGTCGTCACTGTAAAACCACTACAGCTCCTTATCGTCAGAGTAAAATCACGAAAGCTCTTTATGGTCACTGTAAAACTACTGCGGCTCATTATGGTCACTGTAAATCCACTACAGCTCTTTATGGTCACAGTAAAACCACTGCAGCTCTTTATGGTCACTGTAAAACCACTGTGGCTCTTTATGGTCACTGTAAATCCACTACAGCTCTTTATGGTCACAGTAAAACCACTGCAGCTCTTTATGGTCACTGTAAAACCAGTACAGCTCTTTATGGTCACTGTAAAACCACGAGAGCTCTTTATGGTCACTGTAAACCTACTGCGGCTCTTATGGTCACTGTAAAAACACTGCAGCTCTTTTTGGTCCAATTAAAACCACTGCAGCTCTTTATGGTCACTGTAAAACCACTACAGCTATTTATGGACACAGTAAAAGCACTGCAGCTCTTTATGGTCACTGTAAAACCACTACAGCTCTTTCTGGTCACAGTAAAACCATTGCGGCTCTTTATGGTAATTGGAAAACCACCAAAGCTCTTTATGGTCACTCTAAAATGACTACAGGTCTTTATGGTCACTGTAAAAACACTGCAGCTCTTTATGGTCATTGTAAAACCACTGCAGCTCTGATGGTCACTGTAAAACCACTGCAGCTCTTTATGGTCATTGTAAAACCACTACAGCTCTTTATGGTCACTGTAAAACCACTACAGCTCTATATGGGCATTGAAAAACCACTGCAGCTCTTTAAGGTCACTGTAAAAACACGACAGCTCTTTATGGTCACTGTAAAATCGCTGCGGCTTTTTATGGTCACTGTGAAACCACTACAGCTCTTTATGGTCACTGTAAAACCACTGCAGCTCTTTGTGGTCTCTGTAAAACCACGACAGCTCTTTATGGTCACTGTTAAACCACAGCGGCTCTTTGGTCACTGTAAAACCACTGCAGCTCTTTATGGTCACTGTAAAACCACTGCGTCTCTTATGGTCACTGTAAAAACACTGCAGCTCTGATGGTCGATGTAAAACCACTGCAGCTCTTTATGGTCACTGTAAAACCACAACAGCTCTTTATGGTCACTGTAAAACCACTACAGCTCTTTCTGGGCATTGAAAAACCACTGCAGCTCTTTAAGGTCACTGTAAAAATACTACAGCTCTTTATGGTCACTGGAAAACCACTGCAGCTCTTTATGGTCACTGCAAAACCACTGCGGCTCTTTATGGTCACTGTAAAACCACTATAGCACTTAATGGTCACTCTAAAACCACTGCAGCACTTTATGGTCACTGTAAAACCACTAGAGGTCTTTATGGTCATTGAAAAACCACTGCGGCTCTTTATGGTCACTGAAAAACCACAACAGATCTTTATGGTCACTGCAAAACCACTGCGGCTCTTTATGGTCATTGTAAAACCACTATAGCTCTTTATGGTCACTCTAAAACCACTGCAGTTCTTTATGGTCAACGTAAAACCACTGCAGCTCTTTACGGTCACTGTAAAACCACTACAGCTATTTATGGTCACTGCAAAACCACTGCGTCTCTTTATGGTCATTGTAAAACCACGATAGCTCTTTATGGTCACTGTAAAACCACTGCAGCTCTTTATGGTCAATGTAAAACCACTGCAGCTCTTTATGGTCACTGTAAAACCACTGCAGCTGTTTATGGCCACTGTAAAACCACTAGTGGTCTTTATGGTCACTGTAAAACCACTATAGCTCTTTTTGGTCACTCTAAAACCACTACAGCTCTTTCTGGTTACTGTTAAACCCCTGCGGCTCTTATTGTCACTGTAAAACCACTGCAGCTCTTTATGGTCACTGTAAAACCAGTGCGGCTCTTATGGTCACTGTAAAAACACTGCAGCTCTTTATGGTCACTGTAAAACAACTGCGGCTCTTATGGTCAATGTAAAACCACTACAGCTATTTATGGACACAGTAAAACCAATGCAGCTCTTTATGGTCACTGTAAAACCACTACAGCTACTTATGGTCACTGTAAAACCACTACAGCTACTTTTGGTCACTGTAAATCCACTACAGCTCTTTATGATCACTGTAAAACCACTGCAGCTCTTTATGGTCACTGTAAAACCACTACAGAAATTAATGGTCTCTGTGAAATGACTGCTGCTCTTTATGGTCACTGGAAAACCACTACAGCTCTTTCTGGTCACAGTAAAACCACTGCAGCTCTTCATGGTCACTGTAAAACCACTACAGCTATTTATGGTCACTGTAAAACCACTATGGCTCTTATGGTCACTGTAAAACCACTACAGCTACTTATGTTCACTGTAAAACCACGACAGCTACTTTTGGTCACTGTAAATCCACTAAAGCTCTTTATGATCACTGTAAAACCACTGCAGCTCTTTATGGTCATTGTAAAACCACTACAGAAATTAGTGGTCTCTGTGAAATGACTGCTGCTCTTTATGGTCACTGGAAAACCACAGCGGCTCTTGTGGTCAAGGTAAAACCACTGCAGCTCTTTATGTTCACTGTAAAACCACTACAGCTCTTTCTGGTCACAGTAAAACCACTGCAGCTCTTTATGGTCACTGTAAAACCACTGCAGCTCTTTATGGTCACTGTAAAACCACTGCGGCTCTTATGGTCACTGTAAAAACACTGCGGCTCTTGTGGTCACTGTAAAACCACTACAGCTCCTTATCGTCAGAGTAAAATCACGAAAGCTCTTTATGGTCACTGTAAAACTACTGCGGCTCATTATGGTCACTGTAAATCCACTACAGCTCTTTATGGTCACAGTAAAACCACTGCAGCAATTTATGGTCACTGTAAAACCACTGTGGCTCTTTATGGTCACTGTAAATCCACTACAGCTGTTTATGGTCACTGTAAAACCACGAGAGCTCTTTATGGTCACTGTAAAGCTACTGCGGCTCTTATGGTCACTGTAAAAACACTGCAGCTCTTTTTGGTCCAATTAAAACCACTGCAGCTCTTTATGGTCACTGTAAAAGCACTACAGCTATTTATGGACACAGTAAAAGCACTGCAGCTCTTTTTGGTCACTGTATAACCACTACAGCTCTTTCTGGTCACAGTAAAACCACTGCGGCTCTTTATGGTCATTGGAAAACCACCAAAGCTCTTTATGGTCACTCTAAAATGACTACAGGTCTTTATGGTCACTGTAAAAACACTGCAGCTCTTTATGGTCATTGTAAAACCACTGCAGCTCTGATGGTCACTGTAAAACCACTGCAGCTCTTTATGGTCATTGTAAAACCACTACAGCTCTTTATGGTCACTGTAAAACCACTACAGCTCTTTATGGGCATTGAAAAACCACTGCAGCTCTTTGTGGTCTCTGTAAAACCACGACAGCTCTTTATGGTCACTGTTAAACCACAGCGGCTCTTTGGTCACTGTAAAACCACTGCAGCTCTTTATGGTCACTGTAAAACCACTGCGTCTCTTATGGTCACTGTAAAAACACTGCAGCTCTGATGGTCGATGTAAAACCACTGCAGCTCTTTATGGTCACTGTAAAACCACAACAGTTCTTTATGGTCACTGTAAAACCACGACAGCTCTTTATGGTAACTGTAAAACTACTGCGGCTCATTATGGTCATTGTAAAACCAGAACAGCTCTTTGTGGTCACTGCAAAACCACTGTGGCTCTTTATGGTCACTGTAAAACCACTATAGCACTTTATGGTCACTCTAAAACCACTGCAGCACTTTATGGTCACTGTAAAACCACTAGAGGTCTTTATGGTCACTGTAAAACCATTGCGGCTCTTTATGGTCACTGTCAAAACCACAACAGATCTTTATGGTCACTGCAAAACCACTGCGGCTCTTTATGGTCATTGTAAAACCACTATAGCTCTTTATGGTCACTCTAAAACCACTGCAGTTCTTTATGGTCAACGTAAAACCACTGCAGCTCTTTACGGTCACTGTAAAACCACTACAGCTATTTCTGGTCACTGCAAAACCACTACGGATCTTTATGGTCATTGTAAAACCACGATAGCTCTTTATGGTCACTCTAAAACCACTGCAGCTCTTTATGGTCAATGTAAAACCACTGCAGCTCTTTATGGTCACTGTAAAACCACTACAGCTATTTATGGTCACTGCAAAACCACTGCGGCTCTTTATGGTCATTGTAAAACCACGATAGCTCTTTATGCTCACTCTAAAACCACTGCGGCTCTTTATGGTCATTGTAAAACCACGATAGCTCTTTATGGTCACTCTAAAACCACTATAGCTCTTTTTGGTCACTCTAAAACCACTACAGCTCTTTCTGGTTAGTGTTAAACCCCTGCGGCTCTTATGGTCACTGTAAAACCACTGCAGCTCTTTATGGTTAGTGTTAAACCCCTGCGGCTCTTATGGTCACTGTAAAAACACTGCAACTCTTTATGGTCACTGTAAAACAACTGCGGCTCTTATGGTCAATGTAAAACCACTACAGCTATTTATGGACACAGTAAAACCAATGCAGCTCTTTATGGTCACTGTAAAACCACTACAGCTACTTATGGTCACTGTAAAACCACTACAGCTACTTTTGGTCACTGTAAATCCACTACAGCTCTTTATGATTACTGTAAAACCACTGCAGCTCTTTATGGTCACTGTAAAACCACTACAGAAATTAATGGTCTCTGTGAAATGACTGCTGCTCTTTATGGTCACTGGAAAACCACTACAGCTCTTTCTGGTCACAGTAAAACCACTGCAGCTCTTCATGGTCACTGTAAAACCACTACAGCTATTTATGGTCACTGTAAAACCACTGTGGCTCTTATGGTCACTGTAAAACCACTACAGCTACTTATGTTCACTGTAAAACCACTACAGCTACGTTTGGTCACTGTAAATCCACTAAAGCTCTTTATGATCACTGTAAAACCACTGCAGCTCTTTATGGTCATTGTAAAACCACTGCAGCTCTTTATGGTCACTGTAAAACCACTACAGCTCTTTATGGTCACTGTAAAACCATATGTGGCTCTTGTGGTCACTGTAAAACCACTGCAGCTCTTTATGGTCACTGTAAAACCACTGCGGATCTTATGGTCACTGTAAAACCACAGCGGCTCTTGTGGTCACTGTAAAACCACGACAGCTCCTTAACGTCAGAGTAAAATCATGAAAGCACTTTATGGTCACTGTAAAACTACTGCGGCTCTTTATGGTCACTGTAAATACACGACAGCTCTTTATGGTCACAGTAAAACCACTGCAGCTCTTTCTGGTCACAGTAAAACCACTGCAGCTCTTTATGGTCACTGTAAAACCACTACAGCTCTTTATGGTCACAGTAAAACCACTGCAGCTCTTTATGGTCACAGAAAAACCACTGCAGCTCTTGACGGTCACTGTAAAACCACTGCAGCTCTTTATGGTCATTGTAAAACCACTACAGCTCTTTATGGTCACTGTAAAACCACTACAGCTCTTTATGGGCATTGAAAAACCACTGCAGCTCTTTGTGGTCTCTGTAAAACCACGACAGCTCTTTATGGTCACTGTTAAACCACAGCGGCTCTTTGGTCACTGTAAAACCACTGCAGCTCTTTATGGTCACTGTAAAACCACTGCGTCTCTTATGGTCACTGTAAAAACACTGCAGCTCTGATGGTCGATGTAAAACCACTGCAGCTCTTTATGGTCACTGTAAAACCACAACAGCTCTTTATGGTCACCGTAAAACCACTACAGCTCTTTCTGGGCATTGAAAAACCACTGCAGCTCTTTAAGGTCACTGTAAAAATACTACAGCTCTTTATGGTCACTGTAAAACCACGACAGCTCTTTATGGTCACTGTAAAACTACTGCGGCTCATAATGGTCATTGTAAAACCAGAACAGCTCTTTGTCGTCACTGCAAAACCACTGCGGCTCTTTATGGTCACTGTAAAACCACTATAGCACTTTATGGTCACTCTAAAACCACTGCAGCACTTTATGGTCACTGTAAAACCACTAGAGGTCTTTATGGTCACTGTAAAACCACTGCGGCTCTTTATGGTCACTGTCAAAACCACAACAGATCTTTATGGTCACTGCAAAACCACTGCGGCTCTTTATGGTCATTGTAAAACCACTATAGCTCTTTATGGTCACTCTAAAACCACTGCAGTTCTTTATGGTCACTGTAAAACCACTGCAGCTCTTTATAGTCACTGCAAAACCACTGCGGCTCTTTATGGTCATTGTAAAACCACGATAGCTCTTTATGGTCACTCTAAAACCACTGCAGCTCTTTATGGTCAATGTAAAACCACTGCAGCTCTTTATGGTCACTGTAAAACCACTGCAGCTATTTATGGCCACTGTAAAACCACTAGTGGTCTTCATGGTCACTGTAAAACCACTGCGGCTCTTTATGGTCACTTAAAAACACAACAGCTCTTTATGGTCACTGCAAAACCAGTGCGGCTCTTTATGGTCATTGTAAAACCACTATAGCTCTTTCTGGTCACTCTAAAACCACTACAGCTCTTTCTGGTTAGTGATAAACCCCTGCGGCTCTTATGCTCACTGTAAAACCACTGCAGCTCTTTATGGTCACTGTAAAACCAGTGCGGCTCTTATGGTCACTGTAAAAACACAACAGCTCTTTATGGTCACTGTAAAACAACTGCGGCTCTTATGGTCAATGTAAAACCACTACAGCTATTTATGGTCACTGTAAAACCACTACAGCTACTTTTGGTCACTGTAAATCCACTACAGCTCTTTATGATCACTGTAAAACCACTGCATCTCTTTATGGTCACTGTAAAACCAGTGCGGCTCTTATGGTCACTGTAAAAACACTGCAGCTCTTTATGGTCACTGTAAAACAACTGCGGCTCTTATGGTCAATGTAAAACCACTACAGCTATTTATGGACACAGTAAAACCAATGCAGCTCTTTATGGTCACTGTAAAACCACTACAGCTACTTATGGTCACTGTAAAACCACTACAGCTACTTTTGGTCACTGTAAATCCACTACAGCTCTTTATGATCACTGTAAAACCACTGCAGCTCTTTATGGTCACTGTAAAACCACTACAGAAATTAATGGTCTCTGTGAAATGACTGCTGCTCTTTATGGTCACTGGAAAACCACTACAGCTCTTTCTGGTCACAGTAAAACCACTGCAGCTCTTCATGGTCACTGTAAAACCACTACAGCTCTTTCTGGTCACAGTAAAACCACTGTGGCTCTTATGGTCACTGTAAAACCACTACAGCTACTTATGTTCACTGTAAAACCACTACAGCTACTTTTGGTCACTGTAAATCCACTAAAGCTCTTTATGATCACTGTAAAACCACTGCAGCTCTTTATGGTCATTGTAAAACCACTACAGAAATTAGTGGTCTCTGTGAAATGACTGCTGCTCTTTATGGTCACTGGAAAACCACTACAGCTCTTTCTGGTCACAGTAAAACCACTGCAGCTCTTTATGGTCACTGTAAAACCACTACAGCTCTTTATGGTCACTGTAAAACCACTGCAGTTCTTTATGGTCAATGTAAAACCACTGCAGCTCTTTATGGTCACTGTAGAACCACTACAGCTCCTTATGGTCAGAGTAAAACCACAACAGCTCTTTATGGTCACTGCACAACCACGACAGCTCTTTATGGTCACTGTAAAACCACTGCAGCTCTTTGTGGTCTCTTTAAAACCACTACAGATCTTTATGGTCACTGTTAAACCACTGCGGCTCTTATGTTCACTGTAAAACCACTGCAGCTCTTTATGGTCACTGTAAAACCAGTGCGGCCCTTATGGTCACTGTCGCTACAGCTCTTTATCGTCAGAGTAAAACCACGAAAGCTCTTTATGGTCACTGTAAAACTACTGCGGCTCTTCATGGACCAATTAAAACCACTGCAGCACTTTATGGTCACTGTAAAAACACTACAGCTTTTTCTGGCCACAGTAAAATCACTACATAATTTTATGGTCACTGTAAAAACACTGCGGCTCTTTCTGGCAATAGTAAAACCACTGTAGCTCTTTATGGTCACTGTAAAACCACTGCGGCTCTTGTGGTCACTGTAAAACCTCTACACCTCTTTCTGGTCACTGTAAAACCACGAAAGCTCTTGTGGTCACTGTAAAACCACAAAACCTCTTTATGGTCACTGTAAAACCACTACAGCACATTATGGACACTGTAAAAATACTCCAGCACATTGAGGTCACTGTAAAACCACTACAGCTCTTTATGGTCACTGTAAAACCACTGCAGCTCTTTATGGTCACTGTAAAACCACTGCAGCTCTTTATGGTCACTGTAGAACCACTACAGCTCCTTATGGTCAGAGTAAAACCACTACAGCTCTTTCTGGTCACTGTAAAACCACTGCAGCTCTTATGGTCACTATATAACCACTACAGCTCTTTATGGTCACTTTAAAACCACTACAACTCTTTACGGTCACTGTGAACCCACTGCAGCTCTTTATGGCCACTGTAAAACCACTAGAGCTCTTTACGGTCACTGTAAAACCACTACAGCTCTTTATGGTCACTGTAAAGCCACTTCGGCTCGTTCTGGCCACAGTAAAACCACTGCAGCTCTTTATGATTAGTGCAAAATCACTGCGGCTCTTGTGGTCACTGTAAAACCACGACAGGTCTTTATGGTCGCTGTAAAACCACTAGGGGTCTTTATGGTCACTGTAAAGCCACTGCGGCTCTTGTGGTCACTGTAAAACCACTACAGCTCTTTATGGTAACTGTAAAACCAAGAAAGCTCTTGTGGACAATGTAAAACCACTACAGCTCTTTATGGTCAGAGTAAAACCACGAAAGCTCTTTATGGTCACTGTAAAACCACTGCTGCTCTTTATGGTCACTGTAAAACCACTGCAGCTCTTTATGGTTAGTGTAAAGCCACTGCGGCTCTGGTGGTCACTGTAAACCCACTACGGCTCTTTATGGTAACAGTAAAACCACGAAAGCTCTTGTGGACAATGTAAAACCACTACAGCTCTTTATGGTCAGAGTAAAACCACGAAAGCTCTTTATGGTCACTGTAAAACTACTGTGGCTCATTATGGTCACAGTAAAACCACTGCAGCACTTTATGGTCACTGTAAAACCACTAGGGGTCTTTATGGTCACTGTAAAACCACTGCGGCTCTTTATGGTCACTGTAAAACCACAACAGCTCTTTATGGTCACTGCAAAACCACTGCGGCTCTTTATGGTTATTGTAAAACCACTATAGCTCTTTATGGTCACTCTAAAACCACTGCAGTTCTTTATGGTCACTGTAAAAGCACTGCAGCTCTTTACGGTCACTGTAAAACCACTGCAGCTCTTTATGGTCTCTGTAAGACCACTGTGACTCTTTATGGTCACTGTAAAATCACTACTGCACTTTATGGTCACAGGAAAACCAATGCAGCTCTTTATGGTCACTGTAAAACAACTACAGCTATTTACGGACACAGTAAAACCACTGCAGCTATTTGTGGTCACTGTAAAACCACCACAGCTCATTATGGTCACTGTAAAACCACTACAACTCTTTCTGGTCACTGTAAAACCACTACAGCTCTTCATGGTCACTGTAAAACCACTACAGCTCTTTATGGTCAGTGTAAAACCACTGTGGCTCTTAATGTCACTGTAAAAACACTGCAGCTCTTTATGGTCACTGTAAAACCACTGCGGCTCTTATGGTCACTGTAAAACCACTGCAGCTCTTTATGGTCACTGCAAAACCACTACAGCTCTTTATGGTCATTGAAAAACTACCGTGGCTCTTTATGGTCACTGTAAAATCACTGCGGCTTTTTATGGTTAGTGTAAAGCCACTGCGGCTCTTGTGGTCACTGTAAAACCACTGCAGCTCTTTATGGTCACTGTAAAATCACTGCGGCTTTTTATGGTTAGTGTAAAGCCACTGCGGCTCTTGTGGTCACTGTAAAACCACTGCAGCTCTTTATGGTCACTGTAAAATCACTGCGGCTTTTTATGGTTAGTGTAAAGCCACTGCGGCTCTTGTGGTCACTGTAAAACCACTGCAGCTCTTTATGGTCACTGTAAAACCACGAAAGCTCTTTATGGTCACTGTAAATCCACTACAGCTCTTTATGGTCAGAGTAAAACCACGAAAGCTCTTTATGGTCACTGTAAAACTACTGTGGCTCATTATGGTCACAGTAAAACCACTGCAGCACTTTATGGTCACTGTAAAATTACTGCGGCTTTTTATGGTTTGTGTAAAGCCACTGCGGCTCTTGTGGTCACTGTAAAACCACTGCAGCTCTTTATGGTAACTGTAAAACCACGAAAGCTCTTGTGGACAATGTAAAACCACTACAGCTCTTTATGGTCAGAGTAAAACCACTGCAGCACTTTATGGTCACTGTAAAACCACTAGGGGTCTTTATGGTCACTGTAAAATCACTGCGGCTCTTTATGGTCACTGTAAAAGCACAACAGCTCTTTATGGTCACTGCAAAACCACTGCGGCTCTTTATGGTCATTGTAAAACCAGTATAGCTCTTTATGGTCACTCTAAAACCACTGCAGTTCTTTATGGTCACTGTAAAAGCACTGCAGCTCTTTACGGTCACTGTAAATCCACTACAGCTCTTTATGGTCACAGTAAAACCACTGCAGCTCTTTATGGTCACTGTAAAACCACTGTGGCTCTTTATGGTCACTGTAAATCCACTACAGCTCTTTATGGTCACAGTAAAACCACTGCAGCTCTTTATGGTCACTGTAAAACCACTGCGGCTCTTATGGTCACTGTAAAACCACTGTAGCTCTTTATGGTCACTGCAAAACCACTACAGCTCTTTATGGTCATTGAAAAACCACTTCAGCTCTTTATGGTCACTGTAAAATCACTGCGGCTTTTTATGGTTAGTGTAAAGCCACTGTGGCTCTTGTGGTCACTGTAAAACCACTGCAGCTCTTTATGGTCACTGTAAAACCACTGCAGCTCTTTCTGTTCACTGTCAATCCACGACAGCTCTTTATGGTCACAGTAAAACCACTACAGCTGTTTATGGACACAGTAAAACCACTGCAGCTCTTTATGGTCACTGTAAAAACACTGTGGCTCTTTATGGTCACTTTAAATCCACTACAGCTCTTTATGGTCACTGTAAAACCACTACAGCTCTTGATGGTCACTCTAAAACCACTGCAGCTCTTTACGGTCACTGTAAAACCACTACAGCTATTTATGGACACAGCAAAACCACTGCAGCTCTTTCTGGTCACAGGAAAAACCATGCAGCTCTTTGTGGTCACTGTAAAACCATGACAGCTCCTTATGGTCACTTTAAAACCACTGCAGCTCTTTATGGTCACTGTAAAACCACTACAGCTCTTTCTGGTCACAGTAAAACCACTGCGGCTCTTTTTGGTCATTGGAAAACCACCAATGCTCTTTATGGTCACTCTAAAACGACTACAGGTATGTTTGGTCACTGTAAAACCACTGCAGCTCTTTATGGTCACTGTATAACCACTGCAGCTCTTTATGGTCACTGTAAAACCAGTACAGCTCTTTATGGTAACTGTAAAACCACGAAAGCTCTTGTGGACAATGTAAAACCACTACAGCTCTTTATGGTCAGAGTAAAACCACGAAAGCTCTTTATGGTCACTGTAAAACAACTGTGGCTCATTATGGTCATGGTAAAACCACTGCAGCACTTTATGGTCACTGTAAAACCACTAGGGGTCTTTATGGTCACTGTAAAACCACTGCGGCTCTTTATGGTCATTGTAAAACCACTATAGCTCTTTATGGTCACTCTAAAACCACTGCAGCTCTTTATGGTCACAGAAAAACCAATGCAGCTCTTTATGGTCACTGTAAAACAACTACAGCTATTTACGGACACAGTAAAACCACTGCAGCTATTTGTGGTCACTGTAAAACCACCACAGCTCATTATGGTCACTGTAAAACCAATACAGCTCTTTATGGTCACTGTAAAACCACTACAGCTCTTCATGGTCACTGTAAAACCACAACAGCTCTTTATGGTCAGTGTAAAACCACTGTGGCTCTTAATGTCACTGTAAAAACACTGCAGCTCTTTATGGTCACTGTAAAACCACTGCGGCTCTTATGGTCACTGTAAAACCACTACAGCTATTTATGGACACAGTAAAACCACTGCGGCTCTTATGGTCACTGTAAAACCACTACAGCTCTTCATGGTCACTTTAAAAACACTCCTGCACTTTTTGGTTACTGTAAATCCACTACAGCTCTTTATGGTCAGTGTAAAACCACTGAGGTCTTTATGGTCACTGTAAAACCACTACAGATCTTTATGGTCTCTGTGAAATGACTGCTGCTCTTTATGGTCACTGGAAAACCACTACAGCTCTTTCTGGTCACAGTAAAACCACTGCAGCTCTTTATGGTCACTGTAAAACCACTACAGCTCCTTATGGTCTCTGTAAAACCACTGTGGCTCTTTATGGTCACAGTAAAACCACTGCAGCTCTTTATGGTCACAGAAAAACCACTACAGCTCTTTATCGTCACTGTAAAACTACTGCAGCTCTTTATGGTCACTGTAAAACCACTACAGCTCTTTCTGGTCACAGTAAAACCACTGCGGCACTTTATGGTCATTGGAAAACCACCAAAGCTCTTTATGGTCACTCTAAAACGACTACAGGTATTTTTGGTCACTGTAAAACCACTGCAGCTCTTTATGGTCACTGTAAAACCACTACAGCTCTTTATGGTAACTGTAAAACCACGAAAGCTCTTGTGGACAATGTAAAACCACTACAGCTCTTTATGGTCAGAGTAAAACCACGAAAGCTCTTTATGGTCACTGTAAAACTACTGTGGCTCATTATGGTCACAGTAAAACCACTGCAGCACTTTATGGTCACTGTAAAACCACTAGGGGTCTTTATGGTCACTGTAAAACCACTGCGGCTCTTTATGGTCACTGTAAAACCACAACAGATCTTTATGGTCACTGCAAAACCACTGCGGCTCTTTATGGTCATTGTAAAACCACTATAGCTCTTTATGGTCACTCTAAAACCACTGCAGTTCTTTATGGTCACTGTAAAAGCACTGCAGCTCTTTACGGTCACTGTAAAACCACTGCCGCTGTTTATGGTCTCTGTAAGACCACTGTGACTCTTTATGGTCACTGTAAAACCACTACTACTCTTTATGGTCACAGGAAAACCAATGCATCTCTTTATGGTCACTGTAAAACCACTGTGGCTCTTATGGTCACTGGAAAACCACTACAGCTCTTTCTGGTCACAGTAAAACCACTGCAGCTCTTCATGGTCACTGTAAAACCACTACAGCTCTTTATGGTCACTGTAAAACCATATGTGGCTCTTATGGTCACTGTAAAACCACTACAGCTACTTATGTTCCCTGTAAAACCACTACAGCTACTTTTGGTCACTATAAATCCACTAAAGCTCTTTATGATCACTGTAAAACCACTGCAGCTCTTTATGGTCACTGTAAAACCACTACAGAAATTAGTGGTCTCTGTGAAATGACTGCTGCTCTTTATGGTCACTGGAAAACCACAGCGGCTCTTGTGGTCAAGGTAAAACCACTGCAGCTCTTTATGTTCACTGTAAAACCAATACAGCTCTTTCTGGTCACAGTAAAACCACTGCAGCTCTTTATGGTCACTGTAAAACCACTGCAGCTCTTTATGGTCACTGTAAAACCACTGCGGCTCTTATGGTCACTGTAAAAACACTGCGGCTCTTGTGGTCACTGTAAAACCACTACAGCTCCTTATCGTCAGAGTAAAATCACGAAAGCTCTTTATGGTCACTGTAAAACTACTGCGGCTCATTATGGTCACTGTAAATCCACTACAGCTCTTTATGGTCACTGTAAAACCACTGCAGCTCTTTCTGGTCACAGTAAAACCACTGTGGCTCTTTATGGTCACTGTAAATCCACTACAGCTCTTTATGGTCACAGTAAAACCACTGCAGCTCTTTATGGTCACAGAAAAACCACTACAGCTCTTTATGGTCACTGTAAAACCACGAGAGCTCTTTATGGTCACTGTAAACCTACTGCGGCTCTTATGGTCACTGTAAAAACACTGCAGCTCTTTTTGGTCTAATTAAAACCACTGCAGCTCTTTATGGTCACTGTAAAACCACTACAGCTATTTATGGACACAGTAAAAGCACTGCAGCTCTTTATGGTCACTGTAAAACCACTACAGCTCTTTCTGGTCACAGTAAAACCACTGTGGCTCTTTATGGTCATTGGAAAACCACCAAAGCTCTTTATGGTCACTCTAAAATGACTACAGGTCTTTATGGTCACTGTAAAAACACTGCAGCTCTTTATGGTCATTGTAAAACCACTGCAGCTCTGATGGTCACTGTAAAACCACTGCAGCTCGTTATGGTCATTGTAAAACCACTACAGCTCTTTATGGTCACTGTAAAACCACTACAGCTCTTTATGGGCATTGAAAAACCACTGCAGCTCTTTAAGGTCACTGTAAAAACACGACAGCTCTTTATGGTCACTGTAAAATCGCTGCGGCTTTTTATGGTCACTGTGAAACCACTACAGCTCTTTATGGTCACTGTAAAACCACTGCAGCTCTTTGTGGTCTCTGTAAAACCACGACAGCTCTTTATGGTCACCGTTAAACCACAGCGGCTCTTTGGTCACTGTAAAACCACTGCAGCTCTTTATGGTCACTGTAAAACCACTGCGTCTCTTATGGTCACTGTAAAAACACTGCAGCTCTGATGGTCGATGTAAAACCACTGCAGCTCTTTATGGTCACTGTAAAACCACAACAGCTCTTTATGGTCACCGTAAAACCACTACAGCTCTTTCTGGGCATTGAAAAACCACTGCAGCTCTTTAAGGTCACTGTAAAAATACTACAGCTCTTTATGGTCACTGTAAAACCACGACAGCTCTTTATGGTTAGTGGAAAGCCACTGCGACTCTTTTGGTCACTGTAAAACCACTACAGCTCTTTATGGTAACTGTAAAACTACTGCGGCTCATTATGGTCATTGTAAAACCAGAACAGCTCTTTATGGTCACTGCAAAACCACTGCGGCTCTTTATGGTCACTGTAAAACCACCATTGCACTTTATGGTCACTCTAAAACCACTGCAGCACTTTATGGTCACTGTAAAACCACTAGAGGTCTTTATGGTCACTGTAAAACCACTGCGGCTCTTTATGGTCACTGTAAAACCACAACAGATCTTTATGGTCACTGCAAAACCACTGCGGCTCTTTATGGTCATTGTAAAACCACGATAGCTCTTTATGGTCACTCTAAAACCACTGCAGCTCTTTATGGTCAATGTAAAACCACTGCAGCTCTTTATGGTCACTCTAAAACCACTGCAGCACTTTATGGTCATTGTAAAACCACTATAGCTCTTTATGGTCGCTCCAAAACCACTGCAGTTCTTTATGGTCACTGTAAAACCACTGCGGCTCTTTATGGTCACTGTAAAACCACTACAGCTATTTATGGTCACTGCAAAACCACTGCGGCTCTTTATGGTCATTGTAAAACCACGATAGCTCTTTATGGTCACTCTAAAACCACTGCAGCTCTTTATGGTCAATGTAAAACCACTGCAGCTCTTTATGGTCACTGTAAAACCACTGCGGCTCTTTATGGTCATTGTAAAACCACTATAGCTCTTTTTGGTCACGCTAAAACCGCTACACCTCTTTCTGGTTACTGTTAAACCCCTGCGGCTCTTATGGTCACTGTAAAACCACTGCAGCTCTTTATGGTCACTGTAAAACCAGTGCGGCTCTTATGGTCACTGTAAAAACACTGCAGCTCTTTATGGTCACTGTAAAACAACTGCGGCTCTTATGGTCAATGTAAAACCACTACAGCTATTTACGGGCACAGTAAAACCAATGCAGCTCTTTATGGTCACTGTAAAACCACTACAGCTACTTATGGTCACTGTAAAACCACTACAGCTACTTTTGGTCACTGTAAATCCACTACAGCTCTTTATGATCACTGTAAAACCACTGCAGCTCTTTATGGTCACTGTAAAACCACTACAGAAATTAATGGTCTCTGTGAAATGACTGCTGCTCTTTATGGTCACTGGAAAACCACTACAGCTCTTTCTGGTCACAGTAAAACCACTGCAGCTCTTCATGGTCACTGTAAAACCACTACAGCTATTTATGGTCACTGTAAAACCACTGTGGCTCTTATGGTCACTGTAAAACCACTACAGCTACTTATGTTCACTGTAAAACCACTACAGCTACTTTTGGTCACTGTAAATCCACTAAAGCTCTTTATGATCACTGTAAAACCACTGCAGCTCTTTATGGTCATTGTAAAACCACTACAGAAATTAGTGGTCTCTGTGAAATGACTGCTTCTCTTTATGGTCACTGGAAAACCACTACACCTCTTTCTGGTCACAGTAAAACCACTGCAGCTCTTTATGGTCACTGTAAAACCACTACAGCTCTTTATGGTCACTGTAAAACCATATGTGGCTCTTATGGTCACTGTAAAACCACTGCAGCTCTTTATGGTCACTGTAAAACCACTGCGGATCTTATGGTCACTGTAAAACCACAGCGGCTCTTGTGGTCACTGTAAAACCACTACAGCTCCTTAACGTCAGAGTAAAATCATGAAAGCACTTTATGGTCACTGTAAAACTACTGCGGCTCTTTATGGTCGCTGTAAATCCACGACAGCTCTTTATGGTCACAGTAAAACCACTGCAGCTCTTTCTGGTCACAGTAAAACCACTGCAGCTCTTTATGGTCACTGTAAAACCACTACAGCTCTTTATGGTCACAGTTAAACCACTGCGGCTCTTTATGGTCATTGGAAAACCAACAAAGCTCTTTATGGTCACTCCAAAATTACTACAGGTCTTTATGGTCACTGTAAAACTACTGCAGATCTTTATGGTCATTGTAAAACCACTGCAGCTCTGATGGTCACTGTAAAACCACTGCAGCTCTTTATGGTTTTTGTAAAACCACTACAGCTCTTTATGGGCATTGAAAAACCACTGCAGCTCTTTATGGTCACTGTAAATACACTACAGCTCTTTATGGTCACTGTAAAATCGCTGCGGCTTTTTATGGTCATTGTAAAACCACTACAGCTCTTTATGGTCACTGTAAAACCACTGCAGGTCTTTGTGGTCTCTGTAAAAACACTACAGCTCTTTATGGTCACTGTAAAATCGCTGTGGCTTTTTATGGTCACTGTAAATCCACTACAGCTCTTTATGGTCACTGTTAAACCACAGCGGCTCTTATGGTCACTGTAAAACCACTGCAGCTCTTTATGGTCACTGTAAAACCACTGCGGCACTTATGGTCACTGTAAAACCACTGCAGCTATTTATGGTCACTTTAAAACCACTGCAGCTCTTTATGGTCACTGTAAAACCACTGCAGCTCTTTATGGTCACTGTAAAACCACTACAGCTCATTATGGACACTGTAAAAACACTCCAGCACATTGAGGTCACTGTAAAAACACTACAGCTCTTTATGGTCAATGTAAAACCACTGCAGCTCTTTATGGTCACTGTAGAACCACTACAGCTCCTTATGGTCAGAGTAAAACCACAACAGCTCTTTATGGTCACTGTAAAACCACTGCAGCTCTTTGTGGTCTCTTTAAAACAACTACAGATCTTTATGGTCACTGTAAAACCACTGCGGCTCTTATGGTCACTGTAAAACCAGTGCGGCCCTTATAGTCACTGTAAAACCACTACAGCTCTTTATCGTCAGAGTAAAACCACGAAAGCTCTTTATGGTCACTGTAAAACTACTGCGGCTCTTCATGGACCAATTAAAACCACTGCAGCACTTTATGGTCACAGTAAAAACACTACAGCTCTTTCTGGCCACAGTAAAATCACTACAGAATTTTATGGTCACTGTAAAAACACTGCGGCTCTTTCTGGCAATAGTAAAACCACTGTAGCTCTTTATGGTCACTGTAAAACCACTGCGGCTCTTGTGGTCACTGTAAAACCTCTACACCTCTTTCTGGTCACTGTAAAACCACGAAAGCTCTTGTGGTCACTGTAAAACCACAAAACCTCTTTATGGTCACTGTAAAACCACTACAGCTCATTATGGACACTGTAAAAATACTCCAGCACATTGAGGTCACTGTAAAACCACTACAGCTCTTTATGGTCACTGTAAAACCACTGCAGCTCTTTATGGTCACTGTAAAACCACTGCAGCTCTTTATGGTCACTGTAGAACCACTACAGCTCCTTGTGGTCAGAGTAAAACCACAACAGCTCTTTCTGGTCACTGTAAAACCACTGCGGATCTTATGGTCACTATATAACCACTACAGCTCTTTATGGTCACTTTAAAACCACTACAACTCTTTACGGTCACTGTGAACCCACTGCAGCTCTTTATGGCCACTGTAAAACCACTAGAGCTCTTTACGGTCACTGTAAAACCACTACAGCTCTTTATGGTCACTGTAAAGCCACTTCGGCTCGTTCTGGCCACAGTAAAACCACTGCGTTTCTTTCTGGCCACAGTAAAACCACTGCAGCTCTTTATGATTAGTGTAAAGCCACTGCGGCTCTTGTGGTCACTGGAAAACCACTACAGCTCTTTATGGTAACTGTAAAACCACGAAAGCTCTTGTGGACAATGTAAAACCACTACAGCTCTTTGTGGTCAGAGTAAAAGCATGAAAGCTCTTTATGGTCACTGTAAAACTACTGCGGCTCATTATCGTCACAGTAAAACCACTGCAGCACTTTATTGTCACTGTAAAACCACTAGAGGTCTTTATGGTCACTGTAAAATCACTGCGGCTCTTAATGGTCAGTGTAAAACCACAACAGCTCTTTTTGGTCACTGCAAAACCACTGCGGCACTTTACGGTCATTGTAAAAACACAAAAGCTCTATATGGTCACTCTAAAACCACTGCAGTCCTTTATGGTCAGTGTAAAACCACTACACCTCTTTATGGTCACTGTAAAACCATAACAGCTCTTTATGGTCACTGTAAAACCACAACAGCTCTTTATGGTCACTGTAAAACCACTACAGCTCTTTATTGGCACTGTAAAACCACTGCAGCTCTTTATGGTCACTGTAAAACCACAACAGCTCTTTATGGTCACTGTAAAACCACTACAGCTCTTTTTGGTCACTGTAAAACCACTACAGCTCTTTATCATCAGAGTAAAATCACGAAAGCTCTTTATGGTCACTGTAAAACTACAGCGGCTCTTTATGGTCCAATTAAAACCATTGCAGCTCTTTATGGAAACAGTAAAACCACGACAGCTATTTATGGGCACAGTAAAACCACTGCAGCTCTTTATGGTCACTGTAAATCCACTACAGCTCTTTCTGGTCACAGTAAAACCACTGCAGCTCTTTATGGTCACTGTAAAACCACTGCAGCTATTTATGGTCACTCTGAAATGACTACAGGTCTTTATGGTCACTGTAAAACCACTGCAGCTCTTTATGGTCACTGAAAAACCACTGCAGCTCTTTACAGTCCCTGTAAAACCACTACAGCTCTTTATGGTCACGGTAAAACCACTGCACATCTATATGGTCACTGTAAAACTACTGCGGCTCTTTATGGTCCAATTAAAACCACTGCAGCTCTTTATGGTCACTGTAAAACCACTACAGCTATTTATGGACCCAGTAAAACCATTGCAGCTCCTTATGGTCACAGTAAAACCTCTGCGGCTCTTTATGGTCATTGGAAAACCAACAAAGCTCTTTATGGTCACTCTAAAATGACTACAGGTCTTTATGGTCGCTGTAAAACCACTGCAGCTCTTTATGGTCATTGTAAAACCACTGCAGCTCTTATGGTCACTGTAAAACCACTGCAGCTCTTTATGGTCACTGTAAAACCCCTACAGCTCTTTATGTCACTGTGAACCCACTGCAGCTCTTTATGGTCACTGTAAAACCACAACAGCTCTTTATGGTCACTGTAAAACCACTGCGGCTCTTTCTGGCCACAGTAAAACCATTGCAGCTCTTTATGGTTAGTGTAAAACCACTGCGGGTCTTGTGGTCACTGTAAAACCACTACAGCTCTTTATGGTCACTGCAAAACCACTACAGCTCTTTATGGTCACTGTAAAACCCTAACAGCTCTTTATGGTCACTGTAAAAACACTGCAGCTCTTTATGGTCACTGTAAAACCACTGCGACTCTTTATGGTCACAATAAAACCACTGCGGCTCTTGTGGTCACTGTTAAACCACTACAGCTCTTTATGGTCACTGCAAAACCACTGCGGCTCTTTATGGTCACTGTAAAACCACTACAGCACTTTATGGTCACTTTAATTCCACTGCAGCACTTTCTGGTCACTGTAAAACCACTAGAGGTCTTTATGGTCACAGTAAAACCACTGCGGCTCTTTATGGTCACTGTAAAACGACAACAGATCTTTATGGTCACTGCAAAACCACTGCGGTTCTTTATGGTCATTGTAAAACCACTATAGCTCTTTATGGTCACTCTGAAACCACTGCAGTTCTTTATGGTCAATGTAAAACCACTGCAGCTCTTTACGGTCACTGTAAAACCACTACAGCTATTTATGGTCACTGCAAAACCACTGCGTCTCTTTATGGTCATTGTAAAACCACGATAGCTCTTTATGGTCACTGTAAAACCACTGCAGCTCTTTATGGTCAATGTAAAACCACTGCAGCTCTTTTTGGTCACTGTAAAACCACTGTAGCTATTTATGGCCACTATAATACCACTAGTGGTCTTTATGGTCACTGTAAAACCACTGCGGCTCTTTATGGTCACTGTAAAACCACGACAGCTCTTTCTGGTCACAGTAAAACCACTGCCGCTCTTCATGGTCATTGGAAAACCACCAAAGCTCTTTATGGTCACTCTAAAATGACTACAGGTCTTTATGGTCACTGTAAAACCACTGCAGCTCTTTATGGTCATTGTAAAACCACTGCAGCTCTTATGGTCACAGTAAAACCACTGCAGCTCTTTATGGTCACTGTAAAACCACTACAGCTCTTTATGGTCACTGTAAAACCACTGCGGCTCTTTCTGGCCACAGTAAAACCACTGCAGCTCTTTATGGTTAGTGTAAAACCACTGCGTCTCTTGTGGTCACTGTAAACCCACTGCAGCTCTTTATGTTCACTGTAAAACCACTGCAGCTTTTTATGGTTCGTGTAAAACCACTGCGACTCTTGTGGTCACTGTAAAACCACTACAGCTCTTTATGGTCACTGCAAAACCACTACAGCTCTTTATGGTCACTGTAAAACCACTACAGCTCTTTATGGTCACTGCAAAACCACTACAGCTCTTTATGGTCACTGTAAAACCACTACAGCTCTTTATGGTAACTGTAAAACTACTGCGGCTCATTATGGTCATTGTAAAACCAGAACAGCTCTTTATGGTCACTGCAAAACCACTGCGGCTCTTTTTGGTCACTGTAAAACCACTATAGCACTTTATGGTCACTCTAATTCCACTGCAGCACTTTATGGTCACTGTAAAACCACTAGAGGTCTTTATGGTCACTGTAAAACCACTGCGGCTGTTTATGGTCACTGTAAAACCACAACAGATCTTTATGGTAACTGTAAAACTACTGCGGCTCATTATGGTCATTGTAAAACCAGAACAGCTCTTTATGGTCACTGCAAAACCACTGCGGCCCTTTATGGTCACTGTAAAACCACTATAGCACTTTATGGTCACTCTAATTCCACTGCAGCACTTTATGGTCACTGTAAAACCACTAGAGGTCTTTATGGTCACTGTAAAACCACAACAGATCTTTATGGTCACTGCAAAACCACTGCGGTTCTTTATGGTCATTGTAAAACCACTGCAGCTCTTTACGGTCAATGTAAAACCACTACAGCTATTTATGGTCACTGCAAAACCTCTGCGTCTCTTTATGGTCATTGTAAAACCACGATAGCTCTTTATGGTCACTGTAAAACCACTGCAGCTCTTTATGGTCAATGTAAAACCACTGCAGCTCTTTATGGTCACTGTAAAACCACTGCAGCTATTTATGGCCACTATAATACCACTAGTGGTCTTTATGGTCACTGTAAAACCACTGCGGCTCTTTATGGTCACTTTAAAAACACAACAGCTCTTTATGGTCACTGCAAAACCAGTGCGGCTCTTTATGGTCATTGTAAAACCACTATAGCTCTTTATGGTCACTCTAAAACCACTGCAGCTCTTTATGGTCACTGTAAAACCACTGCAGCTCTTTATGGTCACAGTAAAACTACTGCAACACTTTATGGTCACTGTAAAACCACAGTGGCTCTTTATGGTCACTGTAAAACCACAGTGGCTCTTTATGGTCACTGTAAATCCACGACAGCTATTTATGGACACAGTAAAACCACTGCAGCTCGTTATGGTCACTGTAAAACCACAGTGGCTCTTTATGGTCACTGTAAATCCACGACAGCTCTTTATGGTCACAGTAAAACCACTGCAGCTCTTTATGGTCACTGTAAAACTACTACAGGTATTTATGGACACTGTAAAACCACGACAGCTCTTTATGGTCACAGAAAAACCACTGCAGCTCTTTACAGTCACTGTAAAACCACGACAGCTCTTTATGGTCACTGTAAAACCACTGCAGATCTTTATGGTCACTGTAAATCCACTGCGGCTCTTATGGTCACTGTAAAACCACTGCAGCTCTTTATGGTCACAGTAAAACCACTACAGCTCTTTATCGTCACTGTAAAACCACTGTGTCTCTTTATGGTCATTGTTACACCACTATAGCTCTTTATGGTCGCTCTAAAACCACTGCAGTTCGTTATGGTCAATGTAAAACCACTGCAGCTCTTTATGGTCACTGTAAAACCACAGTGGCTCTTTATGGTCACTGTAAATCCACTACAGCTCTTTATGGTCACAGTAAAACCACTGCAGCTCTTTATGGTCACTGTAAAACTACGACAGGTATTTATGGACACTGTAAAACCGCTACAGCTCTTTATGGTCACAGAAAAACCACTGCAGCTCTTTACAGTCACTGTAAACCCACTGCGGCTCTTATGGTCACTGTAAAACCACTGCAGCTCTTTATCGTCAGAGTAAAATCACGAAAGCTCTTTATGGTCACTGTAAAACTACTGCGGCTCTTTATGGTCCAATTAAAACCACTGCAGGTCTTTATGGTCACTGTAAAACCACTACAGCTCTTTCTGGTCACAGTAAAACCACTGCCGCTCTTGATGGTCATTGGAAAACCACCAAAGCTCTTTATGGTCACTCTAAAACCACTACAGCTCTTTCTGGTCACTGTAAAACCACTGCAGCTCTTTATGGTCATTGTAAAACCACTGCAGCTCTTATGGTCATTGTAAAACCACTGCAGCTCTTTATGGTCAATGTAAAACCCCTGCAGCTCTTTATGATCATTGTAAAACCACTGCAGCTATTTATGGCCACTGTGAAACCACTAGTGGTCTTTATGGTCACTGTAATACCACTGCGGCTCTTTATGGTTATTGTAAAACCACTATAGCTCTTTATGGTCACTCTAAAACCACTGCAGCTCTTTATGGTCACTGTAAAACCACTGCAGCTCTTTATGGTCATTGTAAAACCACTATAGCTCTTTATGGTCACTCTAAAACCACTGCAGCTCTTTATGGTCACTGTAAAACCACTGCAGCTATTTATGGTCACTGTAAAACCACTGCGGCTCTTATTGGTCACTTTAAAAACACAATAGCTCTTTATGGTCACTGCAAAACCACTGCAGCTCTTTATGGTCACTGCAAAACCACTGCAGCTCTTTATGGTCATTGTAAAACCACTGCAGCTCTTTATGGTCACTGTAAAACCACTGCAGCTATTTATGGTCACTGTAAAACCACTAGTGGTCTTTATGGTCACTGTAAAACCACTGCGGCTCTTGATGGTCACTGTAAAACCACTACAGCTCTTTACGGTCACTGTAAAACCACTACAGCTGTTACGGTCACTGTAAAACCACTGCGGCTCTTGATGGTCACTGTAAAACCACTACAGCTCTTTATGGTCACTGTAAAACCACAGCAGCTCTTTATGGTCACTGTAAAACCACTGCTGCTCTTTATGGTTACTGTAAAACCACTACAGCTGTTATGGTCACAGTAAAACCACTGCAGCTCTTTATGGTCATTGTAAAACCACCATAGCTCTTTATGGTCACTCTAAAACCACTGCAGCTCTTTCTAGTCACAGTAAAACCACTGCAGCTCTTTCTGGTCACTGTAAAACCACTGCAGCTATTTATGGTTACTGTAAAACCACTAGTGGTCGTTATGGTCACTGTAAAACCACTGCGGCTCTTGATGGTCACTGTAAAAACACAACAGCTCTTTATGGTCACTGCAAAACCACTGCGGCTCTTATGGTCACAGTAAAACCACTACAGTTATTTACGGTCACTGTAAAACCTCTGCAGCTCTTTATGGTCTCTGTAAGACCACTGCAGCTCTTTATGGTCACTGTAAAACCACTACAGCTCTTTATGGTAACTGTAAAACCACTGTGGCTCTTATGGTAACAGTAAAACCACTACAGCTCTGTATCGTCAGAGTAAAATCACGAAAGCTATTTATGGTCACTGTAAAACTACTACGGCTCTGTATGGTCCAATTAAAACCACTGCTGCTCTTTATTGTCACTGTAAAACCACTACAGCTATTTATGGACACATTAAAACCACTGCAGCTCTTTATGGTCACTGTAAAACCACTGTGGCTCTTTATGGTCACTGCAAATCCACTACAGCTCTTTCTGGTCACAGTAAAACCATGACAGCTATTTATGGACACAGTACAACCACTGCAGCTCTTTATGGTCACTTTAAATCCACTACAGCTTTTTATGGTCACTGTAAAACCACTACAGCTATTTATGGACACAGTAAAACCACTGCAGGTCTTTATGGTCAGTGTAAAACCACTACAGCTCTTTATGGTCACTTTAAATCCACTACAGCTCTTCATGGTCACTGTAAAACCACTGTGGCTCTTATGGTCACAGTAAAACCACGACAGCTCTTTACGGTCACTGGAAAACCACTGCAGCTCTTTATGGTCACTGTAACACCACTTCAGCTCTTATGGTCACTGTAAAACCACTGCAGCTCTTTATGGTCACAGTAAAACCACTGCAGCTCTTTATGGTCACTGTAAAACTACTACAGCTGTTACGGTCACTGCAAAACCACTGCGGCTCTTGGTGGTCACTTTAAAACCACTGCAGCTCTTTATGGTCACTGTAAAACCACTGCAGCTCTTTATGGTCACTGTAAAACCACTGCTGCTCTTTATGGTTACTGTAAAACCACTACAGCTCTTTCTGGTCACTGTAAAAAAACTGCGGCTCTTTATGGTCACTGTAAAAACACAACAGCTCTTTTTGGTCACTGCAAAACCACTGTGGCTCTTCATGGTCATTGTAAATCACTATAGTTCTTTATGGTCACTCTAAAACCACTGCAGCTCTTTATGGTCACTGTAAAACCACTGCAGTTCTTTATGGTCACAGTAAAACCACTGCAACTCTTATGGTCACTGTAAAACCACTGCAGCTCTTTACGGTCACTGTAAAACCACTTCAGCTCTTATGGTCACTGTAAAACCACTACAGCTCTTTATGGTCACAGTAAAACCACTGCATCTCTTTATGGTCATTGTAAAACCTCTACAGCTGTTACGGTCACTGTAAAACCACTGCAGCTTTTTATGGTCATTGTAAAACCACTATAGCTCTTTATGGTCACTCTAAAACCACTGCAGCTCTTTATGGTCAATGTAAAACCACTGCAGCTCTTTTTGGTCATTGTAAAACCACTGCAGCTCTTTTTGATCACTGTAAAAACACTTCAGCTCTTATGGTCACTGTAAAACCACTACAGCTCTTTATGGTCACAGTAAAACCACTGCAGCTCTCCATGGTCATTGTAAAACCTCTACAGCTGTTACAGTCACTGTAAAACCACTGCAGCTCTTTATGGTCATTGTAAAACCACTATAGCTCTTTATGGTCACTCTAAGACCACTGCAGCTCTTTATGGTCAATGTAAAACCACTGCAGCTCTTTATGGTCATTGTAAAACCACTGCAGCTCTTTACGGTCACAGTAAAACCACTACAGCTCTTTATGGTCACTGTAAAACCACTGTGGCTCTTATGGTCACATAAAACCACTACAGCTATTTACGGTCACTGTAAAACCACTACAGCTCTTTATGGTCTCTGTAAGACCACTGCAGCTCTTTATGGTCACTGTAAAACCACGACAGCTCTTTATGGTAACTGTAAAACCACTGTGGCTCTTATGGTAACAGTAAAACCACTACAGCTCTGTCTCGTCAGAGTAAAATCACGAAAGCTATTTATGGTCACTGTAAAACTACTGCGGCTCTTTATGGCCCAATTAAAACCACTGCAGCTCTTTATGGTCACTGTAAAACTACTATAGCTATTTATGGACACAGTAAAACCACTGCAGCTCTTTATGGTCACTGTAAAACCACTATGGCTCTTTATGGTCACTGTAAATCCACTACAGCTCTTTCTGGTCACAGTAAAACCATGACAGCTATTTATGGACACAGTAAAACCACTGCAGCTCTTTATGATCACTGTAAAACCACTACAGCTCTTTATGGTCACTTTAAATCCAGTACAGCTCTTTATGGTCACTGTAAAACCACTACAGCTATTTGTGGACCCAGTAAAACCACTGCAGGTCTTTCTGGTCACAGGAAAAACCACTACAGCTCTTTATGGTCACTGTAAAACCACTGTGGCTCTTATGGTCACAGTAAAACCAATACAGCTCTGTATCGTCAGAGTAAAATCACAAAAGCTCTTTATGGTCACTGTAAAATTCCTGCGGCTCTTTATGGTCCAATTAAAACCACTGCAGCACTTTATGGTCACTGTAAAACCACTACAGCTCTTTATGGTCACAGAAAAACCACTACAGCTCTTTATGGTCACTGTAAAACCACGACAGATCATTATGGTCACTGTAAAACCACTGCGGCTCTTATGGTCACTTTAAATCCACTACAGCTCTTTATGGTCACTGTAAAACCACTACAGCTATTTGTGGACCCAGTAAAACCACTGCAGGTCTTTCTGGTCACAGGAAAAACCACTACAGCTCTTTATGGTCACAGAAAAACCACGACAGCTCTTTATGGTCACTGTAAAACCACTGTGGCTCTTATGGTCACAGTAAAACCACTACAGCTATTTACGGTCACTGTAAAACCACTACAGCTCTTTATGGTCACAGTAAAATCACTGCAGGTCTTTATGGTCAGTGTAAAACCACTACAGCTCTTTATGGTCACTGTAAAACCACTGTGGCTCTTATGGTCACAGTAAAACCACTACAGCTCTGTATCGTCAGAGTAAAATCACGAAAGCTCTTTATGGTCACTGTAAAATTACTGCGGCGCTTTATGGTCCAATTAAAACCACTGCAGCACTTTATGGTCACTGTAAAACCACTACAGCTCTTTATGGTCACAGAAAAACCACTACAGCTCTTTATGGTCACTGTAAAACCACGACATCTCTTTATGGTCACTGTAAAACCACTGCGGCTCTTATGGTCACTGTAAAACCACTGCAGCTCTTTATCGTCAGAGTAAAACCACGAAAGCTCTTTATGGTCACTGTAAAACTACTGCGGCTCTTTATGGTCACTTCAAAAACACAACAGATCTTTATGGTCACTGCAAAACCACTGCAGCTCTTTATGGTCACTTTAAATCCACTACAGCTCTTTATGGTCACTGTAAAACCACTACAGCTATTTGTGGACCCAGTAAAACCACTGCAGGTCTTTCTGGTCACAGGAAAAACCACTACAGCTCTTTATGGTCACAGAAAAACCACTACAGCTCTTTATGGTCACTGTAAAACCACTGTGGCTCTTATGGTCACAGTAAAACCACTACAGCTATTTACGGTCACTGTAAAACCACTACAGCTCTTTATGGTCACTGTAAAATCACTGCAGGTCTTTATGGTCACTGTAAAACCACTGTGGCTCTTATGGTCACAGTAAAACCACTACAGCTCTGTATCGTCAGAGTAAAATCACGAAAGCTCTTTATGGTCACTGTAAAATTACTGCGGCTCTTTATGGTCCAATTAAAACCACTGCAGCACTTTATGGTCACTGTAAAACCACTACAGCTCTTTATGGTCACAGAAAAACCACTGCGGCTCTTATGGTCACTGTAAAACCACTGCAGCTCTTTATCGTCAGAGTAAAACCACGAAAGCTCTTTATGGACACTGTAAAACTACTGCGGCTCTTTATGGTCACTTCAAAAACACAACAGCTCTTTATGGTCACTGCAAAACCACTGCAGCTCTTTATGGTCATTGTAAAACCACTATAGCACTTTATGGTCACTCTAAAACCACTGCAGCTCTTTACGGTCACTGTCAAACCACTACAGCTGTTACGGTCACTGTAAAACCACTGCGGCTCTTGATGGTCAATGTAAAACCACTACAGCTTTTTATGGTCACTGTAAATCCACTGCAGCTATTTATGGTCACTGTAAAACCACTAGTGGTCTTTATGGTCACTGTAAAACCACTACAGCTACTTATGTTCCCTGTAAAACCACTACAGCTACTTTTGGTCACTATAAATCCACTAAAGCTCTTTATGATCACTGTAAAACCACTGCAGCTCTTTATGGTCACTGTAAAACCACTACAGAAATTAGTGGTCTCTGTGAAATGACTGCTGCTCTTTATGGTCACTGGAAAACCACAGCGGCTCTTGTGGTCAAGGTAAAACCACTGCAGCTCTTTATGTTCACTGTAAAACCAATACAGCTCTTTCTGGTCACAGTAAAACCACTGCAGCTCTTTATGGTCACTGTAAAACCACTGCAGCTCTTTATGGTCACTGTAAAACCACTGCGGCTCTTATGGTCACTGTAAAAACACTGCGGCTCTTGTGGTCACTGTAAAACCACTACAGCTCCTTATCGTCAGAGTAAAATCACGAAAGCTCTTTATGGTCACTGTAAAACTACTGCGGCTCATTATGGTCACTGTAAATCCACTACAGCTCTTTATGGTCACTGTAAAACCACTGCAGCTCTTTCTGGTCACAGTAAAACCACTGTGGCTCTTTATGGTCACTGTAAATCCACTACAGCTCTTTATGGTCACAGTAAAACCACTGCAGCTCTTTATGGTCACAGAAAAACCACTACAGCTCTTTATGGTCACTGTAAAACCACGAGAGCTCTTTATGGTCACTGTAAACCTACTGCGGCTCTTATGGTCACTGTAAAAACACTGCAGCTCTTTTTGGTCTAATTAAAACCACTGCAGCTCTTTATGGTCACTGTAAAACCACTACAGCTATTTATGGACACAGTAAAAGCACTGCAGCTCTTTATGGTCACTGTAAAACCACTACAGCTCTTTCTGGTCACAGTAAAACCACTGTGGCTCTTTATGGTCATTGGAAAACCACCAAAGCTCTTTATGGTCACTCTAAAATGACTACAGGTCTTTATGGTCACTGTAAAAACACTGCAGCTCTTTATGGTCATTGTAAAACCACTGCAGCTCTGATGGTCACTGTAAAACCACTGCAGCTCGTTATGGTCATTGTAAAACCACTACAGCTCTTTATGGTCACTGTAAAACCACTACAGCTCTTTATGGGCATTGAAAAACCACTGCAGCTCTTTAAGGTCACTGTAAAAACACGACAGCTCTTTATGGTCACTGTAAAATCGCTGCGGCTTTTTATGGTCACTGTGAAACCACTACAGCTCTTTATGGTCACTGTAAAACCACTGCAGCTCTTTGTGGTCTCTGTAAAACCACGACAGCTCTTTATGGTCACCGTTAAACCACAGCGGCTCTTTGGTCACTGTAAAACCACTGCAGCTCTTTATGGTCACTGTAAAACCACTGCGTCTCTTATGGTCACTGTAAAAACACTGCAGCTCTGATGGTCGATGTAAAACCACTGCAGCTCTTTATGGTCACTGTAAAACCACAACAGCTCTTTATGGTCACCGTAAAACCACTACAGCTCTTTCTGGGCATTGAAAAACCACTGCAGCTCTTTAAGGTCACTGTAAAAATACTACAGCTCTTTATGGTCACTGTAAAACCACGACAGCTCTTTATGGTTAGTGGAAAGCCACTGCGACTCTTTTGGTCACTGTAAAACCACTACAGCTCTTTATGGTAACTGTAAAACTACTGCGGCTCATTATGGTCATTGTAAAACCAGAACAGCTCTTTATGGTCACTGCAAAACCACTGCGGCTCTTTATGGTCACTGTAAAACCACCATTGCACTTTATGGTCACTCTAAAACCACTGCAGCACTTTATGGTCACTGTAAAACCACTAGAGGTCTTTATGGTCACTGTAAAACCACTGCGGCTCTTTATGGTCACTGTAAAACCACAACAGATCTTTATGGTCACTGCAAAACCACTGCGGCTCTTTATGGTCAATGTAAAACCACGATAGCTCTTTATGGTCACTCTAAAACCACTGCAGCTCTTTATGGTCAATGTAAAACCACTGCAGCTCTTTATGGTCACTCTAAAACCACTGCAGCACTTTATGGTCATTGTAAAACCACTATAGCTCTTTATGGTCGCTCCAAAACCACTGCAGTTCTTTATGGTCACTGTAAAACCACTGCGGCTCTTTATGGTCACTGTAAAACCACTACAGCTATTTATGGTCACTGCAAAACCACTGCGGCTCTTTATGGTCATTGTAAAACCACGATAGCTCTTTATGGTCACTCTAAAACCACTGCAGCTCTTTATGGTCAATGTAAAACCACTGCAGCTCTTTATGGTCACTGTAAAACCACTGCGGCTCTTTATGGTCATTGTAAAACCACTATAGCTCTTTTTGGTCACGCTAAAACCGCTACACCTCTTTCTGGTTACTGTTAAACCCCTGCGGCTCTTATGGTCACTGTAAAACCACTGCAGCTCTTTATGGTCACTGTAAAACCAGTGCGGCTCTTATGGTCACTGTAAAAACACTGCAGCTCTTTATGGTCACTGTAAAACAACTGCGGCTCTTATGGTCAATGTAAAACCACTACAGCTATTTACGGGCACAGTAAAACCAATGCAGCTCTTTATGGTCACTGTAAAACCACTACAGCTACTTATGGTCACTGTAAAACCACTACAGCTACTTTTGGTCACTGTAAATCCACTACAGCTCTTTATGATCACTGTAAAACCACTGCAGCTCTTTATGGTCACTGTAAAACCACTACAGAAATTAATGGTCTCTGTGAAATGACTGCTGCTCTTTATGGTCACTGGAAAACCACTACAGCTCTTTCTGGTCACAGTAAAACCACTGCAGCTCTTCATGGTCACTGTAAAACCACTACAGCTATTTATGGTCACTGTAAAACCACTGTGGCTCTTATGGTCACTGTAAAACCACTACAGCTACTTATGTTCACTGTAAAACCACTACAGCTACTTTTGGTCACTGTAAATCCACTAAAGCTCTTTATGATCACTGTAAAACCACTGCAGCTCTTTATGGTCATTGTAAAACCACTACAGAAATTAGTGGTCTCTGTGAAATGACTGCTTCTCTTTATGGTCACTGGAAAACCACTACACCTCTTTCTGGTCACAGTAAAACCACTGCAGCTCTTTATGGTCACTGTAAAACCACTACAGCTCTTTATGGTCACTGTAAAACCATATGTGGCTCTTATGGTCACTGTAAAACCACTGCAGCTCTTTATGGTCACTGTAAAACCACTGCGGATCTTATGGTCACTGTAAAACCACAGCGGCTCTTGTGGTCACTGTAAAACCACTACAGCTCCTTAACGTCAGAGTAAAATCATGAAAGCACTTTATGGTCACTGTAAAACTACTGCGGCTCTTTATGGTCGCTGTAAATCCACGACAGCTCTTTATGGTCACAGTAAAACCACTGCAGCTCTTTCTGGTCACAGTAAAACCACTGCAGCTCTTTATGGTCACTGTAAAACCACTACAGCTCTTTATGGTCACAGTTAAACCACTGCGGCTCTTTATGGTCATTGGAAAACCAACAAAGCTCTTTATGGTCACTCCAAAATTACTACAGGTCTTTATGGTCACTGTAAAACTACTGCAGATCTTTATGGTCATTGTAAAACCACTGCAGCTCTGATGGTCACTGTAAAACCACTGCAGCTCTTTATGGTTTTTGTAAAACCACTACAGCTCTTTATGGGCATTGAAAAACCACTGCAGCTCTTTATGGTCACTGTAAATACACTACAGCTCTTTATGGTCACTGTAAAATCGCTGCGGCTTTTTATGGTCATTGTAAAACCACTACAGCTCTTTATGGTCACTGTAAAACCACTGCAGGTCTTTGTGGTCTCTGTAAAAACACTACAGCTCTTTATGGTCACTGTAAAATCGCTGTGGCTTTTTATGGTCACTGTAAATCCACTACAGCTCTTTATGGTCACTGTTAAACCACAGCGGCTCTTATGGTCACTGTAAAACCACTGCAGCTCTTTATGGTCACTGTAAAACCACTGCGGCACTTATGGTCACTGTAAAACCACTGCAGCTATTTATGGTCACTTTAAAACCACTGCAGCTCTTTATGGTCACTGTAAAACCACTGCAGCTCTTTATGGTCACTGTAAAACCACTACAGCTCATTATGGACACTGTAAAAACACTCCAGCACATTGAGGTCACTGTAAAAACACTACAGCTCTTTATGGTCAATGTAAAACCACTGCAGCTCTTTATGGTCACTGTAGAACCACTACAGCTCCTTATGGTCAGAGTAAAACCACAACAGCTCTTTATGGTCACTGTAAAACCACTGCAGCTCTTTGTGGTCTCTTTAAAACAACTACAGATCTTTATGGTCACTGTAAAACCACTGCGGCTCTTATGGTCACTGTAAAACCAGTGCGGCCCTTATAGTCACTGTAAAACCACTACAGCTCTTTATCGTCAGAGTAAAACCACGAAAGCTCTTTATGGTCACTGTAAAACTACTGCGGCTCTTCATGGACCAATTAAAACCACTGCAGCACTTTATGGTCACAGTAAAAACACTACAGCTCTTTCTGGCCACAGTAAAATCACTACAGAATTTTATGGTCACTGTAAAAACACTGCGGCTCTTTCTGGCAATAGTAAAACCACTGTAGCTCTTTATGGTCACTGTAAAACCACTGCGGCTCTTGTGGTCACTGTAAAACCTCTACACCTCTTTCTGGTCACTGTAAAACCACGAAAGCTCTTGTGGTCACTGTAAAACCACAAAACCTCTTTATGGTCACTGTAAAACCACTACAGCTCATTATGGACACTGTAAAAATACTCCAGCACATTGAGGTCACTGTAAAACCACTACAGCTCTTTATGGTCACTGTAAAACCACTGCAGCTCTTTATGGTCACTGTAAAACCACTGCAGCTCTTTATGGTCACTGTAGAACCACTACAGCTCCTTGTGGTCAGAGTAAAACCACAACAGCTCTTTCTGGTCACTGTAAAACCACTGCGGATCTTATGGTCACTATATAACCACTACAGCTCTTTATGGTCACTTTAAAACCACTACAACTCTTTACGGTCACTGTGAACCCACTGCAGCTCTTTATGGCCACTGTAAAACCACTAGAGCTCTTTACGGTCACTGTAAAACCACTACAGCTCTTTATGGTCACTGTAAAGCCACTTCGGCTCGTTCTGGCCACAGTAAAACCACTGCGTTTCTTTCTGGCCACAGTAAAACCACTGCAGCTCTTTATGATTAGTGTAAAGCCACTGCGGCTCTTGTGGTCACTGGAAAACCACTACAGCTCTTTATGGTAACTGTAAAACCACGAAAGCTCTTGTGGACAATGTAAAACCACTACAGCTCTTTGTGGTCAGAGTAAAAGCATGAAAGCTCTTTATGGTCACTGTAAAACTACTGCGGCTCATTATCGTCACAGTAAAACCACTGCAGCACTTTATTGTCACTGTAAAACCACTAGAGGTCTTTATGGTCACTGTAAAATCACTGCGGCTCTTAATGGTCAGTGTAAAACCACAACAGCTCTTTTTGGTCACTGCAAAACCACTGCGGCACTTTACGGTCATTGTAAAAACACAAAAGCTCTATATGGTCACTCTAAAACCACTGCAGTCCTTTATGGTCAGTGTAAAACCACTACACCTCTTTATGGTCACTGTAAAACCATAACAGCTCTTTATGGTCACTGTAAAACCACAACAGCTCTTTATGGTCACTGTAAAACCACTACAGCTCTTTATTGGCACTGTAAAACCACTGCAGCTCTTTATGGTCACTGTAAAACCACAACAGCTCTTTATGGTCACTGTAAAACCACTACAGCTCTTTTTGGTCACTGTAAAACCACTACAGCTCTTTATCATCAGAGTAAAATCACGAAAGCTCTTTATGGTCACTGTAAAACTACAGCGGCTCTTTATGGTCCAATTAAAACCATTGCAGCTCTTTATGGAAACAGTAAAACCACGACAGCTATTTATGGGCACAGTAAAACCACTGCAGCTCTTTATGGTCACTGTAAATCCACTACAGCTCTTTCTGGTCACAGTAAAAACACTGCAGCTCTTTATGGTCACTGTAAAACCACTGCAGCTATTTATGGTCACTCTGAAATGACTACAGGTCTTTATGGTCACTGTAAAACCACTGCAGCTCTTTATGGTCACTGAAAAACCACTGCAGCTCTTTACAGTCCCTGTAAAACCACTACAGCTCTTTATGGTCACGGTAAAACCACTGCACATCTATATGGTCACTGTAAAACTACTGCGGCTCTTTATGGTCCAATTAAAACCACTGCAGCTCTTTATGGTCACTGTAAAACCACTACAGCTATTTATGGACCCAGTAAAACCATTGCAGCTCCTTATGGTCACAGTAAAACCTCTGCGGCTCTTTATGGTCATTGGAAAACCAACAAAGCTCTTTATGGTCACTCTAAAATGACTACAGGTCTTTATGGTCGCTGTAAAACCACTGCAGCTCTTTATGGTCATTGTAAAACCACTGCAGCTCTTATGGTCACTGTAAAACCACTGCAGCTCTTTATGGTCACTGTAAAACCCCTACAGCTCTTTATGTCACTGTGAACCCACTGCAGCTCTTTATGGTCACTGTAAAACCACAACAGCTCTTTATGGTCACTGTAAAACCACTGCGGCTCTTTCTGGCCACAGTAAAACCATTGCAGCTCTTTATGGTTAGTGTAAAACCACTGCGGGTCTTGTGGTCACTGTAAAACCACTACAGCTCTTTATGGTCACTGCAAAACCACTACAGCTCTTTATGGTCACTGTAAAACCCTAACAGCTCTTTATGGTCACTGTAAAAACACTGCAGCTCTTTATGGTCACTGTAAAACCACTGCGACTCTTTATGGTCACAATAAAACCACTGCGGCTCTTGTGGTCACTGTTAAACCACTACAGCTCTTTATGGTCACTGCAAAACCACTGCGGCTCTTTATGGTCACTGTAAAACCACTACAGCACTTTATGGTCACTTTAATTCCACTGCAGCACTTTCTGGTCACTGTAAAACCACTAGAGGTCTTTATGGTCACAGTAAAACCACTGCGGCTCTTTATGGTCACTGTAAAACGACAACAGATCTTTATGGTCACTGCAAAACCACTGCGGTTCTTTATGGTCATTGTAAAACCACTATAGCTCTTTATGGTCACTCTGAAACCACTGCAGTTCTTTATGGTCAATGTAAAACCACTGCAGCTCTTTACGGTCACTGTAAAACCACTACAGCTATTTATGGTCACTGCAAAACCACTGCGTCTCTTTATGGTCATTGTAAAACCACGATAGCTCTTTATGGTCACTGTAAAACCACTGCAGCTCTTTATGGTCAATGTAAAACCACTGCAGCTCTTTTTGGTCACTGTAAAACCACTGTAGCTATTTATGGCCACTATAATACCACTAGTGGTCTTTATGGTCACTGTAAAACCACTGCGGCTCTTTATGGTCACTGTAAAACCACGACAGCTCTTTCTGGTCACAGTAAAACCACTGCCGCTCTTCATGGTCATTGGAAAACCACCAAAGCTCTTTATGGTCACTCTAAAATGACTACAGGTCTTTATGGTCACTGTAAAACCACTGCAGCTCTTTATGGTCATTGTAAAACCACTGCAGCTCTTATGGTCACAGTAAAACCACTGCAGCTCTTTATGGTCACTGTAAAACCACTACAGCTCTTTATGGTCACTGTAAAACCACTGCGGCTCTTTCTGGCCACAGTAAAACCACTGCAGCTCTTTATGGTTAGTGTAAAACCACTGCGTCTCTTGTGGTCACTGTAAACCCACTGCAGCTCTTTATGTTCACTGTAAAACCACTGCAGCTTTTTATGGTTCGTGTAAAACCACTGCGACTCTTGTGGTCACTGTAAAACCACTACAGCTCTTTATGGTCACTGCAAAACCACTACAGCTCTTTATGGTCACTGTAAAACCACTACAGCTCTTTATGGTCACTGCAAAACCACTACAGCTCTTTATGGTCACTGTAAAACCACTACAGCTCTTTATGGTAACTGTAAAACTACTGCGGCTCATTATGGTCATTGTAAAACCAGAACAGCTCTTTATGGTCACTGCAAAACCACTGCGGCTCTTTTTGGTCACTGTAAAACCACTATAGCACTTTATGGTCACTCTAATTCCACTGCAGCACTTTATGGTCACTGTAAAACCACTAGAGGTCTTTATGGTCACTGTAAAACCACTGCGGCTGTTTATGGTCACTGTAAAACCACAACAGATCTTTATGGTAACTGTAAAACTACTGCGGCTCATTATGGTCATTGTAAAACCAGAACAGCTCTTTATGGTCACTGCAAAACCACTGCGGCCCTTTATGGTCACTGTAAAACCACTATAGCACTTTATGGTCACTCTAATTCCACTGCAGCACTTTATGGTCACTGTAAAACCACTAGAGGTCTTTATGGTCACTGTAAAACCACAACAGATCTTTATGGTCACTGCAAAACCACTGCGGTTCTTTATGGTCATTGTAAAACCACTGCAGCTCTTTACGGTCAATGTAAAACCACTACAGCTATTTATGGTCACTGCAAAACCTCTGCGTCTCTTTATGGTCATTGTAAAACCACGATAGCTCTTTATGGTCACTGTAAAACCACTGCAGCTCTTTATGGTCAATGTAAAACCACTGCAGCTCTTTATGGTCACTGTAAAACCACTGCAGCTATTTATGGCCACTATAATACCACTAGTGGTCTTTATGGTCACTGTAAAACCACTGCGGCTCTTTATGGTCACTTTAAAAACACAACAGCTCTTTATGGTCACTGCAAAACCAGTGCGGCTCTTTATGGTCATTGTAAAACCACTATAGCTCTTTATGGTCACTCTAAAACCACTGCAGCTCTTTATGGTCACTGTAAAACCACTGCAGCTCTTTATGGTCACAGTAAAACTACTGCAACACTTTATGGTCACTGTAAAACCACAGTGGCTCTTTATGGTCACTGTAAAACCACAGTGGCTCTTTATGGTCACTGTAAATCCACGACAGCTATTTATGGACACAGTAAAACCACTGCAGCTCGTTATGGTCACTGTAAAACCACAGTGGCTCTTTATGGTCACTGTAAATCCACGACAGCTCTTTATGGTCACAGTAAAACCACTGCAGCTCTTTATGGTCACTGTAAAACTACTACAGGTATTTATGGACACTGTAAAACCACGACAGCTCTTTATGGTCACAGAAAAACCACTGCAGCTCTTTACAGTCACTGTAAAACCACGACAGCTCTTTATGGTCACTGTAAAACCACTGCAGATCTTTATGGTCACTGTAAATCCACTGCGGCTCTTATGGTCACTGTAAAACCACTGCAGCTCTTTATGGTCACAGTAAAACCACTACAGCTCTTTATCGTCACTGTAAAACCACTGTGTCTCTTTATGGTCATTGTTACACCACTATAGCTCTTTATGGTCGCTCTAAAACCACTGCAGTTCGTTATGGTCAATGTAAAACCACTGCAGCTCTTTATGGTCACTGTAAAACCACAGTGGCTCTTTATGGTCACTGTAAATCCACTACAGCTCTTTATGGTCACAGTAAAACCACTGCAGCTCTTTATGGTCACTGTAAAACTACGACAGGTATTTATGGACACTGTAAAACCGCTACAGCTCTTTATGGTCACAGAAAAACCACTGCAGCTCTTTACAGTCACTGTAAACCCACTGCGGCTCTTATGGTCACTGTAAAACCACTGCAGCTCTTTATCGTCAGAGTAAAATCACGAAAGCTCTTTATGGTCACTGTAAAACTACTGCGGCTCTTTATGGTCCAATTAAAACCACTGCAGGTCTTTATGGTCACTGTAAAACCACTACAGCTCTTTCTGGTCACAGTAAAACCACTGCCGCTCTTGATGGTCATTGGAAAACCACCAAAGCTCTTTATGGTCACTCTAAAACCACTACAGCTCTTTCTGGTCACTGTAAAACCACTGCAGCTCTTTATGGTCATTGTAAAACCACTGCAGCTCTTATGGTCATTGTAAAACCACTGCAGCTCTTTATGGTCAATGTAAAACCCCTGCAGCTCTTTATGATCATTGTAAAACCACTGCAGCTATTTATGGCCACTGTGAAACCACTAGTGGTCTTTATGGTCACTGTAATACCACTGCGGCTCTTTATGGTTATTGTAAAACCACTATAGCTCTTTATGGTCACTCTAAAACCACTGCAGCTCTTTATGGTCACTGTAAAACCACTGCAGCTCTTTATGGTCATTGTAAAACCACTATAGCTCTTTATGGTCACTCTAAAACCACTGCAGCTCTTTATGGTCACTGTAAAACCACTGCAGCTATTTATGGTCACTGTAAAACCACTGCGGCTCTTATTGGTCACTTTAAAAACACAATAGCTCTTTATGGTCACTGCAAAACCACTGCAGCTCTTTATGGTCACTGCAAAACCACTGCAGCTCTTTATGGTCATTGTAAAACCACTGCAGCTCTTTATGGTCACTGTAAAACCACTGCAGCTATTTATGGTCACTGTAAAACCACTAGTGGTCTTTATGGTCACTGTAAAACCACTGCGGCTCTTGATGGTCACTGTAAAACCACTACAGCTCTTTACGGTCACTGTAAAACCACTACAGCTGTTACGGTCACTGTAAAACCACTGCGGCTCTTGATGGTCACTGTAAAACCACTACAGCTCTTTATGGTCACTGTAAAACCACAGCAGCTCTTTATGGTCACTGTAAAACCACTGCTGCTCTTTATGGTTACTGTAAAACCACTACAGCTGTTATGGTCACAGTAAAACCACTGCAGCTCTTTATGGTCATTGTAAAACCACCATAGCTCTTTATGGTCACTCTAAAACCACTGCAGCTCTTTCTAGTCACAGTAAAACCACTGCAGCTCTTTCTGGTCACTGTAAAACCACTGCAGCTATTTATGGTTACTGTAAAACCACTAGTGGTCGTTATGGTCACTGTAAAACCACTGCGGCTCTTGATGGTCACTGTAAAAACACAACAGCTCTTTATGGTCACTGCAAAACCACTGCGGCTCTTATGGTCACAGTAAAACCACTACAGTTATTTACGGTCACTGTAAAACCTCTGCAGCTCTTTATGGTCTCTGTAAGACCACTGCAGCTCTTTATGGTCACTGTAAAACCACTACAGCTCTTTATGGTAACTGTAAAACCACTGTGGCTCTTATGGTAACAGTAAAACCACTACAGCTCTGTATCGTCAGAGTAAAATCACGAAAGCTATTTATGGTCACTGTAAAACTACTACGGCTCTGTATGGTCCAATTAAAACCACTGCTGCTCTTTATTGTCACTGTAAAACCACTACAGCTATTTATGGACACATTAAAACCACTGCAGCTCTTTATGGTCACTGTAAAACCACTGTGGCTCTTTATGGTCACTGCAAATCCACTACAGCTCTTTCTGGTCACAGTAAAACCATGACAGCTATTTATGGACACAGTACAACCACTGCAGCTCTTTATGGTCACTTTAAATCCACTACAGCTTTTTATGGTCACTGTAAAACCACTACAGCTATTTATGGACACAGTAAAACCACTGCAGGTCTTTATGGTCAGTGTAAAACCACTACAGCTCTTTATGGTCACTTTAAATCCACTACAGCTCTTCATGGTCACTGTAAAACCACTGTGGCTCTTATGGTCACAGTAAAACCACGACAGCTCTTTACGGTCACTGGAAAACCACTGCAGCTCTTTATGGTCACTGTAACACCACTTCAGCTCTTATGGTCACTGTAAAACCACTGCAGCTCTTTATGGTCACAGTAAAACCACTGCAGCTCTTTATGGTCACTGTAAAACTACTACAGCTGTTACGGTCACTGCAAAACCACTGCGGCTCTTGGTGGTCACTTTAAAACCACTGCAGCTCTTTATGGTCACTGTAAAACCACTGCAGCTCTTTATGGTCACTGTAAAACCACTGCTGCTCTTTATGGTTACTGTAAAACCACTACAGCTCTTTCTGGTCACTGTAAAAAAACTGCGGCTCTTTATGGTCACTGTAAAAACACAACAGCTCTTTTTGGTCACTGCAAAACCACTGTGGCTCTTCATGGTCATTGTAAATCACTATAGTTCTTTATGGTCACTCTAAAACCACTGCAGCTCTTTATGGTCACTGTAAAACCACTGCAGTTCTTTATGGTCACAGTAAAACCACTGCAACTCTTATGGTCACTGTAAAACCACTGCAGCTCTTTACGGTCACTGTAAAACCACTTCAGCTCTTATGGTCACTGTAAAACCACTACAGCTCTTTATGGTCACAGTAAAACCACTGCATCTCTTTATGGTCATTGTAAAACCTCTACAGCTGTTACGGTCACTGTAAAACCACTGCAGCTTTTTATGGTCATTGTAAAACCACTATAGCTCTTTATGGTCACTCTAAAACCACTGCAGCTCTTTATGGTCAATGTAAAACCACTGCAGCTCTTTTTGGTCATTGTAAAACCACTGCAGCTCTTTTTGATCACTGTAAAAACACTTCAGCTCTTATGGTCACTGTAAAACCACTACAGCTCTTTATGGTCACAGTAAAACCACTGCAGCTCTCCATGGTCATTGTAAAACCTCTACAGCTGTTACAGTCACTGTAAAACCACTGCAGCTCTTTATGGTCATTGTAAAACCACTATAGCTCTTTATGGTCACTCTAAGACCACTGCAGCTCTTTATGGTCAATGTAAAACCACTGCAGCTCTTTATGGTCATTGTAAAACCACTGCAGCTCTTTACGGTCACAGTAAAACCACTACAGCTCTTTATGGTCACTGTAAAACCACTGTGGCTCTTATGGTCACATAAAACCACTACAGCTATTTACGGTCACTGTAAAACCACTACAGCTCTTTATGGTCTCTGTAAGACCACTGCAGCTCTTTATGGTCACTGTAAAACCACGACAGCTCTTTATGGTAACTGTAAAACCACTGTGGCTCTTATGGTAACAGTAAAACCACTACAGCTCTGTCTCGTCAGAGTAAAATCACGAAAGCTATTTATGGTCACTGTAAAACTACTGCGGCTCTTTATGGCCCAATTAAAACCACTGCAGCTCTTTATGGTCACTGTAAAACTACTATAGCTATTTATGGACACAGTAAAACCACTGCAGCTCTTTATGGTCACTGTAAAACCACTATGGCTCTTTATGGTCACTGTAAATCCACTACAGCTCTTTCTGGTCACAGTAAAACCATGACAGCTATTTATGGACACAGTAAAACCACTGCAGCTCTTTATGATCACTGTAAAACCACTACAGCTCTTTATGGTCACTTTAAATCCAGTACAGCTCTTTATGGTCACTGTAAAACCACTACAGCTATTTGTGGACCCAGTAAAACCACTGCAGGTCTTTCTGGTCACAGGAAAAACCACTACAGCTCTTTATGGTCACTGTAAAACCACTGTGGCTCTTATGGTCACAGTAAAACCAATACAGCTCTGTATCGTCAGAGTAAAATCACAAAAGCTCTTTATGGTCACTGTAAAATTCCTGCGGCTCTTTATGGTCCAATTAAAACCACTGCAGCACTTTATGGTCACTGTAAAACCACTACAGCTCTTTATGGTCACAGAAAAACCACTACAGCTCTTTATGGTCACTGTAAAACCACGACAGATCATTATGGTCACTGTAAAACCACTGCGGCTCTTATGGTCACTTTAAATCCACTACAGCTCTTTATGGTCACTGTAAAACCACTACAGCTATTTGTGGACCCAGTAAAACCACTGCAGGTCTTTCTGGTCACAGGAAAAACCACTACAGCTCTTTATGGTCACAGAAAAACCACGACAGCTCTTTATGGTCACTGTAAAACCACTGTGGCTCTTATGGTCACAGTAAAACCACTACAGCTATTTACGGTCACTGTAAAACCACTACAGCTCTTTATGGTCACAGTAAAATCACTGCAGGTCTTTATGGTCAGTGTAAAACCACTACAGCTCTTTATGGTCACTGTAAAACCACTGTGGCTCTTATGGTCACAGTAAAACCACTACAGCTCTGTATCGTCAGAGTAAAATCACGAAAGCTCTTTATGGTCACTGTAAAATTACTGCGGCGCTTTATGGTCCAATTAAAACCACTGCAGCACTTTATGGTCACTGTAAAACCACTACAGCTCTTTATGGTCACAGAA
Source organism: Chiloscyllium punctatum (assembly GCF_047496795.1). Taxonomy (NCBI): domain Eukaryota; kingdom Metazoa; phylum Chordata; class Chondrichthyes; order Orectolobiformes; family Hemiscylliidae; genus Chiloscyllium; species Chiloscyllium punctatum. The sequence goes on along the minus strand of NC_092751.1, from coordinate 72,137,628 downwards.
AAACCACTACAGCTCTTTATGGTCACTGTAAAACCACGACATCTCTTTATGGTCACTGTAAAACCACTGCGGCTCTTATGGTCACTGTAAAACCACTGCAGCTCTTTATCGTCAGAGTAAAACCACGAAAGCTCTTTATGGTCACTGTAAAACTACTGCGGCTCTTTATGGTCACTTCAAAAACACAACAGATCTTTATGGTCACTGCAAAACCACTGCAGCTCTTTATGGTCACTTTAAATCCACTACAGCTCTTTATGGTCACTGTAAAACCACTACAGCTATTTGTGGACCCAGTAAAACCACTGCAGGTCTTTCTGGTCACAGGAAAAACCACTACAGCTCTTTATGGTCACAGAAAAACCACTACAGCTCTTTATGGTCACTGTAAAACCACTGTGGCTCTTATGGTCACAGTAAAACCACTACAGCTATTTACGGTCACTGTAAAACCACTACAGCTCTTTATGGTCACTGTAAAATCACTGCAGGTCTTTATGGTCACTGTAAAACCACTGTGGCTCTTATGGTCACAGTAAAACCACTACAGCTCTGTATCGTCAGAGTAAAATCACGAAAGCTCTTTATGGTCACTGTAAAATTACTGCGGCTCTTTATGGTCCAATTAAAACCACTGCAGCACTTTATGGTCACTGTAAAACCACTACAGCTCTTTATGGTCACAGAAAAACCACTGCGGCTCTTATGGTCACTGTAAAACCACTGCAGCTCTTTATCGTCAGAGTAAAACCACGAAAGCTCTTTATGGACACTGTAAAACTACTGCGGCTCTTTATGGTCACTTCAAAAACACAACAGCTCTTTATGGTCACTGCAAAACCACTGCAGCTCTTTATGGTCATTGTAAAACCACTATAGCACTTTATGGTCACTCTAAAACCACTGCAGCTCTTTACGGTCACTGTCAAACCACTACAGCTGTTACGGTCACTGTAAAACCACTGCGGCTCTTGATGGTCAATGTAAAACCACTACAGCTTTTTATGGTCACTGTAAATCCACTGCAGCTATTTATGGTCACTGTAAAACCACTAGTGGTCTTTATGGTCACTGTAAAACCACTACAGCTCTTTATGGTCACTGTAAAACCACTGTGGCTCTTATGGTCACAGTAAAACCACTACAGCTATTTACGGTCACTGTAAAACCACTACAGCTCTTTATGGTCACTGTAAAATCACTGCAGGTCTTTATGGTCACTGTAAAACCACTGTGGCTCTTATGGTCACAGTAAAACCACTACAGCTCTGTATCGTCAGAGTAAAATCACGAAAGCTCTTTATGGTCACTGTAAAATTACTGCGGCTCTTTATGGTCCAATTAAAACCACTGCAGCACTTTATGGTCACTGTAAAACCACTACAGCTCTTTATGGTCACAGAAAAACCACTGCGGCTCTTATGGTCACTGTAAAACCACTGCAGCTCTTTATCGTCAGAGTAAAACCACGAAAGCTCTTTATGGACACTGTAAAACTACTGCGGCTCTTTATGGTCACTTCAAAAACACAACAGCTCTTTATGGTCACTGCAAAACCACTGCAGCTCTTTATGGTCATTGTAAAACCACTATAGCACTTTATGGTCACTCTAAAACCACTGCAGCTCTTTACGGTCACTGTCAAACCACTACAGCTGTTACGGTCACTGTAAAACCACTGCGGCTCTTGATGGTCAATGTAAAACCACTACAGCTTTTTATGGTCACTGTAAATCCACTGCAGCTATTTATGGTCACTGTAAAACCACTAGTGGTCTTTATGGTCACTGTAAAACCACTGCGACTCTTTATGGTCACTGTAAAAACACAATAGCTCTTTATGGTCACTGCAAAATCACTGCAGCTCTTTATGGTCATTGTAAAACCACTGCAGCTCTTTATGGTCACTGTAAAACCACTGCAGCTATTTATGGTCACTGTAAAACCACTAGTGGTCTTTACGTTCACTGTAAAACCACTGCGGCTCTTGATGGTCACTGTAAAAACACTACAGCTCTTTATGGTCACTGTAAAACTACTACAGCTGTTACGGTCACTGTAAAACCACTGCGGCTCTTGATGGTCACTGTAAAACCACTACAGCTCTTATGGTCACTGTAAAACCACAGCAGCTCTTTATGGTCACTGTAAAACCACTGCTGCTCTTTATGGTTACTGTAAAACCACTACAGCTGTTATGGTCACTGTAAAACCACTGCAGCTCTTTATGGTCATTGTAAAACCACCATAGCTCTTTATGGTCACTCTAAAACCACTGCAGCTCTTTCTGGTCACAGTAAAACCACTGCAGCTCTTTATGGTCACTGTAAAATCACTGCAGCTATTTATGGTCACTGTAAAACCACTAGTGGTCTTCATGGTCACTGTAAAACCACTGCGGCTCTTTATGGTCACTGTAAAAACACAACAGCGCTTTATGGTCACTGCAAAACCACTGCGGCTCTTTATGGTCATTGTAAACCACTATAGCTCTTTATGGTCACGCTAAAACCACTGCAGCTCTTTATGGTCACTGTAAAACCACTGCAGTTCTTTATGGTTACAGTAAAACCACTGCAACTCTTATGGTCACTGTAAAACCACTGCAGCTCTTTATGGTCACTGTAAAACCACTTCAGCTCTTATGGTCACTGTAAAACCACTACAGCTCTTTATGGTCACAGTAAAACCACTGCAGCTCTTTATGGTCATTGTAAAACCACTACAGCTGTTACGGTCACTGTAAAACCACTGCAGCTCTTTATGGTCTTTGTTAAACCACTATAGCTCTTTATGGTCACTCTAAAACCACTGCAGCTCTTTATGGTCACTGTAAAACCACTGCAGCTCTTTATGGTCACTGTAAAACCACTACAGCTCTTTATGGTCACTGTAAAACCACTGTGGCTCTTATGGTCACAGTAAAACCACTACAGCTATTTACGGTCACTGTAAAACCACTACAGCGCTTTATGGTTTCTGTAAGACCACTGCAGCTCTGTATGGTCACTGTAAAACCACTGCAGCTCTGTATGGTCACTGTAAAACCACTGTCGCTCTTATAGTAACAGTAAAACCACTACAGCTCTGTATCGTCAGAGTAAAATCTACGAACGCTATTTATGGTCACTGTAAAACTACTGCGGCTCTTATGTTCACTTTAAAACCACTGCAGCTCTTTATCATCAGATTAAAACCACAAAAGCTCTTTATGGTCACTGTAAATCTACTGCGGCTCTTTATGGTCCAATTAAAACCACTGCATCTCTTTATGGCCACTGTAAAACCACTGCAGCTCTTTATGGTCACTGCAAAACCACTGCGGCTCTTATGGTCACTGTAAAACCACTGCGGCTCTTGTGGTCACTGTAAAACCACTACAGCTCTTTATCGTCAAAGTAAAACCACGAAAGCTCTTTCTGGTCACTGTAAAACTACTGCGGCTCTTTATGCTCCCATTAAAACCACTGCAGCTCTTTATGGTCACTGTAAAATTACTGCACTCTTTATGGTCACAGAAAAACCACTACAGCTCGTTATGGTCACTGTAAAACCACGACAGCTCTTTATGGTCACTGTAAACCCACTGCGGCTCTTATGATCCCTGTAAAACCACTGCAGCTCTTTATCGTCAGAGTAAAACCACGAAAGCTCTTTATGGTCACTGTAAAACTACTGCGGCTCTTTATGGTCACTTCAAAAACACAGCAGCTCTTTATGGTCACTGCAAAACCACAACAGCTCTTTATGGTCATTGTAAAACCACTATAGCACTTTATGGTCACTCTAAAACCACTGCAGCTCTTTATGGTCACTGTAAAACCACTGCAGCTCTTTATGTTCACAGTAAAACCACTGCAACTCTTATGGTCACTGTAAAACCACTGCAGCTCTTTATGGTCACTGTAAAACTACTTCAGCTCTTATGGTCAGTGTAAAACCACTACAGCTCTTTATGGTCACAGTAAAACCACTGCAGCACTTTATGGTCACTGTAAAACCACTACAGCTGTTACGGTCACTGTAAAACCACTGCGGCTCTTGATGGTCAATGTAAAACCACTACAGCTCTTTATGGTCACTGTAAAACCACTGCAGCTATTTATGGTCACGGTAAAACCACTCGTGGTCTTTATGGTCACTGTAAAACCACTGCGGCTCTTTATGGTCACTGTAAAAACACAATAGCTCTTTATGGTCACTGCAAAATCACTGCAGCTCTTTATGGTCATTGTAAAACCACTGCAGCTCTTTATGGTCACTGTAAAACCACTGCAGCTATTTATGGTCACTGTAAAACCACTAGTGGTCTTTATGGTCACTGTAAAACCACTGCGGCTCTTGATGGTCACTGTAAAACCACTACAGCTCTTTATGGTCACTGTAAAACCACTACAGCTGTTACGGTCACTGTAAAACCACTGCGGCTCTTGATGGTCACTGTAAAACCACTACGGCTCTTTATTGTCACTGTAAAACCACAGCAGCTCTTTATGGTCACTGTAAAACCACTGCTGCTCTTTATGGTTACTGTAAAACCACTACAGCTGTATGGTCACTGTAAAACCACTGCCGTTCTTTATGGTCATTGTAAAACCACCATAGCTCTTTATGATCACTCTAAAACGACTGCAGCTCTTTCTGGTCACAGTAAAACCACTGCAGCTCTTTATGGTCACTGTAAAACCACTGCAGCTATTTATGGTCACTGTAAAACCACTAGTGGTCTTTATGGTCACTGTAAAACCACTGCGGCACTTTATGGTCACTGTAAAAACACAACAGCTCTTTATGGTCACTGCAAAACCACTGCTGCTCTTTATGGTCATTGTAAACCACTATAGCTCTTTATGGTCACTCTAAAAGCACTGCAGCTCTTTATGGTCACTGTAAAACCACTGCAGTTCTTTATGGTTACAGTAAAACCACTGCAACTCTTATGGTCACTGTAAAACCACTGCAGCTCCTTATGGTCACTGTAAAACCACTTCAGCTCTTATGGTCACTGTAAAACCACTGCAGCTCTTTATAGTCAATGTAAAACCACTGCAGCTCTTTATGGTCACTGTAAAACCACTGCAGCTCTTTATGGTCACTGTAAAACCACTACAGCTCTTTATGGTCACTGTAAAACCACTGTGGCTCTTATGGTCACAGTAAAACCACTACAGCTCTTTATGGTCACTGTAAAACCACTGTGGCTCTTATGGTCACAGTAAGACCACTACAGCTATTTACGGTCACTGTAAAACCACTACAGCTCTTTATGGTAACTGTAAAACCACTGTGGATCTTATGGTAACAGTAAAACCACTACAGCTCTGTATCGTCAGAGTAAAATCTACGAACGCTATTTATGGTCACTGTAAAACTACTGCGGCTCTTATGTTCACTGTAAAACCACTGCAGCTCTTTATCGTCAGAGTAAAACCACGAAAGCTCTTTATGGTCACTGTAAAACTACTGCGGCTCTTTATGGTCCAATTAAAACCACTGCAGCTCTTTATGGTCACTGTAAAACCACTGCAGCTCTTTATGGTCACTGTAAAACCACTGCGGCTCTTATGGTCACTGTAAAACCACTGCGGCTCTTGTGGTCACTGTAAAACCACTACAGCTCTTTATCGTCAGAGTAAAACCACGAAAGCTCTTTCTGGTCACTGTAAAACTACTGCGGCTCTTTATTCTCCCATTAAAACCACTGCAGCTCTTAATGGTCACTGTAAAACCACTACAGATATTTATGGTCACTGCAAAACCACTGCGGCTCTTTATGGTCATTGTAAAACCACGATAGCTCTTTATGGTCACTCTAAAACCACTGCGGCTCTTTATGGTCACTTTAAAAACACAACAGCTCTTTATGGTCATGGCAAAACCACTGCAGCTCTTTATGGCCATTGTAAAACCACTATAGCACTTTATGGTCACTCTAAAACCACTGCAGATCTATATGGTCACTGTAAAACTACTTCAGCTTTTATGGTCACTGTAAAACCACTACAGCTCTTTATGGTCACAGTAAAACCACTGCAGCTCTTTATGGTCACTGTAAAACCACTACAGCCCTTTATGGTCACTGTAAAACCACTGCGTCTCTTTCTGGCCACATTAAAACTACTGCAGCTCTTTATGGTTAGTGCAAAACCACTGCGGATCTTGTGGTCACTGTAAAACCACGACAGCTCTTTATGGTCACTGTAAACCCACTGCGGCTCTTATGATCCCTGTAAAACCACTGCAGCTCTTTATCGTCAGAGTAAAACCACGAAAGCTCTTTATGGTCACTGTAAAACCACTACAGCTCTTTATGATCACTCTAAAACCACTACAGTTCTTTATGGTCACTGTAAAACCACTGCACATATTTATGGTCAATGCAAAACCACTGCGGCTCTTTATGGTCACTGTAAAACCACTAGAGGTCTTTATGGTCACTGTAAAACCACTGCGGCTCTTTATGGTCACTGTAAAACCACAACAGCTCTTTATGGTCACTGCAAAACCATTGCGGAACTTTATGGTCATCGTAAAACCACTATAGCTCTTTATGATCACTCTAAAACCACTACAGTTCTTTATGGTCACTGTAAAACCACTGCACATATTTATGGTCACTGCAAAACCACTGCGGCTCTTTATGGTCATTGTAAAACCACTATAGCTATTTATGGTCACTCTAAAACCACTGCAGTTCTTTATGGTCACTGTAAAACCACTGCAGCCATTTATGGTCACTGCAAAACCACTATAGCTCTTTATGGTCACTCTAAAACCACTGCAGCTCTTTATGGTCACGGTAAAACCACGGCAGCTCTTTACGGTCAATGTAAAACCACTGCAGCTCTTCATGGTCACTCTAAAACCACTACAGCTCTTTACGGTCAATGTAAAACCACTAGTGGTCTTTATGGTCACTGTGCAACCACTGCGGCTCTTTATGGTCACAGTAAAACCACTGCAGCTCTTTATGGTCACTGTAAAACCACTACAGCTCTTTATGGTCACTGGAAAACCACTGCAGCTCTTTATGGTCACTGTAAAACCACTGCAGCTCTTTATGGACACAGTAAAACCACTGCAGCTCTTTATGGTCACTGTAAAATCACTACAGCTCATTATGGTCTCTGTAAAAACACTCCAGCACTTTAAGGTCACTGTAAAAACATTACAGCTCTTTATGGTCACTGTAAAACTACTACAGCTCTTTATGGTCACTGTAAAACCACTGCAGCTCTTTATGGTCACTGTAGAACCACTACAGCTCCTTATGGTCAGAGTAAAACCACAACAGCTCTTTCTGGCCACTGCAAAACCACTACAGCTGTGACGGTCACTGTAAAACCACTGCAGCTCTTTATGGTCATTGTAAAACCACTATAGCTCTTTATGGTCACTCTAAAACCACTGCAGCTCTTTATGGTCAATGTAAAACCACTGCAGCTCTTTATGGTCACTGTAATACCACAGCAGCTCTTTTTGGTCACTGTAATACCACTACAGCTCTTTATGGTCACTGTAAAACCACTGTGGCTCTTATGGTCACTGTAAAACCACTACAGCTCTTTATGCTCTCTGTAAGACCACTGCAGCTCTTTATGTTCACTGTAAAACAACTACAGCTCTTTCTGGTCACAGTAAAACCACTGCAGCTCTTTATGGTCACAGTAAAACCACTACAGCTCTTTATGGTCACTGTAAAACCACTGTGGCTCTTATGGTCACAGTAAAACCACGACAGATCTGTATCGTCAGAGTAAAATCACGAAAGTGCTTTATGGTCACTGTAAACCTACTGCGGCTCTTTATGGTCCAATTAAAACCACTGCAGCTCTTTATGGTCACTGTAAAACCACTACAGCTATTTATGGACACATAAAAACACTGCAGCTCTTCATGGTCACTGTAAAACCACTGTGGCTCTTTATGGTCACTGTAAATCCACTACAGCTCTTTATGGTCACAGCAAAACCACGACAGCTATTTATGGACACAGTAAAACCACTGCAGTTCTTTATGGACACTGTAAAAACATTGTGGCTCTTTTTGGTCACTTTAAATCCACTACAGCTCTTTATGGTCACTGTAAAACCACTACAGCTATTTATGGACACAGTAAAACCACTGCAGCTCTTTCTGGTCACAGGAAAAACCACGGCAGCTCTTTACGGTCAATGTAAAACCACTGCAGCTCTTCATGGTCACTGTAAAACCACTGCAGCTATTTATGGTCACTGTAAAACCACTAGTGGTCTTTATGGTCACTGTGGAACCACTGCGGATCTTTATGGTCACAGTAAAACCACTGCAGCTCTTTATGGTCACTGTAAAACCACTACAGCTCTTTATGGTCACAGTAAAACCACTGCAGCTCTTTATGGTCACTGTAAAACCACTGCAGCTCTTTATGGACACAGTAAAACCACTGCAGCTCTTTCTGGTCACAGTAAAACCATGCAGCTCCTTATGGTCACTGTAAAACCACTACAGCTCTTGATGGTCACAGTAACACCACTGCAGCTCTTTATGGTCACTGTAAAACCACGAGAGCTCTTTATGGTCACTGTAAAACCATTACAGCTCTTTATGGTCACTGTAAAACCACTGCAGCTCTTTTTGGTCACTGTAATACCACTACAGCTCTTTATGGTCACTGTAAAACCACTGTGGCTCTTATGTTCACTGTAAAACAACTACAGCTCTTTCTGGTCACAGTAAAACCACTGCAGCTCTTATGGTCACTGTAAAACCACTACAGCTCTTTATGGTCACTGTAAAACCACTGTGGCTGTTATGGTCACAGTAAAACCACAACAGCACTTTATGGTCATTGTAAAACCACTATAGCTCTTTATGGTCACTCTAAAACCACTGCAGTTCTTTATGGTCACTGTAAAACCACTGCAGCTCTTTATGGTCATTGTAAAACCACTATAGCTCTTTATGGTCACTCTAAAACCACTGCAGTTCTTTATGGTCACTGTAAAACCACTGCAGCTATTTATGGTCAATGCAAAACCACTGTGGCTCTTTATGGTCTCTGTAAAACCACTATAGCTCTTTATGGTCACTCTAAAACCACTGCAGCTCTTTATGGTCACGGTGAAACCACTGCAGCTCTTTATGGTCACTGTAAAACCACTGCAGCTCTTTATGGTCACAGTAAAACTACTGCGGCTCTTTATGGTCACTGTAAAACCACTACAGCTCTTTATGGTCACTGTAAAACCACTGCAGCTCTTTATGGTCACTGTAAAACCACTGCAGCTATTTATGGTCATTGTAAAACCACGATAGCTATTTATGGTCACTCTGAAACCACTGCAGCTCTTTATGGTCACTGTAAAACCACTTCAGCTCTTTATGGTCACAGTTAATCCACTGCAGCTGTTATGGTCACTGTAAAATCACTGCAGCTCTTTATGGTCGCTGTAAAACCATTACAGCTCTTTATGGTCACTGTAAAACCACGACAGCTCTTTATGGTCATTGAAACATCACTGCAGCTCTTTATGGTCATTGTAAAATCACTACAGCTCTTTATGGTCAATGTAAAATCACTGCGGCTTTTTTTGGTCACTGTAAAACCATTACAGCTCTTTATGGTCACTGTAAAACCACTGCAGCTCTTTGTGGTCGCTGTAAAACCACTACAGCTCTTTCTGGCCACAGTAAAATCAGCACAGAATTTTATTGTCACTGTAAAAATACCGCGGCTCATTCTGGCCACAGTAAAACCACTGTAGCTCTTTATGGTCACTGTAAAACCACTGCGGCTCTTGTGGTCACTGTAAAACCACTACACCTCTCTCTGGTCACTGAAAAACCACTGCAGCTCTTTATGGTCATTGTAAAGCCACAACAGCTCTTCATGGTGAACTGTAAAACCACTACAGCTCTTTATGGTCACTGTAAAACCACTGCAGCTCTTTATGGTCACTGTAAAACCTCTACAGCTCTTTATGGTTAGTGTAAATCCACTGCGGCTCTTGTGGTCACTGTAAAACCACTACAGCTCTTTATGGTAACTGTAAAACCACGAAAGCTCTTGTGGACAATGTAAAACAACTACAGCTCTTTATGGTCAGAGTAAAACCACGACAGCTCTTTATGGTCACTGTAAAACTACTGCGGCTCATTATGGTCACAGTTAAACCATTGCAGCACTTTATGGTCATGGTAAAACCACGAGGGGTCTTTATGGTCACTGTAAAAGAGCTGCGGCTTTATATGGTCACTGTGAAACCACAACAGCTCTTTATGGTCACTGAAAAACCACTGTGGCTCTTTATGGTCATTATAAAACCACTATAGCTCTTTATGGTCACTCTAAAACCACTGCAGCTCTTTACGGTCACTGTAAAACCACTGCGGCTTTTTATGGTCACTATAAAACCACCACAGCTTTTTATGGTCACTGCAAAACCACTGCGGCTCTTTATGGTCATGGTAAAACCACTATAGCTCTTTATGGTCACTCTAAAACCACTACAGCTCTTATTGGTCACTGCAAATCCACTGCAGCTCTTTATGGTCATTGTAAAACCACTGTAGCTCTTTACTGTCACTCTAAAAACACTGCAGTTCTTTATGGTCACAGTAAAACCACTGCAGCTCTTTATGGTCACTGTAAAACCACTAGTGGTCATTTGGTCACTGTACAACCACTGTGGCTCGTTATGGTCACTGTAAAAAAACAACAGCTCTTTATGGTCACTGCAAAACCACTGCGGCTCTTTATGGTCATTGTAAAACCACGATAGCTATTTATGGTCACTCTAAAACCACTGCTGCTCTTTATGGTCATTGTAAAACCACAATAGCTCTTTATGGTCACTCGAAAACCACTGCAGCTCTTTATGGTCACTGTAAAACCACTGCAGCTCTTTATGGTCACAGTAAAACTACTGCGGCTCTTTATGGTCACTGTAAAACCACTACAGCTCTTTATGGTCACTGTAAAACCACTACAGCTCTTTATGGTCACTGTAAAACCACTGCAGCTATTTATGGTCACTGTAAAACCACTGCGGCTCTTTATGGTCACCGTAAAAATACAACAGCTCTTTATGGTCACTGCAAAACCACTGTGGCTCTTTATGGTCATTGTAAAACCACTGCGGCGCTTTATGGTCACCGTAAAAATACAACAGCTCTTTATGGTCACTGCAAAACCACTGTGGCTCTTTATGGTCATTGTAAAACCACTATAGCGCTTTATGGTCATTCTAAAACCACTACAGCTCTTTATGGTCACTGTAAAAGCACTGCGGCTTTTTATGGTCACTGTAAAACCACAACAGCTCTTTATGGTCACTGCAAAACCACTGCGGCTCTTTATGGTCATTGTAAAACCACTGTGGCTTTTTATGGTCATTGTAAAACCACTGTAGCTCTTTATGGTCACTCTAAAACCACTGCAGTTCTTTATGGTCACTGTAAAACCACTGCAGCTCTTTACGGTCACTGTAAAACCACTACAGCTCTTTATGGTCACTGTGAAACCACTGCGGCTTTTTATGGTCACTATAAAACCACCACAGCTCTTTATGGTCACTGCAAAACCACTGCGGCTCTTTATGGTCATTGTAAAACCACTATATCTCTTTATGGTCACTCTAAAACCACTACAGCTCTTATTGGTCACTGCAAAACCACTGCAGCTCTTTATGGTCATTGTAAAACCACTGTAGCTCTTTACTGTCACTCTAAAAACACTGCAGTTCTTTATGGTCACAGTAAAACCACTGCAGCTCTTTATGGTCACTGTAAAAACACAACAGCTCTTTATGGTCACTGCAAAACCACTGCGGCTCTTTATGGTCATTGTAAAACCACGATAGCTATTTATGGTCACTCTAAAACCAATGCAGCTCTTTATGGTCATTGTAAAAACACAATAGCTATTTATGGTCACTCTAAAACCACTGCAGCTCTTTATGGTCACTGTAAAACCACTGCAGCTCTTTATGGTCACAGTAAAACTACTGCGGCTCTTTATGGTCACTGTAAAACCACTGCCCCTATTTATGGTCACTGTAAAACCACTAGTGGTCTTTATGGTCACTGTACAACCACTGCGGCTCTTTATGGTCACCGTAAAAATACAACAGCTCTTTATGGTCACTGCAAATCCACTGCGGCTCTTTATGGTCATTGTAAAACCACTTCAGCTCTTTATGGTCACAGTTAATCCACTGCAGCTGTTATGGTCACTGTAAAACCACTACAGCTCTTTATGGTCACAGTAAAACCACTGCAGATCTTTATGGTCACTGTAAGACCACTACAGCTGTTACGGTCACTTTAAAACCACTGCGGCTCTTTATGGTCATTGTAAAACCACGATAGCTATTTATGGTCACTCTAAAACCACTGCAACTCTTTATGGTCATTGTAAAACCACAATAGCTATTTATGGTCACTCTAAAACCACTGCAGCTCTTTATGGTCACTGTAAAACCACTGCAGCTCTTTATGGTCACAGTAAAACTACTGCAGCTCTTATGGTCACTGTAAAACCACTACAGCTCTTTATGGTCACTGTAAAACCACTACAGCTCTTTATGGTCACAGTAAAACGACTGCAGATCTTTATGGTCACTGTAAAACCACTACAGCTGTTACGGTCACTGTAAAACCACTGCGGCTCTTGATGGTCACTGTAAAACCACTACATCTCTTTATGGTCACTATAAAACCTCAGCAGCTCTTTATGGTCACTGTAAAACCACTGCTGCTCTTTATGGTTAGTGTAAAACCACTACAACTGTTATGGTCAATGTAAAACCACTGCAGCTCTTTCTGGTCACTGTAAAACCACTGCAGCTGTAATGTCACAGTAAAACCACTACAGCTCGTTATGGTCACTGTAAAACCACTACAGCTCTTTATGGTCGGTGTAAAACCACGACATCTCTTTATGGTCACTGTAAAAACACTTCAGCACTTTTTCGTCACTGTAAAACCACAGCAGCTCTTTACGGTCACTGTAAAAACACTCCAGCTCTTTATGGTCACTGTAAAACCACTGCAGCTCTTTATGGTCACTGTAAAAACACTCCAGCTCTTTATGGTCACTGTAAAACCACTACAGCTCTTTATAGTCACTGTAAAAACTGCAGCGCTTTATGATCACTGTAAAAGCACTCCAGCTCTTTATGATCTCTGAAAAACCACTGCAGCTTTTTATAGTCATTGTAAAACCACTTCAGATCTTTATGGTCACTGTAAAACCACTACAGCTCTTTATAGTCACTGTAAAAACACTGCAGCGCTTTATGATCACTGCAAAACCACTGAGGCACTTTATGGTCATTGTAAAACCACTATAGCTCTTTATGGTCACTCTAAAACCACTACAGCTCTTATTGGTCACTGCAAAACCATTGCAGCTCTTTATGATCATTGTAAAACCACTGTAGCTCTTTACGGTCACTCTAAAAACACTGCAGTTCTTTATGGTCACAGTAAAACCACTGCAGCTCTTTATGTCACTGTAAAACCACTAGTGGTCTTTTGGTCACTGTACAACCACTGCGGCTCTTTATGGTCACTGGAAAACACGAAGGCTCTTTATGGTCACTGCAAAACCACTGCGGTTCTTTATGGTCATTGTAAAACCACGATAGCTATTTATGGTCACTGTAAAACCACTGCAGCTCTTTATGGTCATTGTAAAACCACAATAGCTATTTATGGTCACTCTAAAACCACTGCAGCTCTTTATGGTCACTGTAAAACCACTGCAGCTCTTTATGGTCACAGTAAAACTACTGCGGATCTTTATGGTCACTGTAAAACCACTACAGCTCTTTATGGTCACTGTAAAACCACTGCAGCTATTTATGGTCACTGTAAAACCACTAGTGGTCTTTATGGTCACTGTACAACCACTGCGGCTCTTTATGGTCACTGTAAAAACACAACAGCTCTTTATGGTCACTGCAAATCCACTGCGGCTCTTTATGGTCACTGTAAAACCACTACAGCTGTTACGGTCACTTTAAAACCACTGCAGCTATTTATGGTCACTGTAAAACCACTTCAGCTCTTTATGGTCACAGTTAATCCACTGCAGCTCTTATGGTCACTGTAACACCACTACAGCTCTTTATGGTCACAGTAAAACCACTGCAGATCTTTATGGTCACTGTAAAACCACTACAGCTGTTACGGTCACTGTAAAACTACTGCAGCTCTTGATGATCACTGTAAAACCACTACAGCTCTTTATGGTCACTGTAAAACCTCAGCAGCTCTTTATGGTCATTGTAAAACCACTGCTGCTCTTTATGGTTAGTGTAAAACCACTACAGCTGTTATGGTCACTGTAAAACCACTGCAGCTCTTTATGGTCACTGTAAAACCACTGCAGCTCTAATGTCACATTAAAACCACTACAGCTCGTTATGGTCACTGTAAAACCACTACAGTTCTTTATGGTCAGTGTAAAACCACGACATCTCTTTATGGTCACTGTAAAAACACTTCAGCACTTTTTGGTCACAGTAAAACCACAGCAGCTCTTTATAGTCACTGTAAAAACACTGCAGCGCTTTATGATCACTGTAAAAGCACTCCAGCTCTTTATGATCTCTGAAAAACCACTGCAGATTTTATAGTCATTGTAAAACCACTTCAGATCTTTATGGTCACTGGAAAACCACTGCAGCTCTTTATGGTCTGTGTAAAACCACTACAGCTCTTTATGGTCAGAGTAAAACCACGACAGCTCTTTATGGTCACTGCAAAACTACTGCGGCTCATTATGGTCACAGTTAAACCACTGCAGCACTTTATAGTGACTGTAAAACCACTGCCGCTCTTTATGATCACTGTAAAAGCACTACAGCTCTTTTGGTCACTGTAAAACCACTGCTGCTCTTTATGGTCACTGTAAAACAACTACAGCTCTTTATGGTCAGAGTCAAACCACGACAGCTCTTTATGGTCACTGTAAAACTACTGCGGCTCATTATGGTCACAGTTAAACCACTGCAGCACTTTATGGTCATTGTAAAACCACGAGGGGTCTTTATGGTCACTGTAAAAGCACTGCGGCTTTTTATGGTCACTCTAAAACCACTACAGCTCTTTATGGTCACTGTAAAAGCACTGCGGCTTTTTATAGTCACTATAAAACCACAACAGCTCTTTATGGTCACTGCAAAACCACTGAGGCACTTTATGGTCATTGTAAAACCACTATAGCTCTTTATGGTCACTCTAAAACCACTACAGCTCTTATTGGTCACTGCAAAACAATTGCAGCTCTTTATGATCATTGTAAAACCACTGTAGCTCTTTACGGTCACTCTAAAAACACTGCAGTTCTTTATGGTCACAGTAAACCCACTGCAGCTCTTTATGTCACTGTAAAACCACTAGTGGTCTTTTGGTCACTGTACAACCACTGCGGCTCTTTATGGTCACTGGAAAAACACGAAGGCTCTTTATGGTCACTGCAAAACCACTGCGGCTCTTTATGGTCATTGTAAAACCACGATAGTTATTTATGGTCACTCTAAAACCACTGCAGCTCTTTATGGTCACTGTAAAACCACTGCAGCTCTTTATGGTCACAGTAAAACTACTGCGGATCTTTATGGTCACTGTAAAACCACTACAGCTCTTTATGGTCACTGTAAAACCACTGCAGCTATTTATGGTCACTGTAAAACCACTAGTGGTCTTTATGGTCACTGTACAACCACTGCGGCTCTTTATGGTCACTGTAAAAACACAACAGCTCTTTATGGTCACTGCAAATCCACTGCGGCTCTTTATGGTCACTGTAAAACCACTACAGCTGTTACGGTCACTTTAAAACCACTGCAGCTATTTATGGTCACTGTAAAACCACTTCAGCTCTTTATGGTCACAGTTAATCCACTGCAGCTCTTATGGTCACTGTAACACCACTACAGCTCTTTATGGTCACAGTAAAACCACTGCAGATCTTTATGGTCACTGTAAAACCACTACAGCTGTTACGGTCACTGTAAAACCACTGCAGCTCTTGATGATCACTGTAAAACCACTACAGCTGTTATGGTCACTGTAAAACCACTGCAGCTCTTTATGGTCAGTGTAAAACCACTGCAGCTCTAATGTCACATTAAAACCACTACAGCTCGTTATGGTCACTGTAAAACCACTACAGCTCTTTATGGTCAGTGTAAAACCACGACATCTCTTTATGGTCACTGTAAAAATACTTCAGCACTTTTTGGTCACTGTAAAACCACAGCAGCTCTTTACGGTCACTGTAAAAACACTCCAGCTCTTTATGGTCACTGTAAAACCACTGCAGCTCTTTATGGTCACTGTAAAAACACTCCAGCTCTTTATGGTCACTGTAAAACCACTACAGCTCTTTATAGTCACTGGAAAAACACTGCAGCGCTTTATGATCACTGTAAAAGCACTCCAGCTCTTTATGGTCACTGGAAAACCACTGCAGCTCTTTATGGTCTGTGTAAGACCACTACGTCTCTTCATGGTCACAGTAAAACCACTGCAGCTCTTTATAGTGACTGTAAAACCACTGCCGCTCTTTATGATCACTGTAAAACCACTACAGCTCTTTCGGTCACTGTAAAACCACTGCTGCTCTTTATGGTCACGGTAAAACCACTGCAGCTCTTTATGGTCACTGTAAAACCACTACAGCTCTTTATGGTCACTGTAAAACCACTGCAGCTCTTTCTGTTCACTGTACAACCACTGCGGCTCTTTCTGGCCACAGTAAAATCACTGCAGCTCTTTATGGTTAGTGTAAAACCACTGCGGCTCTTGTGGTCACTTTAACACCACTACAGCTCTTTATGGTCACTGTAAAACCATGAAAACTCTTGTGGACACTGTAAAACCACTACAGCTCTTTATGTTCACTGTAAAACCACTACAGCTCTTTATGGTCACAGTAAAACCACTGCAGCTCTTTCTGGCCGCAGTAAAACCACTGCAGCTCTTTATGGTTAGTGCAAAACCACTGCGGCTCTTGTGGTCACTGTAAAACCTCTACAGCTCTTTATGGTCACTGTAAAACCATGAAAGCTCTTGTGGACAATGTAAAACCACGACAGCTCTTTATGGTCAGACTAAAACTACTGCGGCTCTTTATGGTCACTGTAAAACCACAACAGCACTTCATGGTCACTGCAAAACTACTGCGGCTCTTTATGGTCATTGTAAAACCACTATAGCTCTTTATGGTCACTCTAAAACCACTGCAGTTCTTTATGGTCACTGTACAACCACTGCGGCTCTTTATGGTCACTGTAAAAACACAACAGCTCTTTATGGTCACTGCAAATCCACTGCGGCTCTTATGGTCACTGTAAAACCACTACAGCTCTTTCTGGTCACAGTAAAACCACTGCAGATCTTTATGGTCACAGTTAATCCACTGCAGCTCTTATGGTCACTGTAAAACCACTACAGCTCTTTATGGTCACAGTAAAACCACTGCAGATCTTTATGGTCACTGTAAAACCACTACAGCTGTTACAGTCACTGTAAAACCACTGCGGCTCTTGATGGTCACTGTAAAACCACTACAGCACTTTATGATCACTGTAAAACCTCGGCAGCTCTTTATGGTCACTGTGAAACCACTGCTGCTCTTTATGGTTAGTGTAAAACCACTACAGCTGTTATGGTCACTGTAAAACGACTGCAGCTCTTTATGGTCACTGCAAAACCACTGCAACTCTAATGTCACAGTAAAACCACTACAGCTCGTTATGGTCACTGTAAAACCACTACAGCTCTTTATGGTCAGTGTAAAACCACGACATCTCTTTATGGTCACTGTAAAACCACAGCAGCTCTTTACGGTCACTGTAAAAACACTCCAGCTCTTTATGGTCACTGTAAAACCACTGCAGCTCTTTATGGTCACTGTAAAAACACTCCAGCTCTTTATGGTCACTGTAAAACCACTACAGCTCTTTATAGTCACTGTAAAAACACTGCAGCGCTTTATGATCACTGTAAAAGCACTCCAGCTCTGTATGATCTCTGAAAAACCACTGCAGCTTTTTATACTCATTGTAAAACCACTTCAGATCTTTATGGTCACTGGAAAACCACTGCAGCTCTTTATGGTCTGTGTAAAACCATTACGTCTCTTCATGGTCACAGTAAAACCACTGCAGCTCTTTATAGTGACTTTAAAACCACTGCCGCTCTTTATGATCACTGTAAAATCACTACAGCTCTTTTGGTCACTGTAAAACCACTGCTGCTCTTTATGGTCACTTTAAAACCACTGCAGCTCTTTATGGTCACTGTAAAACCACTACAGCTCTTTATGGTCACAATAAAACCACTGCAGCTCTTTATGTTCACTGTACAACCACTGCGGCTCTTTCTGGCCACAGTAAAACCACTACAGCACTTTATGGTCACTGTAAAACGACTACAGCTCTTTAGTGTCAGAGTAAAACCACGAAAGCTCTTTATGGTCACTGTAAAACTATTGCGGCTCTTTATGCTCCAATTAAAACCACTGCAGCTCTTTATGGTCACTGTAAAAACACTACAGCTCTTTCTGGCCACAGTAAAATCACTACAGAATTTTATGGTCACTGTAAAAACACTGCGGCTCTTTCTGGCAACAGTAAATCCACTGCAGCTCTTTATGGTCACTGTAAAACCACTGCGGCTCTTGTGGTCACTGTAAAACCACTACACCTCTCCATGGTCACTGTAAAACCACTGCAGCTCTTTATGGTCATTGTAAAGCCACAACAGCTCTTTATGGTCACTGTAAAACCACTCCAGCTCTTTATGGTCACTGTAAAACAACTACAGCTCTTTATTCTCACTGTAAAACCACTACAGCTCTTTATGGTCACTGTAAAACCACTGCGTCTCTTTCTGGCCACAGTAAAACCACTGCATCTCTTTATGGTTAGTGTGAATCCACTGCGGCTCTTGTGGTCACTGTAAAACCACGAGAGCTCTTTATGGTAACTGTAAAACCACGAATGCTCTTTTGGACAATGTAAAACCACTACAGCTCTTTATGGTCAGAGTAAAACCACGACAGCTCTTTATGGTCACTGTAAAACTACCACGGCTCATTATGGTCACAGTTAAACCACTGCAGCACTTTATGGTCACTGTAAAAGCACTGCGGCTTTTTATGGTCATTGTAAAACCACAACAGCTCTTTATGGTCACTGCAAAACCACTGTGGCTCTTTATGGTCATTGTAAAACCACTATAGCTCTTTATGGTCACTCTAAAACCACTACAGGTCTTTATGGTCACAGTAAAACCACTGCAGCTCTTTATGGTCATTGTAAAACCACTATAGCTCTTTATGGTCACTGTAAAACCACAACAGCTCTTTATGGTCAATGTAAAACCACTGCAGCTCTTTATGGTCACTGTAAAACCACTGCAGCTATTTATGGTCACTGTAAAACCACTATAGCTCTTTATGGTCACTCTAAAACCAGTACAGCTCTTTATGGTTACAGTAAAACCACTGCAGCTCTTTATGGTCACTGTAAAACCACTGCAGCTCTTTATGGACACAGTAAAACCACTGCAGCTCTTTATGGTCACTGTAAAACCACTGCAGCTCTTTATGGACACAGTAAAACCACTGCAGCTTTTTATGGACACAGTAACACCACTGCAGCTCTTTATGGTCACTGTAAAACCACGACAGCTCTTTATGGTCACTGTAAAACCACTGCGGCTCTTATGGTCACTGTAAAACCACTGCAGCTCTTTATCGTCAGAGGAAAACCACGAAAGCTCTTTATGGTCACTGTAAAACTACTGCGGCTCTTTATGGTCCAATTAAAACCACTGCAGCTCTTTATGGTCTCTGTAAAAGCACTACAGCTATTTATGGACACGGTAAAACCACTGCGGCTCTTTATGCTCATTGGAAAACCACCAAGGCTCTTTATGGTCACTCTAAAAATACTACAGGTCTTTATGGTCACTGTAAAAGCACTGCAGCTCTTTATGGTCATTGTAAAACCACTGCAGCTCTTATGGTCACTGTAAAACCACTGCAGCTCTTTATAGTCACTGTAAAACCACTGCAGCTATTTATGGTCATTGAAAAACCACTGCAGCTCTTTATGGTCACTGTAAAAACACGACAGCTCTTTATGGTCACTGCAAAATCACTGCGGCTTTTTTTGGTCACTGTAAAACCACTACAGCTCTTTATGGTCACAGTAAAACCACAGCAGCTCTTTGTGGTCTCTGTAAAACCACTACAGCTCTTTATGTTCACTTTAAAACCACTGTGGGTCGTATGGTCCATGTAAAACCACGACAGCCCTTTCTGGTCACAGTAAAACCACTGCGGCTCTTTATGGTCATTGGAAAAACACCAAAGCTCTTTATGGTCACTCTAAAAATACTACAGGTCTTTATGGTCACTGTAAAACCACTGCAGCTCTTTATGGTCATTGTAAAACCACTACAGCTCTTTATGGTCACAGTAAAACCACAGCAGCTCTTTGTGGTCTCTGTAAAACCACTACAGCTCTTTATGTTCACTTTAAAACCACTGTGGGTCGTATGGTCCATGTAAAACCACGACAGCCCTTTCTGGTCACAGTAAAACCACTGCGGCTCTTTATGGTCATTGGAAAAACACCAAAGCTCTTTATGGTCACTCTAAAAATACTACAGGTCTTTATGGTCACTGTAAAACCACTGCAGCTCTTTATGGTCATTGTAAAACCACTGCAGCTCTTTATGGTCACTGTAAATCCACTACAGCTCTTTATGGTCATTGAAAAACCACTGCAGCTCTTTATGGTCACTGTAAAAACACAACAGCTCTTTATGGTCACTGTAAAATCACTGCGGCTTTTTATGGTCACTGTAAAACCACTACAGCTCTTTATGGTCACTGTAAAACCACGACAGCTCTTTATGGTCACTGTAAAACCACTGCGGCTCTTATGGTCACTGTAAAACCACTGCAGCTCTTTACCGTCAGAGTAAAACCACGAAAGCTCTTTCTGGTCACTGTAAAACTACAGCGGCTCTTTATGGTCCAATTAAAACCACTGCAGCTCTTTATGGTCACTGTGAAACCACTACAGCCCTTTCTGGTCACAGTAAAACCACTGCGGCTCTTTATGGTCATTGGAAAACCACCAAAGCTCTTTGTGGTCACTCTAAAACGACTACAGGTCTGTATGGTCACTGTAAAACCACTGCAGCTCTTTATGGTCATTGTAAAACCACTGCAGCTCTTTATAGTCACTGTAAAACCACTACAGCTCTTTATGGTCATTGAAAAACCACTGCAGCTCTTTATTGTCACTGTAAAAACACTACAGCTCTTTATGGTCACTGTAAAATCACTGCGGCTTTTTATGGTCACTGTAAAACCACTGCAGCCCTTTGTGGTCACTGTAAAACCACTACAGCTCTTTATGTTCACTTCAAAACCACTGTGGCTCTTATGGTCACTGTAAAACTACTGCTGCTCTTGTGGTCACTGTAAAACCACTACAGCTCTTTATCGTCAGAGTAAAACCACGAAAGCTCTTTATGGTCACTGTAAAACTACTGCGGCTCTTTATGCTCCAATTAAAACCACTGCAGCTCTTTAAGGTCACTGTAAAAACACTACAGCTCTTTCTGGCCACAGCAAAATCAGTACAGAATTTTATGGTCACTGTAAATCCACTGCGGCTCTTGTGGTCACTGTAAAACCACAACACCTCTCTATGGTCACTGTAAAACCACTGCAGCTCTTAATGGTCATTGCAAAGCCACAACAGCTCTTTATGGTCACTGTAAAACCACAACAGCTCTTTATGGTCACTGTAAAACCACTGCAGCTCTTTATGGTCACTGTAAAACCACTACAGCTCTTTATGGTCACAGTAAAACCACTGCAGATCTTTCTGGCCACAGTAAAACCACTACAGCTCTTTATGGTCACTGTAAAACAACTGCAGCTCTTTATGGTCACTGTAAAACCACTACAGCTCTTTATGGTCACTGTAAAACCACTGTGTCTCTTTCTGGACACAGTAAAACCACTGCAGCTCTTTATGGTTAGTGTAAATCCACTGCGACTCTTATGGTCACGGTAAAACCACTACAGCTCTTAATGGTAACTGTCAAACCACGAAAGATTTTGTGGATAATGTAAAACCACTACAGCTCTTTATGGTCAGAGTAAAACCACGACAGCTCTTTATGGTCACTGTAAAACTACTGCGGCTCATTATGGTCCCATTAAAACCACTGCAGCACTTTATGGTCATTGTAAAACCACAAGGGGTCTTTATGTTTACTGTAAAAGCACTGCGGCTCTTTATGGTCATTGTAAAACCACTATAGCTCTTTATGGTCACTCTAAAACCACTACAGCTCTTTATGGTCACTGTAAAACCACTTCAGCTCTTTATGGTCACAGTAAAACCACTACAGCTCTTTATGGTCACAGTAAAACCACTTCAGCTCTTTATGGTCACAGTAAAACCACTTCAGCTCTTTATGGTCACAGTAAAACCACTACAGCTCTTTATGGTCACTCTAAAACCACTACAGCTCTTTATGGTCACTGTCAAACCACTGCGGCTTTTTATGGTCACTGTAAAACCACAACAGCTCTTTATGGTCACTGTAAAACCACTGCAGCTCTTTATGGTCACTGTAAAACGACTACAGTTCGTTATGGTCAGTGTAAAACCCCACAGCACTTTATGGTCACTGCAAAACCACTGCGGATCTTTATTGTCATTGTAAAACCACTATAGCTCTTTATGGTCACTCTAAAACCACTACAGCTCTTTTTGGTCACTGCAAAACCACTGCAGCTCTTTATGGTCATTGTAAAACCACTATAGCTCTTTATGGTCACTCTAAAAACACTGCAGTTCGTTATGGTCACTGTAAAACCACTGCAGCTCTTTATGGTCACTGTAAAACCACTGCAGCTATTTATGGTCACTGTAAAACCACTAGTGGTCTTTATGGTCACTGTACAACCACTGCGGCTCTTTATGGTCACTGTAAAAACACAACAGCTCTTTCTAGTCACTGCAAAACCACTACGGCTCTTTATGGTCATTGTAAAACCACGATAGCTCTTTATGGTCACTCTAAAACCACTGCAGCTCTTTATGGTCACTGTAAAACCACTTCAGCTCTTTATGGTCACAGTAAAACCACTACAGCTCTTTATGGTCACAGTAAAACCGCAGCAGCTGTTCCGGTCACTGTAAAACCAATGCGGCTCTTGATGGTCATTCTAAAACCACTACAGCACTTTATGGTCCCTGTAAAACCTCAGCAGCTCTTTATGGTCACTGTAAAACCACTGCTGCTCTTTATGGTTACTGTAAAACCACTACAGCTGTTATGGTCACTGTAAAAACACTGCAGTTCTTTATGGTCACTGTAAAACCACTGCAGCTCTAATGTCACAGTAAAACCACTACAGCTCGTTATGGTCACTGTAAGACCACTACAGCTCTTTATGGTCACTGTAAAAACACTTCAGCACTTTTTGGTCACTGTAAAACCACTGCAGCTCTTTATGGTCGTGTAAAAACACTCCAGCTCTTTATGTTCACTGTAAAACCACTGCAGCTCTTTATCGTCACTGTAAAACCACTACAGCTCTTTATAGTCACTGTAAAAACACTGCAGCGCTTTATGATCACTGTAAAATCACTCCAGCTCTTTATGATCTCTGTAAAACCACTGCAGCTTTTTATAGTCATTGTAAAACCACGACAGCTCTTTATGGTCACTGTAAATACACTGCAGCGCTTTATGGTCACTGTTAAATTACTACAGCTCTTTACGGTCACTTTAAAAACACTGCAGCACTTTACGGTCACTGTAAAAACACTGCAGCTTTTATGGACACTCTAAAAACACTGCAGCTCTTTATGGTCACTGTAAAACCTCTGCAGCTCTTTATGGTCACTGTGAAACCACTACAGCTCTTTATGGTCAGTGTAAAACCACTACAGCTCTTTATGGTCGCTGTAAAACCACTGCAGCTCTTTATGGTCACAATAAAACCACTGCAGCTCTTTATAGTGACTGTAAAACCACTGCCGCTCTTTATGATCATTGTAAAACCACTACAGCTCTTTTGGTCACTGTAAAACCACTGCTGCTCTTTATGGTCACTGTAAAACCAATGCAGCTCTTTATGGTCACTGTAAAACCACTACAGCTCTTTATGGTCTCAATAAAACCACTACAGCTCTTTATGGTCACTGTTAAACCACTGCGGCTCTTATGCTCAAGGTAAAACCACTGCAGCTCTTTCTGTTCACTGTACAACCATTGCGGCTCTTTATGGTCACAGTAAAACGACTGCAGCTCTTTATGGTCACTGTAAAACCACTGCAGCTCTTCATGGGCACAGCAAAACCACTGCAGCTCTTTCTGGTCACAGTAAAACCACTGCAGCTATTTATGTTCACTGTACAACCACTGCGGCTCTTTATGGACACAGTAAAACCACTGCGGCTCTTTATGGTCACAGTAAAACAACTACAGCTCTTTATGGTCACTGTAAAACCACTGCAGCTCTTCTGGTCACTGTAAAACCACTGCAGCTCTTTTTCGTCAGAGTAAAACCACGAAAGCTCTTTATGGTCACTGTGAAACTACTGCGGCTCTTTACGGTCCAATTAAAACCACTGCAGCTCTTTATGGTCACTGTAAAACCACTACAGCCCTTTCAGGTCACAGTAAAACCACTGCGGCTCTTTATGGTCATTGGAAAACCACCAAAGCTCTTTCTGGTCACTCTAAAAATACTACAAGTCTTTATGGTCACTGTAAAACCACCAGAACTCTTTATGGTCACTGTCAAACCACTGCGGCTTTTTATGGTCACTCTAAAACCACTGCAGTTCTTTATGGTCACTGTAAAACCACTGAAGCTCTTTACGGTCACTGTAAAACCACTGCAGCTATTTATGGTCACTGTAAAACCACTAGTGGTCTTTATGGTCACTGTAAAACCACTGCGGCTCTTTATGGTCACTGTAAAACCACTACAGCTCTTTCTGGTCACTGTAAAACCAATGCGGCTTTTTATGGTGACTGTAAAAACACAACAGCTCTTTATCTTCACTGCAAAACCACTGCGGCTCTTTATGGTCATTGTAAAACCATGATAGCTCTTTATGGTCACTCTAAAACCACTGCAGCTCTTTATGGTCACTGCAAAACCACTTCAGCTCTTTATGGTCACAGTAAAACCACTACAGCTCTTTATGGTCACAGTAAAACCGCAGCAGCTGTTCCAGTCACTGTAAAACCACTGCGGCTCTTGATGGTCACTCTAAAACCACTGCAGCTCTTTATGGTCACTGTAAAACCACTGCTGCTCTTTATGGTTACTGTAAAACCACTACAGCTGTTATGGTCACTGTAAAACCACTGCAGCTCTTTATGGTCACTGTAAAACCACTGCAGCTCTAATGTCACAGTAAAACCACTACAGCTCGTTATGGTCACTGTAAAACCACTACAGCTCTTTATGGTCAGTGTAAAACCACTACATCTCTTTATGGTCACTGTAAAAACACTTCAGCACTTTTTGGTCACTGTAAAACCACTGCAGCTCTTTATGGTCACTGTAAAAACACTCCAGCTCTTTATGGTCACTGTAAAACCACTGCAGCTCTTTATCGTCACTGTAAAACCACTCCAGCTCTTTATAGTCACTGTAAAAACACTTCAGCGCTTTATGATCACTGTAAAAGCACTTCAGCTCTTTATGATCTCTGTAAAACCACTGCAGCTTTTTATAGTCATTGTAAAACCACTACAGCTCTTTATGGTCATTGTAAACACACTGCAGCGCTTTATGGTCACTGTAAAACCACTACAGCTCTTTATGGTCACTAAAAATACACTGCAGCGCTTTACGGTCACTGTAAAAACACTGCAGCTTTTATGGACACTAGAAAAACACTGCAGCTCTTTATGGTCACTGTAACACCTCTGCAGCTCTTTATGGTCACTGTGAAACCACTACAGCTCTTTATGGTCAGTGTAAAACCACAACAGCTCTTTATGGTCGCTGTTAAACCACTGCAGCTCTTTATGGTCACAATAAAACCACTGCAGCACTTTATGGTCACTGTAAAACCACTGCAGCTCTTTATGGTCACTGTAAAACCACTACAGCTCTTTATGGTCTCAATAAAACCACTACAGCTCTTTATGGTCACTGTTAAACCACTGCGGCTCTTATGTTCACGGTAAAACCACTGCAGTTCTTTATGTTCACTGTACAACCACTGCGGCTCTTTATGGTCACAGTAAAACGACTGCAGCTCTTTATCGTCACTGTAAAACCACTACAGCTCTTTATGGACACAGTAAAACCACTGCAGCTCTTTCTGGTCACAGTAAAACCACTGCAGCTCTTTATGTTCACTGTACAACCGCTGCGGCTCTTTATGGACACAGTAAAACCACTGCGGCTCTTTATGGTCACTGTAAAACCACTGCAGCTCTTTTTCGTCAGAGTAAAACCACGAAAGCTCTTTATGGTCACTGTGAAACTACTGCGGCTCTTTACGGTCCAATGAAAACCACTGCAGCTCTTTAAGTTCACTGTAAAACCACTACAGCCCTTTCTGGTCACAGTAAAACCACTGTGGCTCTTTATGGTCATTGGAAAACCACCAAAGCTCTTTATGGTCACTCTAAAAATACTACAGGTCTTTATGGTCACTGTAAAACCACTGCAGCTCTTTATGGTCATGGTAAAACCACTGCAGCTCTTTATAGTCACTGTAAAACCACTACAGCTCTTTATGGTCATTGAAAAATCACTGCAGCTCTTTATGGTCACTGTAAAACCACTACAGCTCTTTATGGTCACTGTAAGACCACGACAGCTCCTTATGGTCACTGTAAAACCACTGCGGCTCTTATGGTTACTGTAAAACCACTGCAGCTCTTTATCGTCAGAGTAAAACCACGAAAGCTCTTTATGGTCACTGTAAAACGACAGCGGCTCTTTATGGTCCAATGAAAACCACTGCAGCTCTTTATGGTCACTGTAAAACCACTACAGCCCTTTCTGGTCACAGTAAAACCACTGCGGCTCTTTATGGTCATTGGAAAACCACCAAAGCTCTTTCTGGTCACTCTAAAAAGACTACAGGTCTTTATGGTCACTGTAAAACCACTGCAGCTCTTTATGGTCATTGTAAAACCACTGCAGCTCTTTATAGTCATTGTAAATCCACTACAGCTCTTTATGGTCATTGAAAAACCACTGCAGCTCTTTATGGTCACTGTAAAAAACACTACAGCTCTTTATGGTCACTGTATAATCACTGCGGCTTTTTATGGTCATTGTAAAACCACTGCAGCTCTTTGTGGTCTCTGTAAAACCACTACAGCTCTTGATGGTCACTGTTAAACCACAGCGGCTCTTTGGTCACTGTAAAACCACTGCAACTCTTTATGGTCACTTTAAAACCACTGTGGCTCTTATGGTCACTGTAAAACCACTGCGGTTCTTGTGGTCAATGTAACACCACTACAGCTCTTTCTGGCCACAGTAAAACCACTGCAGCTCTTTTTGGTCACTGTAAAACCACTGCGGCTCTTGTGGTCACTGTAAAACCACTACACCTCTCTATGGTCACTTTAAAACCACTACAGCTCTTTATGGTTACTGTAAAACCACAACAGCTCTTTATGGTCACTGTAAAACCACTACAGCTCTTTATGGTCACTGTAAAACCAATGCAGCTCTTTATGGTCACTGTAAAACCACCACAGCTCTTTATGGTCACTGTTAAACCACTGCAGCTCTTTCTGGCCACAGTAAAACCACTACAGCTATTTATGGTCACTGTAAAACAACTGTAGCTCTTTATGGTCACTGTAAAACCACTACAGCTCTTTATGGTCACTGTAAAACCACTGCGTCTCTTTCTGGCCACAGTAAAACCACTGCAGCTCTTTATGGTTAGTGTAAAACCACTGCGGCTCTTGTGGTCACTGTAAAACCACTGCAGCACTTTATGGTCACAGTAAAACCACTGCAGCTCTTTATGGTCACTGTAAAACCACTAGTGGTCTTTATGGTCACTGTACAACCACTGCGGCTCTTTATGGTCACTGTAAAAACACAACAGCTCTTTATGTTAATTTTAATATCACTAGAGCTTTTTATGGTCACTCTAAAACACTGCAGCTCTTTATGGTCACTGTAAAACCACTGCAGCACTTTATGGTCACAGTAAAACCACTGCAGCTCTTTAGGGTCGCTGTAAAACCACTGCAGCTCTTATGGTCACTGTAAAAACACAACAGCTCTTTATGGTCACTGCAAAACCACTGCGGCTCTTTATGTTCATTGTAAAACCACGATAGCTATTTATGGTCACTCTAAAACCACTGCAGCTCTTAATGGTCATTGTAAAACCACAATAGCTATTTATGGTCACGGTAAAACCACTGCAGCTCTTTATGGTCACAGTAAAACTACTGCAGCTCTTATGGTCACTGTAAAACCACTGCAGCTCTTTATGGTCACTGTAAAAACACTGCAGCTCTTTATAGTCACTGCAAACCCACTGCGGCTCTTTATGGTCATTGTAAAACCACTGCAGCTCTTTATGGTCACTGTAAAACCACTTCAGCTCTTTATGGTCACAGTAAAACCACTACAGCTCTTTATGGTCACAGTAAAACCGCAGCAGCTGTTCCGGTCACTGTAAAACCACTGCGGCTCTTGATGGTCACTGTAAAACCACTACAGCACTTTATGGTCCCTGTAAAACCTCAGCAGCTCTTTATGGTCACTGTAAAACCACTGCTGCTCTTTATGGTTACTGTAAAACCACTACAGCTGTTATGGTCACTGTAAAACCACTGCAGCTCTTTATGGTCACTGTAAAACCACTGCAGCTCTAATGTCACAGTAAAACCACTACAGCTCGTTATGGTCACTGTAAAACCACTACATCTCTTTATGGTCACTGTAAAAACACTTCAGCACTTTTTGGTCACTGTAAAACCACTGCAGCTCTTTATGGTCACTGTAAAACTACGACAGCTCTTTATGGTCACTGTAAAACCACTGCAGCTCTTTATCGTCACTGTAAAACCACTGCAGCTCTTTTTCGTCAGAGTAAAACCACGAAAGCTCTTTATGGTCACTGTGAAACTACTGCGGCTCTTTACGGTCCAATTAAAACCACTGCAGCTCTTTATGGTCACTGTAAAACCACTACAGCCCTTTCAGGTCACAGTAAAACCACTGCGGCTCTTTATGGTCATTGGAAAACCACCAAAGCTCTTTCTGGTCACTCTAAAAATACTACAAGTCTTTATGGTCACTGTAAAACCACCAGAGCTCTTTATGGTCACTGTCAAACCACTGCGGCTTTTTATGGTCACTGTAAAACCACAACAGCTCTTTATGGTCACTGCAAAACCACTGCGGCTCTTTATGGTCATTGTAAAACCACTGCGGCTTTTTATGGTCATGGTAAAACCACTGTAGCTCTTTATGGTCACTCTAAAACCACTGCAGTTCGTTATGGTCACTGTAAAACCACTGCAGCTCTTTACGGTCACTGTAAAACCACTACAGCTCTTTATGGTCACTGTAAAACCACTGCGGCTCTTTATGGTCATTGTAAAAACACTGCGGCTTTTTATGGTCATTGTAAAACCACTGTAGCTCTTTATGGTCACTCTAAAACCACTGCAGTTCTTTATGGTCACTGTAAAACCACTGCAGCTCTTTACGGTCACTGTAAAACCACTGCAGCTATTTATGGTCACTGTAAAACCACTAGTGGTCTTTATGGTCACTGTAAAACCACTGCGGCTCTTTATGGTCACTGTAAAACCACTACAGCTCCTTATCGTCACTGCAAAACCACTGCGGCTCTTTATGGTCATTGTAAAACCATGATAGCTCTTTATGGTCACTCTAAAACCACTGCAGCTCTTTATGGTCACAGTAAAACCACTACAGCTCTTTATGGTCACAGTAAAACCGCAGCAGCTGTTCCGGTCACTGTAAAACCACTGCGGTCTTGATGGTCACTGTAAAACCACTACAGCACTTTATGGTCCCTGTAAAACCTCAGCAGCTCTTTATGGTCACTGTAAAACCACTGCTGCTCTTTATGGTTACTGTAAAACCACTACAGCTGTTATGGTCACTGTAAAACCACTGCAGCTCTTTATGGTCACTGTAAAACCACTGCGGCTCTTTATGGTCACTGTAAAAACACAAAAGCTCTTTATGTTGATTTTAAAAGCACTAGAGCTTTTTGTGGTCACTCTAAAACACTGCAGCTCTTTATGGTCACTGTAAAACCACTGCAGCACTTTATGGTCTCAGTAAAACCACTGCAGCTCTTTAGGGTCACTGTAAAACCACTGCTGCTCTTTATGGTTACTGTAAAACCACTACAGCTGTTATGGTCACTGTAAAACCACTGCAGCTCTTTATGGTCACTGTAAAACCACTGCAGCTCTAATGTCACAGTAAAACCACTACAGCTCGTTATGGTCACTGTAAAACCACTACAGCACTTTATGGTCAGTGTAAAACCACTACATCTCTTTATGGTCACTGTAAAAACACTTCAGCACTTTTTGGTCACTGTAAAACCACTGCAGCTCTTTATGGTCACTGTAAAAACACTCCAGCTCTTTATGGTCACTGTAAAACCACTG
The DNA here is from genome assembly GCF_047496795.1 of Chiloscyllium punctatum. Taxonomy (NCBI): domain Eukaryota; kingdom Metazoa; phylum Chordata; class Chondrichthyes; order Orectolobiformes; family Hemiscylliidae; genus Chiloscyllium; species Chiloscyllium punctatum. Next base: position 72,106,917 of record NC_092751.1, on the reverse strand, counting down.
CAGCTCTTTATCGTCACTGTAAAACCACTCCAGCTCTTTATAGTCACTGTAAAAACACTGCAGCGCTTTATGATCACTGTAAAAGCACTTCAGCTCTTTATGATCTCTGTAAAACCACTGCAGCTTTTTATAGTCATTGTAAAACCACTACAGCTCTTTATGGTCATTGTAAAAACACTGCAGCGCTTTATGGTCACTGTAAAACCACTACAGCTCTTTATGGTCACTAAAAATACACTGCAGCGCTTTATGGTCACTGTAAAATCACTACAGCTCTTTATGGACACTGAAAATCACTACAGCTCTTTACGGTCACTGTAAAAACACTGCAGCGCTTTACGGTCACTGTAAAAACACTGCAGCTTTTATGGACACTAGAAAAACACTGCAGCTCTTTATGGTCACTGTAACACCTCTGCAGCTCTTTATGGTCACTGTGAAACCACTACAGCTCTTTATGGTCAGTGTAAAACCACTGCAGCTCTTTATGGTCGCTGTAAAACCACTGCAGCTCTTTATGGTCACAATAAAACCACTGCAGCACTTTATGGTCACTGTAAAACCACTGCAGCTCTTTATGGTCACTGTAAAACCACTACAGCTCTTTATGGTCTCAATAAAACCACTACAGCTCTTTATGGTCACTGTTAAACCACTGCGGCTCTTATGTTCACGGTAAAACCACTGCAGTTCTCTATGTTCACTGTACAACCACTGCGGCTCTTTATGGTCACAGTAAAACGACTGCAGCTCTTTATCGTCACTGTAAAACCACTGCAGCTCTTTATGGACACAGTAAAACCACTGCAGCTCTTTCTGGTCACAGTAAAACCACTGCAGCTCTTTATGTTCAGTGTACAACCGCTGCGGCTCTTTATGGACACAGTAAAACCACTGCGGCTCTTTATGGTCACTGTAAAACCACGACAGCTCTTTATGGTCACTGTAAAACCACTGCGGCTCTAATGGTCACTGTAAAACCACTGCAGCTCTTTTTCGTCAGAGTAAAACCACGAAAGCTCTTTATGGTCACTGTGAAACTACTGCGGCTCTTTACGGTCCAATTAAAACCACTGCAGCTCTTTAAGGTCACTGTAAAACCACTACAGCCCTTTCTGGTCACAGTAAAACCACTGCGGCTCTTTATGGTCATTGGAAAACCACCAAAGCTCTTTATGGTCACTCTAAAAATACTACAGGTCTTTATGGTCACTGTAAAACCACTGCAGCTCTTTATGGTCATTGTAAAACCACTGCAGCTCTTTATAGTCACTGTAAAACCACTACAGCTCTTTATGGTCATTGAAAAATCACTGCAGCTCTTTATGGTCACTGTAAAAACACTACACCTCTTTATGGTCACTGTAAAATCACTGCGGCTTTTTATGGTCACTGTAAAACCACTACAGCTCTTTATGGTCACTGTAAGACCACGACAGCTCCTTATGGTCACTGTAAAACCACTGCGGCTCTTTATCGTCAGAGTAAAACCACGAAAGCTCTTTATGGTCACTGTAAAACGACAGCGGCTCTTTATGGTCCAATTAAAACCACTGCAGCTCTTTATGGTCACTGTAAAACCACTACAGCCCTTTCTGGTCACAGTAAAACACTGCGGCTCTTTATGGTCATTGGAAAACCACCAAAGTTCTTTCTGGTCACTCTAAAAAGACTACAGGTCTTTATGGTCACTGTAAAACCACTGCAGCTCTTTATGGTCATTGTAAAACCACTGCAGCTCTTTATAGTCATTGTAAATCCACTACAGCTCTTTATGGTCATTGATAAACCACTGCAGCTTTTTATGGTCACTGTAAAAAACACTACAGCTCTTTATGGTCACTGTATAATCACTGCGGCTTTTTATGGTCATTGTAAAACCACTGCAGCTCTTTGTGGTCTCTGTAAAACCACTACAGCTCTTGATGGTCACTGTTAAACCACAGCGGCTCTTTGGTCACTGTAAAACCACTGCAACTCTTTATGGTCACTTTAAAACCACTGTGGCTCTTATGGTCACTGTAAAACCACTGCGGCTCTTGTGGTCACTGTAACACCACTACAGCTCTTTCTGGCCACAGTAAAACCACTGCAGCTCTTTTTGGTCACTGTAAAACCACTGCGGCTCTTGTGGTCACTGTAAAACCACTACACCTCTCTATGGTCACTGTAAAACCACTGCAGCTCTTTATGGTTACTGTAAAACCACAACAGCTCTTTATGGTCACTGTAAAACCACTACAGCTCTTTATGGTCACTGTAAAACCACTGCAGCTCTTTATTGTCACTGTAAAACCACCACAGCTCTTTATGGTCACTGTTAAACCACTGCAGCTCTTTCTGGCCACAGTAAAACCACTGCAGCTCTTATGGTCACTGTAAAAACACAACAGCTCTTTATGGTCACTGCAAAACCACTGCGGCTCTTTATGTTCATTGTAAAACCACGATAGCTATTTATGGTCACTCTAAAACCACTGCAGCTCTTAATGGTCATTGTAAAACCACAATAGCTATTTATGGTCACGGTAAAACCACTGCAGCTCTTTATGGTCACAGTAAAACTACTGCAGCTCTTATGGTCACTGTAAAACCACTGCAGCTCTTTATGGTCACTGTAAAAACACTGCAGCTCTTTATAGTCACTGCAAAACCACTGCGGCTCTTTATGGTCATTGTAAAACCACTGCAGCTCTTTATGGTCACTGTAAAACCACTTCAGCTCTTTATGGTCACAGTAAAACCACTACAGCTCTTTATGGTCACAGTAAAACCGCAGCAGCTGTTCCGGTCACTGTAAAACCACTGCGGCTCTTGATGGTCACTGTAAAACCACTACAGCACTTTATGGTCCCTGTAAAACCTCAGCAGCTCTTTATGGTCACTGTAAAACCACTGCTGCTCTTTATGGTTACTGTAAAACCACTACAGCTGTTATGGTCACTGTAAAACCACTGCAGCTCTTTATGGTCACTGTAAAACCACTGCAGCTCTAATGTCACAGTAAAACCACTACAGCTCGTTATGGTCACTGTAAAACCACTACATCTCTTTATGGTCACTGTAAAAACACTTCAGCACTTTTTGGTCACTGTAAAACCACTGCAGCTCTTTATGGTCACTGTAAAACCACTCCAGCTCTTTATGGTCACTGTAAAACCACTGCAGCTCTTTATCGTCACTGTAAAACCACTGCAGCTCTTTTTCGTCAGAGTAAAACCACGAAAGCTCTTTATGGTCACTGTGAAACTACTGCGGCTCTTTACGGTCCAATTAAAACCACTGCAGCTCTTTATGGTCACTGTAAAACCACTACAGCCCTTTCAGGTCACAGTAAAACCACTGCGGCTCTTTATGGTCATTGGAAAACCACCAAAGCTCTTTCTGGTCACTCTAAAAATACTACAAGTCTTTATGGTCACTGTAAAACCACCAGAGCTCTTTATGGTCACTGTCAAACCACTGCGGCTTTTTATGGTCACTGTAAAACCACAACAGCTCTTTATAGTCACTGCAAAACCACTGCGGCTCTTTATGGTCATTGTAAAACCACTGCGGCTTTTTATGGTCATGGTAAAACCACTGTAGCTCTTTATGGTCACTCTAAAACCACTGCAGTTCGTTATGGTCACTGTAAAACCACTGCAGCTCTTTACGGTCACTGTAAAACCACTACAGCTCTTTATGGTCACTGTAAAACCACTGCGGCTCTTTATGGTCATTGTAAAAACACTGCGGCTTTTTATGGTCATTGTAAAACCACTGTAGCTCTTTATGGTCACTCTAAAACCACTGCAGTTCTTTATGGTCACTGTAAAACCACTGCAGCTCTTTACGGTCACTGTAAAACCACTGCAGCTATTTATGGTCACTGTAAAACCACTAGTGGTCTTTATGGTCACTGTAAAACCACTGCGGCTCTTTATGGTCACTGTAAAACCACTACAGCTCCTTATCGTCACTGCAAAACCACTGCGGCTCTTTATGGTCATTGTAAAACCATGATAGCTCTTTATGGTCACTCTAAAACCACTGCAGCTCTTTATGGTCACAGTAAAACCACTACAGCTCTTTATGGTCACAGTAAAACCGCAGCAGCTGTTCCGGTCACTGTAAAACCACTGCGGTCTTGATGGTCACTGTAAAACCACTACAGCACTTTATGGTCCCTGTAAAACCTCAGCAGCTCTTTATGGTCACTGTAAAACCACTGCTGCTCTTTATGGTTACTGTAAAACCACTACAGCTGTTATGGTCACTGTAAAACCACTGCAGCTCTTTATGGTCACTGTAAAACCACTGCGGCTCTTTATGGTCACTGTAAAAACACAAAAGCTCTTTATGTTGATTTTAAAAGCACTAGAGCTTTTTGTGGTCACTCTAAAACACTGCAGCTCTTTATGGTCACTGTAAAACCACTGCAGCACTTTATGGTCTCAGTAAAACCACTGCAGCTCTTTAGGGTCACTGTAAAACCACTGCTGCTCTTTATGGTTACTGTAAAACCACTACAGCTGTTATGGTCACTGTAAAACCACTGCAGCTCTTTATGGTCACTGTAAAACCACTGCAGCTCTAATGTCACAGTAAAACCACTACAGCTCGTTATGGTCACTGTAAAACCACTACAGCACTTTATGGTCAGTGTAAAACCACTACATCTCTTTATGGTCACTGTAAAAACACTTCAGCACTTTTTGGTCACTGTAAAACCACTGCAGCTCTTTATGGTCACTGTAAAAACACTCCAGCTCTTTATGGTCACTGTAAAACCACTGCAGCTCTTTATCGTCACTGTAAAACCACTCCAGCTCTTTATAGTCACTGTAAAAACACTGCAGCGCTTTATGATCACTGTAAAAGCACTTCAGCTCTTTATGATCTCTGTAAAACCACTGCAGCTTTTTATAGTCATTGTAAAACCACTACAGCTCTTTATGGTCACTGTAAAAACACTGCGGCTTTTATGGTCATTGTAAAACCTCTGCAGCTCTTTATGGTCACTGTGAAACCACTACAGCTCTTTATGGTCACTGTAAAAACACTGCAGCCGTTTATGGTCACTGTAAAACCACTACAGCTCTTTATGGTCACTGTAAATACACTGCAGCGCTTTATGGACACTGAAAATCACTACAGCTCTTTACGGTCACTTTAAAAACACTGCAGCACTTTACGGTCACTGTAAAACCACTGCAGCTTTTATGGACACTCTAAAAACACTGCAGCTCTTTATGGTCACTGTAAAACCTCTGCAGCTCTTTATGGTCACTGTGAAACCACTACAGCTCTTTATGGTCACTGTGAAACCACTACAGCTCTTTATGGTCACTGTGAAACCACTACAGCTCTTTATGGTCAGTGTAAAACCACTACAGCTCTTTACGGTCACTGTAAAACCACTGCAGCTATTTATGGTCACTGTAAAACCACGAGTGGTCTTTATGGTCACTGTAAAACCACTGCGGCTCTTTATGGTCACTGTAAAACCACTACAGCTCTTTATGGTCACTGTAAAACCACTGCTGCTCTTTATGGTCACTGTAAAACCACTACAGCTCTTTATGGTCACTGTTAAACCACTGCGGCTCTTATGCTCAAGGTAAAACCACTGCAGCTCTTTATGTTCACTGTACAACCATTGTGGCTCTTTATGGTCACAGTAAAATGACTGCAGCTCTTTATGTTCACTGTACAACCATTGCGGCTCTTTATGGTCACAGTAAAACGACTGCAGCTCTTTATGGTCACTTTGAAACCACTGCAGCTCTTCATGGACACAGCAAAACCACTGCAGCTCTTTCTGGTCACAGTAAAACCACTGCAGCTCTTTATGTTCACTGTACAACCACTGCGGCTCTTTATGGACACAGTAAAACCACTGCGGCTCTTTCTGGTCACATAAAACAACTACAGCTCTTTATGGTCACTGTAAAACCACTACAGCTCTTTATGGTCACTGTAAAACCACGACAGCTCTTTATGGTCACTGTAAAACCACTGCGGCTCTTCTGGTCACTGTAAAACCACTGCAGCTCTTTTTCGTCAGAGTAAAACCACGAAAGCTCTTTATGGTCACTGTGAAACGACTGCGGCTCTTTACGGTCCAATTAAAACCACTGCAGCTCTTTATGGTCACTGTAAAACCACTACAGCCCTTTCAGGTCACAGTAAAACCACTGCGGCTCTTTATGGTCATTGGAAAACCACCAAAGCTCTTTCTGGTCACTCTAAAAATACTACAGGTCTTTATGGTCACTGTAAAACCACCAGAGCTCTTTATGGTCACTGTCAAACCACTGCGGCTTTTTATGGTCACTGTAAAACCACAACAGCTCTTTATGGTCACTGCAAAACCACTGTAGCTCTTTATGGTCAATCTAAAACCACTGCAGTTCCTTATGGTCAGTGTAAAACCACTGCAGCTCTTTACGGTCACTGTAAAACCACTACAGCTCTTTATGGTCACTGTAAAACCACTGCGGCTCTTTATGGTCATTGTAAAAACAGTGCGGCTTTTTATGGTCATTGTAAAACCACTGTAGCTCTTTATGGTCACTCTAAAACCACTGCAGTTCTTTATGGTCACTGTAAAACCACTGCAGCTCCTTACGGTCACTGTAAATCCACTGCGGCTTTTTATGGTGACTGTAAAAACACAACAGCTCTTTATCGTCACTGCAAAACCACTGCGGCTCTTTATGGTCATTGTAAAACCATGATAGCTCTTTATAGTCACTCTAAAACCACTGCAGCTCTTTATGGTCACTGTAAAACCACTTCAGCTCTTTATGGTCACAGTAAAACCACTACAGCTCTTTATGGTCACAGTAAAACCGCAGCAGCTGTTCCGGTCACTGTAAAACCACTGCGGCTCTTGATGGTCACTGTAAAACCACTACAGCACTTTATGGTCCCTGTAAAACCTCAGCAGCTCTTTATGGTCACTGTAAAACCACTGCTGCTCTTTATGGTTACTGTAAAACCACTACAGCTGTTATGGTCACTGTAAAACCACTGCAGCTCTTTATGGTCACTGTAAAACCACTGCAGCTCTAATGTCACAGTAAAACCACTACAGCTCGTTATGGTCACTGTAAAACCACTACAGCTCTTTATGGTCAGTGTAAAACCACTACATCTCTTTATGGTCACTGTAAAAACACTTCAGCACTTTTTGGTCACTGTAAAACCACTGCAGCTCTTTATGGTCACTGTAAAAACACTCCAGCTCTTTATGGTCACTGTAAAACCACTGCAGCTCTTTATCGTCACTGTAAAACCACTCCAGCTCTTTATAGTCACTGTAAAAACACTGCAGCGCTTTATGATCAGTGTAAAAGCACTTCAGCTCTTTATGATCTCTGTAAAACCACTGCAGCTTTTTATAGTCATTGTAAAACCACTACAGCTCTTTATGGTCATTGTAAAAACACTGCAGCGCTTTATGGTCACTGTAAAACCACTACAGCTCTTTATGGTCACTAAAAATACACTGCAGCGCTTTATGGTCACTGTAAAATCACTACAGCTCTTTATGGACACTGAAAATCACTACAGCTCTTTACGGTCACTGTAAAAACACTGCAGCGCTTTACGGTCACTGTAAAAACACTGCAGCTTTTATGGACACTAGAAAAACACTGCAGCTCTTTATGTTCACTGTAACACCTCTGCAGCTCTTTATGGTCACTGTGAAACCACTACAGCTCTTTATGGTCAGTGTAAAACCACTACAGCTCTTTATGGTCGCTGTAAAACCACTGCAGCTCTTTATGGTCACAATAAAACCACTGCAGCTCTTTATGGTGACTGTAAATCCACAGTCGCTCTTTATGATCACTGTAAAACCACTACAGCTCTTTTGGTCACTGTAAAACCACTGCTGCCCTTTATGGTCACTGTAAAACCACTGCAGCTCTTTATGGTCACTGTAAAACCACTACAGCTCTTTATGGTCTGAATAAAACCACTACAGCTCTTTATGGTCACTGTTAAACCACTGCGGCTCTTATGTTCAAGGTAAAACCACTGCAGCTCTTTATGTTCACTGTACAACCACTGCGGCTCTTTATGGTCACAGTAAAACGACTGCAGCTCTTTATCGTCACTGTAAAACCACTGCAGCTCTTTATGGACACAGTAAAACCACTGCAGCTCTTTCTGGTCACAGTAAAACCACTGCAGCTCTTTATGTTCAGTGTACAACCGCTGCGGCTCTTTATGGACACAGTAAAACCACTGCGGCTCTTTATGGTAACTGTAAAACCACTACAGCTCTTTATGGTCACTGTAAAACCACGACAGCTCTTTATGGTCACTGTAAAACCACTGCGGCTCTAATGGTCACTGTAAAACCACTGCAGCTCTTTTTCGTCAGAGTAAAACCACGAAAGCTCTTTATGGTCACTGTGAAAATACTGCGGCTCTTTACGGTCCAATTAAAACCACTGCAGCTCTTTAAGGTCACTGTAAAACCACTACAGCCCTTTCTGGTCACAGTAAAACCACTGCGGCTCTTTATGGTCATTGGAAAACCACCAAAGCTCTTTATGGTCACTCTAAAAATACTACAGGTCTTTATGGTCACTGTAAAACCAATGCAGCTCTTTATGGTCATTGTAAAACCACTGCAGCTCTTTATAGTCACTGTAAAACCACTACAGCTCTTTATGGTCATTGAAAAATCACTGCAGCTCTTTATGGTCACTGTAAAAACACTACACCTCTTTATGGTCACTGTAAAATCACTGCGGCTTTTTATGGTCACTGTAAAACAACTACAGCTCTTTATGGTCACTGTAAGACCACGACAGCTCCTTATGGTCACTGTAAAACCACTGCGGCTCATATGGTCACTGTAAAACCACTGCAGCTCTTTATCGTCAGAGTAAAACCACGAAAGCTCTTTATGGTCACTGTAAAACGACAGCGGCTCTTTATGGTCCAATTAAAACCACTGCAGCTCTTTATGGTCACTGTAAAACCACTACAGCCCTTTCTGGTCACAGTAAAACCACTGCGGCTCTTTATGGTCATTGGAAAACCACCAAAGCTCTTTCTGGTCACTCTAAAAAGACTACAGGTCTTTATGGTCACTGTAAAACCACTGCAGCTCTTTATGGTCATTGTAAAACCACTGCAGCTCTTTATAGTCATTGTAAATCCACTACAGCTCTTTATGGTCATTGAAAAACCACTGCAGCTCTTTATGGTCACTGTAAAAAACACTACAGCTCTTTATGGTCACTGTATAATCACTGCGGCTTTTTATGGTCATTGTAAAACCACTGCAGCTCTTTGTGGTCTCTGTAAAACCACTACAGCTCTTGATGGTCACTGTTAAACCACAGCGGCTCTTTGGTCACTGTAAAACCACTGCAGCTCTTGTGGTCACTGTAACACCACTACAGCCCTTTCTGGCCACAGTAAAACCACTGCAGCTCTTTTTGGTCACTGTAAAACCACTGCGGCTCTTGTGGTCACTGTAAAACCACTACATCTCTCTATGGTCACTGTAAAACCACTGCAGCTCTTTATGGTTACTGTAAAACCACAACAGCTCTTTATGGTCACTGTAAAACCACTACAGCTCTTTATGGTCACTGTAAAACCACTGCAGCTCTTTATGGTCACTGTAAAACTACCACAGCTCTTTATGGTCACTGTTAAACCACTGCAGCTCTTTCTGGCCACAGTAAAACCACTACAGCTCTTTATGGTCACTGTAAAACAACTGCAGCTCTTTATGGTCATTGTAAAACCACTACAGCTCTTTATGGTCACTGTAAAACCACTGCGTCTCTTTCTGGCCACAGTAAAACCACTGCAGCTCTTTATGGTTAGTGTAAAACCACGAAAGCTCTTGTGGACAATGTAAAACCACTACAGCTCTTTATGGTCAGAGTAAAACCACTACAGCTCTTTATGGTCACTGTATAACCACTGCAGCTCTTTATGGTCACTGTAAAACCACTGCAGCTCTTTATGATCACTGTAAAACCACTGCAGCTCTTTATGGTCACCGTAAAACCACTACAGAAATTAATGGTCTCTGTGAAATGACTGCTGCTCTTTATGGTCACTGGAAAACCACTACAGCTCTTTCTGGTCACAGTAAAACCACTGCAGCTCTTCATGGTCACTGTAAAACCACTACAGCTATTTATGGTCACTGTAAAACCACTGTGGCTCTTATGGTCACTGTAAAACCACTACAGCTACTTATGTTCACTGTAAAACCACTACAGCTACTTTTGGTCACTGTAAATCCACTAAAGCTCTTTATGATCACTGTAAAACCACTGCAGCTCTTTATGGTCACTGTAAAACCACTACAGAAATTAATGGTCTCTGTGAAATGACTGCTGCTCTTTATGGTCACTGGAAAACCACTACAGCTCTTTCTGGTCACAGTAAAACCACTGCAGCTCTTCATGGTCACTGTAAAACCACTACAGCTATTTATGGTCACTGTAAAACCACTGTGGCTCTTATGGTCACTGTAAAACCACTACAGCTACTTATGTTCACTGTAAAACCACTACAGCTACTTTTGGTCACTGTAAATCCACTAAAGCTCTTTATGATCACTGTAAAACCACTGCAGCTCTTTATGGTCATTGTAAAACCACTACAGAAATTCGTGGTCTCTGTGAAATGACTGCTGCTCTTTATGGTCACTGGAAAACCACAGCGGCTCTTGTGGTCAAGGTAAAACCACTGCAGCTATTTATGTTCACTGTAAAACCACTACAGCTCTTTCTGGTCACAGTAAAACCACTGCAGCTCTTTATGGTCACTGTAAAACCACTGCAGCTCTTTATGGTCACTGTAAAACCACTGCGGCTCTTATGGTCACTGTAAAAACACTGCGGCTCTTGTGGTCACTGTAAAACCACTACAGCTCCTTATCGTCAGAGTAAAATCACGAAAGCTCTTTATGGTCACTGTAAAACTACTGCGGCTCATTATGGTCACTGTAAATCCACTACAGCTCTTTATGGTCACAGTAAAACCACTGCAGCTCTTTATGGTCACTGTAAAACCACTGTGGCTCTTTATGGTCCCTGTAAATCCACTACAGCTGTTTATGGTCACTGTAAAACCACGAGAGCTCTTTATGGTCACTGTAAACCTACTGCGGCTCTTATGGTCACTGTAAAAACACTGCAGCTCTTTTTGGTCCAATTAAAACCACTGCAGCTCTTTATGGTCACTGTAAAAGCACTACAGCTATTTATGGACACAGTAAAAGCACTGCAGCTCTTTTTGGTCACTGTAAAACCACTACAGCTCTTTCTGGTCACAGTAAAACCACTGCGGCTCTTTATGGTCATTGGAAAACCACCAAAGCTCTTTATGGTCACTCTAAAATGACTACAGGTCTTTATGGTCACTGTAAAAACACTGCAGCTCTTTATGGTCATTGTAAAACCACTGCAGCTCTGATGGTCACTGTAAAACCACTGCAGCTCTTTATGGTCATTGTAAAACCACTACAGCTCTTTATGGTCACTGTAAAACCACTACAGCTCTTTATGGGCATTGAAAAACCACTGCAGCTCTTTGTGGTCTCTGTAAAACCACGACAGCTCTTTATGGTCACTGTTAAACCACAGCGGCTCTTTGGTCACTGTAAAACCACTGCAGCTCTTTATGGTCACTGTAAAACCACTGCGTCTCTTATGGTCACTGTAAAAACACTGCAGCTCTGATGCTCGATGTAAAACCACTGCAGCTCTTTATGGTCACTGTAAAACCACAACAGCTCTTTATGGTCACCGTAAAACCACTACAGCTCTTTCTGGGCATTGAAAAACCACTGCAGCTCTTTAAGGTCACTGTAAAAATACTACAGCTCTTTATGGTCACTGTAAAACTACGACAGCTCTTTATGGTTAGTGGAAAGCCACTGCGGCTCTTTTGGTCACTGTAAAACCACTACAGCTCTTTATGGTAACTGTAAAACTACTGCGGCTCATTATGGTCATTGTAAAACCAGAACAGCTCTTTGTGGTCACTGCAAAACCACTGCGGCTCTTTCTGGTCACTGTAAAACCACTATAGCACTTTATGGTCACTCTAAAACCACTGCAGCACTTTATGGTCACTGTAAAACCACTAGAGGTCTTTATGGTCACTGTAAAACCACTGCGGCTCTTTATGGTCACAGTAAAACCACAACAGATCTTTATGGTCACTGCAAAACCACTGCGGCTCTTTATGGTCATTGTAAAACCACTATAGCTCTTTATGGTCACTCTAAAACCACTGCAGTTCTTTATGGTCAACGTAAAACCACTGCAGCTCTTTACAGTCACTGTAAAACCACTACAGCTATTTCTGGTCACTGCAAAACCACTGCGGCTCTTTATGGTCATTGTAAAACCACGATAGCTCTTTATGGTCACTCTAAAACCACTGCAGCTCTTTATGGTCAATGTAAAACCACTGCAGCTCTTTATGGTCACTGTAAAACCACTGCAGCTATTTATGGCCACTGTAAAACCACTAGTGGTCTTCATGGTCACTGTAAAACCACTGCGGCTCTTTATGGTCACTGTAAAAACACAACAGCTCTTTATCGTCACTGCAAAACCAGTGCGGCTCTTTATGGTCATTGTAAAACCACTATAGCTCTTTCTGGTCACTCTAAAACCACTACAGCTCTTTCTGGTTAGTGTTAAACCCCTGCGGCTCTTATGGTCACTGTAAAACCACTGCAGCTCTTTATGGTCACTGTAAAACCAGTGCGGCTCTTATGGTCACTGTAAAAACACAACAGCTCTTTATGGTCACTGTAAAACAACTGCGGCTCTTATGGTCAATGTAAAACCACTACAGCTATTTATGGTCACTGTAAAACCACTACAGCTACTTTTGGTCACTGTAAATCCACTACAGCTCTTTATGATCACTGTAAAACCACTGCATCTCTTTATGGTCACTGTAAAACCAGTGCGGCTCTTATGGTCACTGTAAAAACACTGCAGCTCTTTATGGTCACTGTAAAACAACTGCGGCTCTTATGGTCAATGTAAAACCACTACAGCTATTTATGGACACAGTAAAACCAATGCAGCTCTTTATGGTCACTGTAAAACCACTACAGCTACTTATGGTCACTGTAAAACCACTACAGCTACTTTTGGTCACTGTAAATCCACTACAGCTCTTTATGATCACTGTAAAACCACTGCTGCTCTTTATGGTCACTGGAAAACCACTACAGCTCTTTCTGGTCACAGTAAAACCACTGCAGCTCTTCATGGTCACTGTAAAACCACTACAGCTATTTATGGTCACTGTAAAACCACTGTGGCTCTTATGGTCACTGTAAAACCACTACAGCTACTTATGTTCACTGTAAAACCACGACAGCTACTTTTGGTCACTGTAAATCCACTAAAGCTCTTTATGATCACTGTAAAACCACTGCAGCTCTTTATGGTCATTGTAAAACCACTACAGAAATTAGTGGTCTCTGTGAAATGACTGCTGCTCTTTATGGTCACTGTAAAACCACTACAGCTTTTTCTGGTCACAGTAAAACCACTGCAGCTGTTTATGGTCACTGTAAAACCACTACAGCTCTTTATGGTCACTGTAAAACCACTACAACTCATTATGGACACTGTAAAAACACTCCAGCACATTGAGGTCACTGTAAAAACACTACAGCTCTTTATGGTCACTGTTAAACCACTACAGCTCTTTATGGTCACTGTAAAACCACTGCAGTTCTTTATGGTCAATGTAAAACCACTGCAGCTCTTTATGGTCACTGTAGAACCACTACAGCTCCTTATGGTCAGAGTAAAACCACAACAGCTCTTTATGGTCACTGCACAACCACGACAGCTCTTTATGGTCACTGTAAAACCACTGCAGCTCTTTGTGGTCTCTTTAAAACCACTACAGATCTTTATGGTCACTGTTAAACCACTGCGGCTCTTATGTTCACTGTAAAACCACTGCAGCTCTTTATGGTCACTGTAAAACCAGTGCGGCCCTTATGGTCACTGTAAAACCGCTACAGCTCTTTATCGTCAGAGTAAAACCACGAAAGCTCTTTATGGTCACTGTAAAACTACTGCGGCTCTTCATGGACCAATTAAAACCACTGCAGCACTTTATGGTCACTGTAAAAACACTACAGCTTTTTCTGGCCACAGTAAAATCACTACAGAATTTTATGGTCACTGTAAAAACACTGCGGCTCTTTCTGGCAATAGTAAAACCACTGTAGCTCTTTATGGTCACTGTAAAACCACTGCGGCTCTTGTGGTCACTGTAAAACCTCTACACCTCTTTCTGGTCACTGTAAAACCACGAAAGCTCTTGTGGTCACTGTAAAACCACAAAACCTCTTTATGGTCACTGTAAAACCACTACAGCTCATTATGGACACTGTAAAAATACTCCAGCACATTGAGGTCACTGTAAAACCACTACAGCTCTTTATGGTCACTGTAAAACCACTGCAGCTCTTTATGGTCACTGTAAAACCACTGCAGCTCTTTATGGTCACTGTAGAACCACTACAGCTCCTTATGGTCAGAGTAAAACCACTACAGCTCTTTCTGGTCACTGTAAAACCACTGCAGCTCTTATGGTCACTATATAACCACTACAGCTCTTTATGGTCACTTTAAAACCACTACAACTCTTTACGGTCACTGTGAACCCACTGCAGCTCTTTATGGCCACTGTAAAACCACTAGAGCTCTTTACGGTCACTGTAAAACCACTACAGCTCTTTATGGTCACTGTAAAGCCACTTCGGCTCGTTCTGGCCACAGTAAAACCACTGCAGCTCTTTATGATTAGTGCAAAATCACTGCGGCTCTTGTGGTCACTGTAAAACCACGACAGGTCTTTATGGTCGCTGTAAAACCACTAGGGGTCTTTATGGTCACTGTAAAGCCACTGCGGCTCTTGTGGTCACTGTAAAACCACTACAGCTCTTTATGGTAACTGTAAAACCACGAAAGCTCTTGTGGACAATGTAAAACCACTACAGCTCTTTATGGTCAGAGTAAAACCACGAAAGCTCTTTATGGTCACTGTAAAACCACTGCTGCTCTTTATGGTCACTGTAAAACCACTGCAGCTCTTTATGGTTAGTGTAAAGCCACTGCGGCTCTGGTGGTCACTGTAAACCCACTACGGCTCTTTATGGTAACAGTAAAACCACGAAAGCTCTTGTGGACAATGTAAAACCACTACAGCTCTTTATGGTCAGAGTAAAACCACGAAAGCTCTTTATGGTCACTGTAAAACTACTGTGGCTCATTATGGTCACAGTAAAACCACTGCAGCACTTTATGGTCACTGTAAAACCACTAGGGGTCTTTATGGTCACTGTAAAACCACTGCGGCTCTTTATGGTCACTGTAAAACCACAACAGCTCTTTATGGTCACTGCAAAACCACTGCGGCTCTTTATGGTTATTGTAAAACCACTATAGCTCTTTATGGTCACTCTAAAACCACTGCAGTTCTTTATGGTCACTGTAAAAGCACTGCAGCTCTTTACGGTCACTGTAAAACCACTGCAGCTCTTTATGGTCTCTGTAAGACCACTGTGACTCTTTATGGTCACTGTAAAACCACTACTGCACTTTATGGTCACAGGAAAACCAATGCAGCTCTTTATGGTCACTGTAAAACAACTACAGCTATTTACGGACACCGTAAAACCACTGCAGCTATTTGTGGTCACTGTAAAACCACCACAGCTCATTATGGTCACTGTAAAACCACTACAACTCTTTCTGGTCACTGTAAAACCACTACAGCTCTTCATGGTCACTGTAAAACCACTACAGCTCTTTATGGTCAGTGTAAAACCACTGTGGCTCTTAATGTCACTGTAAAAACACTGCAGCTCTTTATGGTCACTGTAAAACCACTGCGGCTCTTATGGTCACTGTAAAACCACTGCAGCTCTTTATGGTCACTGCAAAACCACTACAGCTCTTTATGGTCATTGAAAAACTACCGTGGCTCTTTATGGTCACTGTAAAATCACTGCGGCTTTTTATGGTTAGTGTAAAGCCACTGCGGCTCTTGTGGTCACTGTAAAACCACTGCAGCTCTTTATGGTCACTGTAAAACCACGAAAGCTCTTTATGGTCACTGTAAATCCACTACAGCTCTTTATGGTCAGAGTAAAACCACGAAAGCTCTTTATGGTCACTGTAAAACTACTGTGGCTCATTATGGTCACAGTAAAACCACTGCAGCACTTTATGGTCACTGTAAAATTACTGCGGCTTTTTATGGTTTGTGTAAAGCCACTGCGGCTCTTGTGGTCACTGTAAAACCACTGCAGCTCTTTATGGTAACTGTAAAACCACGAAAGCTCTTGTGGACAATGTAAAACCACTACAGCTCTTTATGGTCAGAGTAAAACCACTGCAGCACTTTATGGTCACTGTAAAACCACTAGGGGTCTTTATGGTCACTGTAAAACCACTGCGGCTCTTTATGGTCACTGTAAAAGCACAACAGCTCTTTATGGTCACTGCAAAACCACTGCGGCTCTTTATGGTCATTGTAAAACCAGTATAGCTCTTTATGGTCACTCTAAAACCACTGCAGTTCTTTATGGTCACTGTAAAAGCACTGCAGCTCTTTACGGTCACTGTAAAACCACTGCAGCTCTTTATGGTCTCTGTAAGACCACTGTGACTCTTTATGGTCACTGTAAAACCACCAAGCTCCTTATGGTCACTGTAAAACCACTACAGCTCTTTCTGGTCACTGTAAAACCACTACAGCTCTTCATGGTCACTGTAAAACCACTACAGCTCTTTATGGTCAGTGTAAAACCACTGTGGCTCTTAATGTCACTGTAAAAACACTGCAGCTCTTTATGGTCACTGTAAAACCACTGCGGCTCTTATGGTCACTGTAAAACCACTGCAGCTCTTTATGGTCACTGCAAAACCACTACAGCTCTTTATGGTCATTGAAAAACCACTTCAGCTCTTTATGGTCACTGTAAAATCACTGCGGCTTTTTATGGTTAGTGTAAAGCCACTGTGGCTCTTGGGGTCACTGTAAAACCACTGCAGCTCTTTATGGTCACTGTAAAACCACTGCAGCTCTTTATGTTCACTGTAAATCCACGACAGCTCTTTATGGTCACAGTAAAACCACTACAGCTGTTTATGGACACAGTAAAACTACTGCAGCTCTTTATGGTCACTGTAAAAACACTGTGGCTCTTTATGGTCACTTTAAATCCACTACAGCTCTTTATGGTCACTGTAAAACCACTACAGCTCTTGATGGTCACAGAAAAACCACTGCAGCTCTTTACGGTCACTGTAAAACCACTACAGCTATTTATGGACACAGCAAAACCACTGCAGCTCTTTCTGGTCACAGGAAAAACCATGCAGCTCTTTGTGGTCACTGTAAAACCATGACAGCTCCTTATGGTCACTTTAAAACCACTGCAGCTCTTTATGGTCACTGTAAAACCACTACAGCTCTTTCTGGTCACAGTAAAACCACTGCGGCTCTTTATGGTCATTGAAAAACCACCAATGCTCTTTATGGTCACTCTAAAACGACTACAGGTATGTTTGGTCACTGTAAAACCACTGCAGCTCTTTATGGTCACTGTATAACCACTGCAGCTCTTTATGGTCACTGTAAAACCAGTACAGCTCTTTATGGTAACTGTAAAACCACGAAAGCTCTTGTGGACAATGTAAAACCACTACAGCTCTTTATGGTCAGAGTAAAACCACGAAAGCTCTTTATGGTCACTGTAAAACAACTGTGGCTCATTATGGTCATGGTAAAACCACTGCAGCACTTTATGGTCACTGTAAAACCACTAGGGGTCTTTATGGTCACTGTAAAACCACTGCGGCTCTTTATGGTCACTGTAAAACCACAACAGCTCTTTATGGTCACTGCAAAACCACTGCGGCTCTTTATGGTCATTGTAAAACCACTATAGCTCTTTATGGTCACTCTAAAACCACTGCAGCTCTTTATGGTCACAGGAAAACCAATGCAGCTCTTTATGGTCACTGTAAAACAACTACAGCTATTTACGGACACAGTAAAACCACTGCAGCTATTTGTGGTCACTGTAAAACCACCACAGCACATTATGGTCACTGTAAAACCACGACAGCTCTTTCTGGTCACTGTAAAACCACTACAGCTCTTCATGGTCACTGTAAAACCACAACAGCTCTTTATGGTCAGTGTAAAACCACTGTGGCTCTTAATGTCACTGTAAAAACACTGCAGCTCTTTATGGTCACTGTAAAACCACTGCGGCTCTTATGGTCACTGTAAAACCACTACAGCTATTTATGGACACAGTAAAACCAATGCAGCTCTTTATGGTCACTGTAAAACCACTACAGCTCTTCATGGTCACTTTAAAAACACTCCTGCACTTTTTGGTCACTGTAAACCCACTACAGCTCTTTATGGTCAGTGTAAAACCACAGCGGCTCTTGTGGTCAAGGTAAAACCACTGCAGCTCTTTATGTCCACTGTAAAACCACTACAGCTCTTTCTGGTCACAGTAAAACCACTGCAGCTCTTTATGGTCACTGTAAAACCACTACAGCTCCTTATGGTCTCTGTAAAACCACTGTGGCTCTTTATGGTCACTGTAAAACCACTGCAGCTATTTATGGTCACTGTAAAACCACTACAGCTCTTCATGGTCACTGTAAAACCACTACAGCTCTTTATGGTCAGTGTAAAACCACTGTGGCTCTTGTGGTCACTGTAAAAACACTGCAGCTCTTTATGGTCACTGTAAAACCACTGCGGCTCTTATGGTCACTGTAAAACCACTGCAGCTCTTTATGGTCACTGTAAAACCACTGCGGCACTTATGGTCACTGTAAAACCACTGCAGCTCTTTATGGTCAATGTAAAAAACCACTGCAGCTCTTTATGGTCACTGTAACACCACTGCAGCTATTTATGGCCACTGTAAAACCACTAGTGGTCTTCATGGTCACTGTAAAACCACTGCGGCTCTTTATGGTCACTTAAAAACACAACAGCTCTTTATCGTCACTGCAAAACCAGTGCGGCTCTTTATGGTCCTTGTAAAACCACTATAGCTCTTTCTGGTCACTCTAAAACCACTACAGCTCTTTCTGGTTAGTGTTAAACCCCTGCGGCTCTTATGGTCACTGTAAAACCACTGCAGCTCTTTATGGTCACTGTAAAACCAGTGCGGCTCTTATGGTCACTGTAAAAACACAACAGCTCTTTATGGTCACTGTAAAACAACTGCGGCTCTTATGGTCAATGTAAAACCACTACAGCTATTTATGGTCACTGTAAAACCACTACAGCTACTTTTGGTCACTGTAAATCCACTACAGCTCTTTATGATCACTGTAAAACCACTGCATCTCTTTATGGTCACTGTAAAACCAGTGCGGCTCTTATGGTCACTGTAAAAACACTGCAGCTCTTTATGGTCACTGTAAAACAACTGCGGCTCTTATGGTCAATGTAAAACCACTACAGCTATTTATGGACACAGTAAAACCAATGCAGCTCTTTATGGTCACTGTAAAACCACTACAGCTACTTATGGTCACTGTAAAACCACTACAGCTACTTTTGGTCACTGTAAATCCACTACAGCTCTTTATGATCACTGTAAAACCACTGCAGCTCTTTATGGTCACTGTAAAACCACTACAGAAATTAATGGTCTCTGTGAAATGACTGCTGCTCTTTATGGTCACTGTAAAACCACTACAGCTCTTTCTGGTCACAGTAAAACCACTGCAGCTCTTCATGGTCACAGTAAAACCACTGCAGCTCTTTATCGTCACTGTAAAACCACTCCAGCTCTTTATAGTCACTGTAAAAACACTGCAGCGCTTTATGATCACTGTAAAAGCACTTCAGCTCTTTATGATCTCTGTAAAACCACTGCAGCTTTTTATAGTCATTGTAAAACCACTACAGCTCTTTATGGTCATTGTAAAAACACTGCAGCGCTTTATGGTCACTGTAAAACCACTACAGCTCTTTATGGTCACTAAAAATACACTGCAGCGCTTTATGGTCACTGTAAAATCACTACAGCTCTTTATGGACACTGAAAATCACTACAGCTCTTTACGGTCACTGTAAAAACACTGCAGCGCTTTACGGTCACTGTAAAAACACTGCAGCTTTTATGGACACTAGAAAAACACTGCAGCTCTTTATGGTCACTGTAACACCTCTGCAGCTCTTTATGGTCACTGTGAAACCACTACAGCTCTTTATGGTCAGTGTAAAACCACTGCAGCTCTTTATGGTCGCTGTAAAACCACTGCAGCTCTTTATGGTCACAATAAAACCACTGCAGCACTTTATGGTCACTGTAAAACCACTGCAGCTCTTTATGGTCTCAATAAAACCACTACAGCTCTTTATGGTCACTGTTAAACCACTGCGGCTCTTATGTTCACGGTAAAACCACTGCAGTTCTCTATGTTCACTGTACAACCACTGCGGCTCTTTATGGTCACAGTAAAACGACTGCAGCTCTTTATCGTCACTGTAAAACCACTGCAGCTCTTTATGGACACAGTAAAACCACTGCAGCTCTTTCTGGTCACAGTAAAACCACTGCAGCTCTTTATGTTCAGTGTACAACCGCTGCGGCTCTTTATGGACACAGTAAAACCACTGCGGCTCTTTATGGTCACTGTAAAACCACGACAGCTCTTTATGGTCACTGTAAAACCACTGCGGCTCTAATGGTCACTGTAAAACCACTGCAGCTCTTTTTCGTCAGAGTAAAACCACGAAAGCTCTTTATGGTCACTGTGAAACTACTGCGGCTCTTTACGGTCCAATTAAAACCACTGCAGCTCTTTAAGGTCACTGTAAAACCACTACAGCCCTTTCTGGTCACAGTAAAACCACTGCGGCTCTTTATGGTCATTGGAAAACCACCAAAGCTCTTTATGGTCACTCTAAAAATACTACAGGTCTTTATGGTCACTGTAAAACCACTGCAGCTCTTTATGGTCATTGTAAAACCACTGCAGCTCTTTATAGTCACTGTAAAACCACTACAGCTCTTTATGGTCATTGAAAAATCACTGCAGCTCTTTATGGTCACTGTAAAAACACTACACCTCTTTATGGTCACTGTAAAATCACTGCGGCTTTTTATGGTCACTGTAAAACCACTACAGCTCTTTATGGTCACTGTAAGACCACGACAGCTCCTTATGGTCACTGTAAAACCACTGCGGCTCTTTATCGTCAGAGTAAAACCACGAAAGCTCTTTATGGTCACTGTAAAACAACAGCGGCTCTTTATGGTCCAATTAAAACCACTGCAGCTCTTTATGGTCACTGTAAAACCACTACAGCCCTTTCTGGTCACAGTAAAACACTGCGGCTCTTTATGGTCATTGGAAAACCACCAAAGTTCTTTCTGGTCACTCTAAAAAGACTACAGGTCTTTATGGTCACTGTAAAACCACTGCAGCTCTTTATGGTCATTGTAAAACCACTGCAGCTCTTTATAGTCATTGTAAATCCACTACAGCTCTTTATGGTCATTGATAAACCACTGCAGCTTTTTATGGTCACTGTAAAAAACACTACAGCTCTTTATGGTCACTGTATAATCACTGCGGCTTTTTATGGTCATTGTAAAACCACTGCAGCTCTTTGTGGTCTCTGTAAAACCACTACAGCTCTTGATGGTCACTGTTAAACCACAGCGGCTCTTTGGTCACTGTAAAACCACTGCAACTCTTTATGGTCACTTTAAAACCACTGTGGCTCTTATGGTCACTGTAAAACCACTGCGGCTCTTGTGGTCACTGTAACACCACTACAGCTCTTTCTGGCCACAGTAAAACCACTGCAGCTCTTTTTGGTCACTGAAAAACCACTGCGGCTCTTGTGGTCACTGTAAAACCACTACACCTCTCTATGGTCACTGTAAAACCACTGCAGCTCTTTATGGTTACTGTAAAACCACAACAGCTCTTTATGGTCACTGTAAAACCACTACAGCTCTTTATGGTCACTGTAAAACCACTGCAGCTCTTTATTGTCACTGTAAAACCACCACAGCTCTTTATGGTCACTGTTAAACCACTGCAGCTCTTTCTGGCCACAGTAAAACCACTGCAGCTCTTATGGTCACTGTAAAAACACAACAGCTCTTTATGGTCACTGCAAAACCACTGCGGCTCTTTATGTTCATTGTAAAACCACGATAGCTATTTATGGTCACTCTAAAACCACTGCAGCTCTTAATGGTCATTGTAAAACCACAATAGCTATTTATGGTCACGGTAAAACCACTGCAGCTCTTTATGGTCACAGTAAAACTACTGCAGCTCTTATGGTCACTGTAAAACCACTGCAGCTCTTTATGGTCACTGTAAAAACACTGCAGCTCTTTATAGTCACTGCAAAACCACTGCGGCTCTTTATGGTCATTGTAAAACCACTGCAGCTCTTTATGGTCACTGTAAAACCACTTCAGCTCTTATGGTCACAGTAAAACCACTACAGCTCTTTATGGTCACAGTAAAACCGCAGCAGCTGTTCCGGTCACTGTAAAACCACTGCGGCTCTTGATGGTCACTGTAAAACCACTACAGCACTTTATGGTCCCTGTAAAACCTCAGCAGCTCTTTATGGTCACTGTAAAACCACTGCTGCTCTTTATGGTTACTGTAAAACCACTACAGCTGTTATGGTCACTGTAAAACCACTGCAGCTCTTTATGGTCACTGTAAAACCACTGCAGCTCTAATGTCACAGTAAAACCACTACAGCTCGTTATGGTCACTGTAAAACCACTACATCTCTTTATGGTCACTGTAAAAACACTTCAGCACTTTTTGGTCACTGTAAAACCACTGCAGCTCTTTATGGTCACTGTAAAACCACGACAGCTCTTTATGGTCACTGTAAAACCACTGCAGCTCTTTATCGTCACTGTAAAACCACTGCAGCTCTTTTTCGTCAGAGTAAAACCACGAAAGCTCTTTATGGTCACTGTGAAACTACTGCGGCTCTTTACGGTCCAATTAAAACCACTGCAGCTCTTTATGGTCACTGTAAAACCACTACAGCCCTTTCAGGTCACAGTAAAACCACTGCGGCTCTTTATGGTCATTAGAAAACCACCAAAGCTCTTTCTGGTCACTCTAAAAATACTACAAGTCTTTATGGTCACTGTAAAACCACCAGAGCTCTTTATGGTTACTGTCAAACCACTGCGGCTTTTTATGGTCACTGTAAAACCACAACAGCTCTTTATAGTCACTGCAAAACCACTGCGGCTCTTTATGGTCATTGTAAAACCACTGCGGCTTTTTATGGTCATGGTAAAACCACTGTAGCTCTTTATGGTCACTCTAAAACCACTGCAGTTCGTTATGGTCACTGTAAAACCACTGCAGCTCTTTACGGTCACTGTAAAACCACTACAGCTCTTTATGGTCACTGTAAAACCACTGCGGCTCTTTATGGTCATTGTAAAAACACTGCGGCTTTTTATGGTCATTGTAAAACCACTGTAGCTCTTTATGGTCACTCTAAAACCACTGCAGTTCTTTATGGTCACTGTAAAACCACTGCAGCTCTTTACGGTCACTGTAAAACCACTGCAGCTATTTATGGTCACTGTAAAACCACTAGTGGTCTTTATGGTCACTGTAAAACCACTGCGGCTCTTTATGGTCACTGTAAAACCACTACAGCTCCTTATCGTCACTGCAAAACCACTGCGGCTCTTTATGGTCATTGTAAAACCATGATAGCTCTTTATGGTCACTCTAAAACCACTGCAGCTCTTTATGGTCACAGTAAAACCACTACAGCTCTTTATGGTCACAGTAAAACCGCAGCAGCTGTTCCGGTCACTGTAAAACCACTGCGGTCTTGATGGTCACTGTAAAACCACTACAGCACTTTATGGTCCCTGTAAAACCTCAGCAGCTCTTTATGGTCACTGTAAAACCACTGCTGCTCTTTATGGTTACTGTAAAACCACTACAGCTGTTATGGTCACTGTAAAACCACTGCAGCTCTTTATGGTCACTGTAAAACCACTGCGGCTCTTTATGGTCACTGTAAAAACACAAAAGCTCTTTATGTTGATTTTAAAAGCACTAGAGCTTTTTGTGGTCACTCTAAAACACTGCAGCTCTTTATGGTCACTGTAAAACCACTGCAGCACTTTATGGTCTCAGTAAAACCACTGCAGCTCTTTAGGGTCACTGTAAAACCACTGCTGCTCTTTATGGTTACTGTAAAACCACTACAGCTGTTATGGTCACTGTAAAACCACTGCAGCTCTTTATGGTCACTGTAAAACCACTGCAGCTCTAATGTCACAGTAAAACCACTACAGCTCGTTATGGTCACTGTAAAACCACTACAGCTCTTTATGGTCAGTGTAAAACCACTACATCTCTTTATGGTCACTGTAAAAACACTTCAGCACTTTTTGGTCACTGTAAAACCACTGCAGCTCTATATGGTCACTGTAAAAACACTCCAGCTCTTTATGGTCACTGTAAAACCACTGCAGCTCTTTATCGTCACTGTAAAACCACTCCAGCTCTTTATAGTCACTGTAAAAACACTGCAGCGCTTTATGATCACTGTAAAAGCACTTCAGCTCTTTATGATCTCTGTAAAACCACTGCAGCTTTTTATAGTCATTGTAAAACCACTACAGATCTTTATGGTCACTGTAAATACACTGCGGCTTTTATGGTCATTGTAAAACCTCTGCAGCTCTTTATGGTCACTGTGAAACCACTACAGCTCTTTATGGTCACTGTAAAAACACTGCAGCCGTTTATGGTCACTGTAAAACCACTACAGCTCTTTATGGTCACTGTAAATACACTGCAGCGCTTTATGGACACTGAAAATCACTACAGCTCTTTACGGTCACTTTAAAAACACTGCAGCACTTTACGGTCACTGTAAAACCACTGCAGCTTTTATGGACACTCTAAAAACACTGCAGCTCTTTATGGTCACTGTAAAACCTCTGCAGCTCTTTATGGTCACTGTGAAACCACTACAGCTCTTTATGGTCACTGTGAAACCACTACAGCTCTTTATGGTCACTGTGAAACCACTACAGCTCTTTATGGTCAGTGTAAAACCACTACAGCTCTTTACGGTCACTGTAAAACCACTGCAGCTATTTATGGTCACTGTAAAACCACGAGTGGTCTTTATGGTCACTGTAAAACCACTGCGGCTCTTTATGGTCACTGTAAAACCACTACAGCTCTTTATGGTCACTGTAAAACCACTGCTGCTCTTTATGGTCACTGTAAAACCACTACAGCTCTTTATGGTCACTGTTAAACCACTGCGGCTCTTATGCTCAAGGTAAAACCACTGCAGCTCTTTATGTTCACTGTACAACCATTGTGGCTCTTTATGGTCACAGTAAAATGACTGCAGCTCTTTATGTTCACTGTACAACCATTGCGGCTCTTTATGGTCACAGTAAAACGACTGCAGCTCTTTATGGTCACTTTGAAACCACTGCAGCTCTTCATGGACACAGCAAAACCACTGCAGCTCTTTCTGGTCACAGTAAAACCACTGCAGCTCTTTATGTTCACTGTACAACCACTGCGGCTCTTTATGGACACAGTAAAACCACTGCGGCTCTTTCTGGTCACATAAAACAACTACAGCTCTTTATGGTCACTGTAAAACCACTACAGCTCTTTATGGTCACTGTAAAACCACGACAGCTCTTTATGGTCACTGTAAAACCACTGCGGCTCTTCTGGTCACTGTAAAACCACTGCAGCTCTTTTTCGTCAGAGTAAAACCACGAAAGCTCTTTATGGTCACTGTGAAACGACTGCGGCTCTTTACGGTCCAATTAAAACCACTGCAGCTCTTTATGGTCACTGTAAAACCACTACAGCCCTTTCAGGTCACAGTAAAACCACTGCGGCTCTTTATGGTCATTGGAAAACCACCAAAGCTCTTTCTGGTCACTCTAAAAATACTACAGGTCTTTATGGTCACTGTAAAACCACCAGAGCTCTTTATGGTCACTGTCAAACCACTGCGGCTTTTTATGGTCACTGTAAAACCACAACAGCTCTTTATGGTCACTGCAAAACCACTGTAGCTCTTTATGGTCACTCTAAAACCACTGCAGTTCCTTATGGTCAGTGTAAAACCACTGCAGCTCTTTACGGTCACTGTAAAACCACTACAGCTCTTTATGGTCACTGTAAAACCACTGCGGCTCTTTATGGTCATTGTAAAAACAGTGCGGCTTTTTATGGTCATTGTAAAACCACTGTAGCTCTTTATGGTCACTCTAAAACCACTGCAGTTCTTTATGGTCACTGTAAAACCACTGCAGCTCTTTACGGTCACTGTAAATCCACTGCGGCTTTTTATGGTGACTGTAAAAACACAACAGCTCTTTATCGTCACTGCAAAACCACTGCGGCTCTTTATGGTCATTGTAAAACCATGATAGCTCTTTATAGTCACTCTAAAACCACTGCAGCTCTTTATGGTCACTGTAAAACCACTTCAGCTCTTTATGGTCACAGTAAAACCACTACAGCTCTTTATGGTCACAGTAAAACCGCAGCAGCTGTTCCGGTCACTGTAAAACCACTGCGGCTCTTGATGGTCACTGTAAAACCACTACAGCACTTTATGGTCCCTGTAAAACCTCAGCAGCTCTTTATGGTCACTGTAAAACCACTGCTGCTCTTTATGGTTACTGTAAAACCACTACAGCTGTTATGGTCACTGTAAAACCACTGCAGCTCTTTATGGTCACTGTAAAACCACTGCAGCTCTAATGTCACAGTAAAACCACTACAGCTCGTTATGGTCACTGTAAAACCACTACAGCTCTTTATGGTCAGTGTAAAACCACTACATCTCTTTATGGTCACTGTAAAAACACTTCAGCACTTTTTGGTCACTGTAAAACCACTGCAGCTCTTTATGGTCACTGTAAAAACACTCCAGCTCTTTATGGTCACTGTAAAACCACTGCAGCTCTTTATCGTCACTGTAAAACCACTCCAGCTCTTTATAGTCACTGTAAAAACACTGCAGCGCTTTATGATCAGTGTAAAAGCACTTCAGCTCTTTATGATCTCTGTAAAACCACTGCAGCTTTTTATAGTCATTGTAAAACCACTACAGCTCTTTATGGTCATTGTAAAAACACTGCAGCGCTTTATGGTCACTGTAAAACCACTACAGCTCTTTATGGTCACTAAAAATACACTGCAGCGCTTTATGGTCACTGTAAAATCACTACAGCTCTTTATGGACACTGAAAATCACTACAGCTCTTTACGGTCACTGTAAAAACACTGCAGCGCTTTACGGTCACTGTAAAAACACTGCAGCTTTTATGGACACTAGAAAAACACTGCAGCTCTTTATGTTCACTGTAACACCTCTGCAGCTCTTTATGGTCACTGTGAAACCACTACAGCTCTTTATGGTCAGTGTAAAACCACTACAGCTCTTTATGGTCGCTGTAAAACCACTGCAGCTCTTTATGGTCACAATAAAACCACTGCAGCTCTTTATGGTGACTGTAAATCCACAGTCGCTCTTTATGATCACTGTAAAACCACTACAGCTCTTTTGGTCACTGTAAAACCACTGCTGCCCTTTATGGTCACTGTAAAACCACTGCAGCTCTTTATGGTCACTGTAAAACCACTACAGCTCTTTATGGTCTGAATAAAACCACTACAGCTCTTTATGGTCACTGTTAAACCACTGCGGCTCTTATGTTCAAGGTAAAACCACTGCAGCTCTTTATGTTCACTGTACAACCACTGCGGCTCTTTATGGTCACAGTAAAACGACTGCAGCTCTTTATCGTCACTGTAAAACCACTGCAGCTCTTTATGGACACAGTAAAACCACTGCAGCTCTTTCTGGTCACAGTAAAACCACTGCAGCTCTTTATGTTCAGTGTACAACCGCTGCGGCTCTTTATGGACACAGTAAAACCACTGCGGCTCTTTATGGTAACTGTAAAACCACTACAGCTCTTTATGGTCACTGTAAAACCACGACAGCTCTTTATGGTCACTGTAAAACCACTGCGGCTCTAATGGTCACTGTAAAACCACTGCAGCTCTTTTTCGTCAGAGTAAAACCACGAAAGCTCTTTATGGTCACTGTGAAAATACTGCGGCTCTTTACGGTCCAATTAAAACCACTGCAGCTCTTTAAGGTCACTGTAAAACCACTACAGCCCTTTCTGGTCACAGTAAAACCACTGCGGCTCTTTATGGTCATTGGAAAACCACCAAAGCTCTTTATGGTCACTCTAAAAATACTACAGGTCTTTATGGTCACTGTAAAACCAATGCAGCTCTTTATGGTCATTGTAAAACCACTGCAGCTCTTTATAGTCACTGTAAAACCACTACAGCTCTTTATGGTCATTGAAAAATCACTGCAGCTCTTTATGGTCACTGTAAAAACACTACACCTCTTTATGGTCACTGTAAAATCACTGCGGCTTTTTATGGTCACTGTAAAACAACTACAGCTCTTTATGGTCACTGTAAGACCACGACAGCTCCTTATGGTCACTGTAAAACCACTGCGGCTCATATGGTCACTGTAAAACCACTGCAGCTCTTTATCGTCAGAGTAAAACCACGAAAGCTCTTTATGGTCACTGTAAAACGACAGCGGCTCTTTATGGTCCAATTAAAACCACTGCAGCTCTTTATGGTCACTGTAAAACCACTACAGCCCTTTCTGGTCACAGTAAAACCACTGCGGCTCTTTATGGTCATTGGAAAACCACCAAAGCTCTTTCTGGTCACTCTAAAAAGACTACAGGTCTTTATGGTCACTGTAAAACCACTGCAGCTCTTTATGGTCATTGTAAAACCACTGCAGCTCTTTATAGTCATTGTAAATCCACTACAGCTCTTTATGGTCATTGAAAAACCACTGCAGCTCTTTATGGTCACTGTAAAAAACACTACAGCTCTTTATGGTCACTGTATAATCACTGCGGCTTTTTATGGTCATTGTAAAACCACTGCAGCTCTTTGTGGTCTCTGTAAAACCACTACAGCTCTTGATGGTCACTGTTAAACCACAGCGGCTCTTTGGTCACTGTAAAACCACTGCAGCTCTTGTGGTCACTGTAACACCACTACAGCTCTTTCTGGCCACAGTAAAACCACTGCAGCTCTTTTTGGTCACTGTAAAACCACTGCGGCTCTTGTGGTCACTGTAAAACCACTACATCTCTCTATGGTCACTGTAAAACCACTGCAGCTCTTTATGGTTACTGTAAAACCACAACAGCTCTTTATGGTCACTGTAAAACCACTACAGCTCTTTATGGTCACTGTAAAACCACTGCAGCTCTTTATGGTCACTGTAAAACTACCACAGCTCTTTATGGTCACTGTTAAACCACTGCAGCTCTTTCTGGCCACAGTAAAACCACTACAGCTCTTTATGGTCACTGTAAAACAACTGCAGCTCTTTATGGTCATTGTAAAACCACTACAGCTCTTTATGGTCACTGTAAAACCACTGCGTCTCTTTCTGGCCACAGTAAAACCACTGCAGCTCTTTATGGTTAGTGTAAAACCACGAAAGCTCTTGTGGACAATGTAAAACCACTACAGCTCTTTATGGTCAGAGTAAAACCACTACAGCTCTTTATGGTCACTGTATAACCACTGCAGCTCTTTATGGTCACTGTAAAACCACTGCAGCTCTTTATGATCACTGTAAAACCACTGCAGCTCTTTATGGTCACCGTAAAACCACTGCAGAAATTAATGGTCTCTGTGAAATGACTGCTGCTCTTTATGGTCACTGGAAAACCACTACAGCTCTTTCTGGTCACAGTAAAACCACTGCAGCTCTTCATGGTCACTGTAAAACCACTACAGCTATTTATGGTCACTGTAAAACCACTGTGGCTCTTATGGTCACTGTAAAACCACTACAGCTACTTATGTTCACTGTAAAACCACTACAGCTACTTTTGGTCACTGTAAATCCACTAAAGCTCTTTATGATCACTGTAAAACCACTGCAGCTCTTTATGGTCACTGTAAAACCACTACAGAAATTAATGGTCTCTGTGAAATGACTGCTGCTCTTTATGGTCACTGGAAAACCACTACAGCTCTTTCTGGTCACAGTAAAACCACTGCAGCTCTTCATGGTCACTGTAAAACCACTACAGCTATTTATGGTCACTGTAAAACCACTGTGGCTCTTATGGTCACTGTAAAACCACTACAGCTACTTATGTTCACTGTAAAACCACGACAGCTACTTTTGGTCACTGTAAATCCACTAAAGCTCTTTATGATCACTGTAAAACCACTGCAGCTCTTTATGGTCATTGTAAAACCACTACAGAAATTCGTGGTCTCTGTGAAATGACTGCTGCTCTTTATGGTCACTGGAAAACCACAGCGGCTCTTGTGGTCAAGGTAAAACCACTGCAGCTATTTATGTTCACTGTAAAACCACTACAGCTCTTTCTGGTCACAGTAAAACCACTGCAGCTCTTTATGGTCACTGTAAAACCACTGCAGCTCTTTATGGTCACTGTAAAACCACTGCGGCTCTTATGGTCACTGTAAAAACACTGCGGCTCTTGTGGTCACTGTAAAACCACTACAGCTCCTTATCGTCAGAGTAAAATCACGAAAGCTCTTTATGGTCACTGTAAAACTACTGCGGCTCATTATGGTCACTGTAAATCCACTACAGCTCTTTATGGTCACAGTAAAACCACTGCAGCTCTTTATGGTCACTGTAAAACCACTGTGGCTCTTTATGGTCGCTGTAAATCCACTACAGCTGTTTATGGTCACTGTAAAACCACGAGAGCTCTTTATGGTCACTGTAAAAACACTGCAGCTCTTTTTGGTCCAATTAAAACCACTGCAGCTCTTTATGGTCACTGTAAAAGCACTACAGCTATTTATGGACACAGTAAAAGCACTGCAGCTCTTTTTGGTCACTGTAAAACCACTACAGCTCTTTCTGGTCACAGTAAAACCACTGCGGCTCTTTATGGTCATTGGAAAACCACCAAAGCTCTTTATGGTCACTCTAAAATGACTACAGGTCTTTATGGTCACTGTAAAAACACTGCAGCTCTTTATGGTCATTGTAAAACCACTGCAGCTCTGATGGTCACTGTAAAACCACTGCAGCTCTTTATGGTCATTGTAAAACCACTACAGCTCTTTATGGTCACTGTAAAACCACTACAGCTCTTTATGGGCATTGAAAAACCACTGCAGCTCTTTGTGGTCTCTGTAAAACCACGACAGCTCTTTATGGTCACTGTTAAACCACAGCGGCTCTTTGGTCACTGTAAAACCACTGCAGCTCTTTATGGTCACTGTAAAACCACTGCGTCTCTTATGGTCACTGTAAAAACACTGCAGCTCTGATGCTCGATGTAAAACCACTGCAGCTCTTTATGGTCACTGTAAAACCACAACAGCTCTTTATGGTCACCGTAAAACCACTACAGCTCTTTCTGGGCATTGAAAAACCACTGCAGCTCTTTAAGGTCACTGTAAAAATACTACAGCTCTTTATGGTCACTGTAAAACTACGACAGCTCTTTATGGTTAGTGGAAAGCCACTGCGGCTCTTTTGGTCACTGTAAAACCACTACAGCTCTTTATGGTAACTGTAAAACTACTGCGGCTCATTATGGTCATTGTAAAACCAGAACAGCTCTTTGTGGTCACTGCAAAACCACTGCGGCTCTTTCTGGTCACTGTAAAACCACTATAGCACTTTATGGTCACTCTAAAACCACTGCAGCACTTTATGGTCACTGTAAAACCACTAGAGGTCTTTATGGTCACTGTAAAACCACTGCGGCTCTTTATGGTCACAGTAAAACCACAACAGATCTTTATGGTCACTGCAAAACCACTGCGGCTCTTTATGGTCATTGTAAAACCACTATAGCTCTTTATGGTCACTCTAAAATCACTGCAGTTCTTTATGGTCAACGTAAAACCACTGCAGCTCTTTACAGTCACTGTAAAACCACTACAGCTATTTCTGGTCACTGCAAAACCACTGCGGCTCTTTATGGTCATTGTAAAACCACGATAGCTCTTTATGGTCACTCTAAAACCACTGCAGCTCTTTATGGTCAATGTAAAACCACTGCAGCTCTTTATGGTCACTGTAAAACCACTGCAGCTATTTATGGCCACTGTAAAACCACTAGTGGTCTTCATGGTCACTGTAAAACCACTGCGGCTCTTTATGGTCACTGTAAAAACACAACAGCTCTTTATCGTCACTGCAAAACCAGTGCGGCTCTTTATGGTCATTGTAAAACCACTATAGCTCTTTCTGGTCACTCTAAAACCACTACAGCTCTTTCTGGTTAGTGTTAAACCCCTGCGGCTCTTATGGTCACTGTAAAACCACTGCAGCTCTTTATGGTCACTGTAAAACCAGTGCGGCTCTTATGGTCACTGTAAAAACACAACAGCTCTTTATGGTCACTGTAAAACAACTGCGGCTCTTATGGTCAATGTAAAACCACTACAGCTATTTATGGTCACTGTAAAACCACTACAGCTACTTTTGGTCACTGTAAATCCACTACAGCTCTTTATGATCACTGTAAAACCACTGCATCTCTTTATGGTCACTGTAAAACCAGTGCGGCTCTTATGGTCACTGTAAAAACACTGCAGCTCTTTATGGTCACTGTAAAACAACTGCGGCTCTTATGGTCAATGTAAAACCACTACAGCTATTTATGGACACAGTAAAACCAATGCAGCTCTTTATGGTCACTGTAAAACCACTACAGCTACTTATGGTCACTGTAAAACCACTACAGCTACTTTTGGTCACTGTAAATCCACTACAGCTCTTTATGATCACTGTAAAACCACTGCTGCTCTTTATGGTCACTGGAAAACCACTACAGCTCTTTCTGGTCACAGTAAAACCACTGCAGCTCTTCATGGTCACTGTAAAACCACTACAGCTATTTATGGTCACTGTAAAACCACTGTGGCTCTTATGGTCACTGTAAAACCACTACAGCTACTTATGTTCACTGTAAAACCACGACAGCTACTTTTGGTCACTGTAAATCCACTAAAGCTCTTTATGATCACTGTAAAACCACTGCAGCTCTTTATGGTCATTGTAAAACCACTACAGAAATTAGTGGTCTCTGTGAAATGACTGCTGCTCTTTATGGTCACTGTAAAACCACTACAGCTTTTTCTGGTCACAGTAAAACCACTGCAGCTCTTTATGGTCACTGTAAAACCACTACAGCTCTTTATGGTCACTGTAAAACCACTACAACTCATTATGGACACTGTAAAAACACTCCAGCACATTGAGGTCACTGTAAAAACACTACAGCTCTTTATGGTCACTGTTAAACCACTACAGCTCTTTATGGTCACTGTAAAACCACTGCAGTTCTTCATGGTCAATGTAAAACCACTGCAGCTCTTTATGGTCACTGTAGAACCACTACAGCTCCTTATGGTCAGAGTAAAACCACAACAGCTCTTTATGGTCACTGCACAACCACGACAGCTCTTTATGGTCACTGTAAAACCACTGCAGCTCTTTGTGGTCTCTTTAAAACCACTACAGATCTTTATGGTCACTGTTAAACCACTGCGGCTCTTATGTTCACTGTAAAACCACTGCAGCTCTTTATGGTCACTGTAAAACCAGTGCGGCCCTTATGGTCACTGTAAAACCGCTACAGCTCTTTATCGTCAGAGTAAAACCACGAAAGCTTTTATGGTCACTGTAAAACTACTGCGGCTCTTCATGGACCAATTAAAACCACTGCAGCACTTTATGGTCACTGTAAAAACACTACAGCTTTTTCTGGCCACAGTAAAATCACTACAGAATTTTATGGTCACTGTAAAAACACTGCGGCTCTTTCTGGCAATAGTAAAACCACTGTAGCTCTTTATGGTCACTGTAAAACCACTGCGGCTCTTGTGGTCACTGTAAAACCTCTACACCTCTTTCTGGTCACTGTAAAACCACGAAAGCTCTTGTGGTCACTGTAAAACCACAAAACCTCTTTATGGTCACTGTAAAACCACTACAGCTCATTATGGACACTGTAAAAATACTCCAGCACATTGAGGTCACTGTAAAACCACTACAGCTCTTTATGGTCACTGTAAAACCACTGCAGCTCTTTATGGTCACTGTAAAACCACTGCAGCTCTTTATGGTCACTGTAGAACCACTACAGCTCCTTATGGTCAGAGTAAAACCACTACAGCTCTTTCTGGTCACTGTAAAACCACTGCAGCTCTTATGGTCACTATATAACCACTACAGCTCTTTATGGTCACTTTAAAACCACTACAACTCTTTACGGTCACTGTGAACCCACTGCAGCTCTTTATGGCCACTGTAAAACCACTAGAGCTCTTTACGGTCACTGTAAAACCACTACAGCTCTTTATGGTCACTGTAAAGCCACTTCGGCTCGTTCTGGCCACAGTAAAACCACTGCAGCTCTTTATGATTAGTGCAAAATCACTGCGGCTCTTGTGGTCACTGTAAAACCACGACAGGTCTTTATGGTCGCTGTAAAACCACTAGGGGTCTTTATGGTCACTGTAAAGCCACTGCGGCTCTTGTGGTCACTGTAAAACCACTACAGCTCTTTATGGTAACTGTAAAACCACGAAAGCTCTTGTGGACAATGTAAAACCACTACAGCTCTTTATGGTCAGAGTAAAACCACGAAAGCTCTTTATGGTCACTGTAAAACCACTGCTGCTCTTTATGGTCACTGTAAAACCACTGCAGCTCTTTATGGTTAGTGTAAAGCCACTGCGGCTCTGGTGGTCACTGTAAACCCACTACGGCTCTTTATGGTAACAGTAAAACCACGAAAGCTCTTGTGGACAATGTAAAACCACTACAGCTCTTTATGGTCAGAGTAAAACCACGAAAGCTCTTTATGGTCACTGTAAAACTACTGTGGCTCATTATGGTCACAGTAAAACCACTGCAGCACTTTATGGTCACTGTAAAACCACTAGGGGTCTTTATGGTCACTGTAAAACCACTGCGGCTCTTTATGGTCACTGTAAAACCACAACAGCTCTTTATGGTCACTGCAAAACCACTGCGGCTCTTTATGGTTATTGTAAAACCACTATAGCTCTTTATGGTCACTCTAAAACCACTGCAGTTCTTTATGGTCACTGTAAAAGCACTGCAGCTCTTTACGGTCACTGTAAAACCACTGCAGCTCTTTATGGTCTCTGTAAGACCACTGTGACTCTTTATGGTCACTGTAAAACCACTACTGCACTTTATGGTCACAGGAAAACCAATGCAGCTCTTTATGGTCACTGTAAAACAACTACAGCTATTTACGGACACCGTAAAACCACTGCAGCTATTTGTGGTCACTGTAAAACCACCACAGCTCATTATGGTCACTGTAAAACCACTACAACTCTTTCTGGTCACTGTAAAACCACTACAGCTCTTCATGGTCACTGTAAAACCACTACAGCTCTTTATGGTCAGTGTAAAACCACTGTGGCTCTTAATGTCACTGTAAAAACACTGCAGCTCTTTATGGTCACTGTAAAACCACTGCGGCTCTTATGGTCACTGTAAAACCACTGCAGCTCTTTATGGTCACTGCAAAACCACTACAGCTCTTTATGGTCATTGAAAAACTACCGTGGCTCTTTATGGTCACTGTAAAATCACTGCGGCTTTTTATGGTTAGTGTAAAGCCACTGCGGCTCTTGTGGTCACTGTAAAACCACTGCAGCTCTTTATGGTCACTGTAAAACCACGAAAGCTCTTTATGGTCACTGTAAATCCACTACAGCTCTTTATGGTCAGAGTAAAACCACGAAAGCTCTTTATGGTCACTGTAAAACTACTGTGGCTCATTATGGTCACAGTAAAACCACTGCAGCACTTTATGGTCACTGTAAAATTACTGCGGCTTTTTATGGTTTGTGTAAAGCCACTGCGGCTCTTGTGGTCACTGTAAAACCACTGCAGCTCTTTATGGTAACTGTAAAACCACGAAAGCTCTTGTGGACAATGTAAAACCACTACAGCTCTTTATGGTCAGAGTAAAACCACTGCAGCACTTTATGGTCACTGTAAAACCACTAGGGGTCTTTATGGTCACTGTAAAACCACTGCGGCTCTTTATGGTCACTGTAAAAGCACAACAGCTCTTTATGGTCACTGCAAAACCACTGCGGCTCTTTATGGTCATTGTAAAACCAGTATAGCTCTTTATGGTCACTCTAAAACCACTGCAGTTCTTTATGGTCACTGTAAAAGCACTGCAGCTCTTTACGGTCACTGTAAAACCACTGCAGCTCTTTATGGTCTCTGTAAGACCACTGTGACTCTTTATGGTCACTGTAAAACCACCAAGCTCCTTATGGTCACTGTAAAACCACTACAGCTCTTTCTGGTCACTGTAAAACCACTACAGCTCTTCATGGTCACTGTAAAACCACTACAGCTCTTTATGGTCAGTGTAAAACCACTGTGGCTCTTAATGTCACTGTAAAAACACTGCAGCTCTTTATGGTCACTGTAAAACCACTGCGGCTCTTATGGTCACTGTAAAACCACTGCAGCTCTTTATGGTCACTGCAAAACCACTACAGCTCTTTATGGTCATTGAAAAACCACTTCAGCTCTTTATGGTCACTGTAAAATCACTGCGGCTTTTTATGGTTAGTGTAAAGCCACTGTGGCTCTTGGGGTCACTGTAAAACCACTGCAGCTCTTTATGGTCACTGTAAAACCACTGCAGCTCTTTATGTTCACTGTAAATCCACGACAGCTCTTTATGGTCACAGTAAAACCACTACAGCTGTTTATGGACACAGTAAAACTACTGCAGCTCTTTATGGTCACTGTAAAAACACTGTGGCTCTTTATGGTCACTTTAAATCCACTACAGCTCTTTATGGTCACTGTAAAACCACTACAGCTCTTGATGGTCACAGAAAAACCACTGCAGCTCTTTACGGTCACTGTAAAACCACTACAGCTATTTATGGACACAGCAAAACCACTGCAGCTCTTTCTGGTCACAGGAAAAACCATGCAGCTCTTTGTGGTCACTGTAAAACCATGACAGCTCCTTATGGTCACTTTAAAACCACTGCAGCTCTTTATGGTCACTGTAAAACCACTACAGCTCTTTCTGGTCACAGTAAAACCACTGCGGCTCTTTATGGTCATTGAAAAACCACCAATGCTCTTTATGGTCACTCTAAAACGACTACAGGTATGTTTGGTCACTGTAAAACCACTGCAGCTCTTTATGGTCACTGTATAACCACTGCAGCTCTTTATGGTCACTGTAAAACCAGTACAGCTCTTTATGGTAACTGTAAAACCACGAAAGCTCTTGTGGACAATGTAAAACCACTACAGCTCTTTATGGTCAGAGTAAAACCACGAAAGCTCTTTATGGTCACTGTAAAACAACTGTGGCTCATTATGGTCATGGTAAAACCACTGCAGCACTTTATGGTCACTGTAAAACCACTAGGGGTCTTTATGGTCACTGTAAAACCACTGCGGCTCTTTATGGTCACTGTAAAACCACAACAGCTCTTTATGGTCACTGCAAAACCACTGCGGCTCTTTATGGTCATTGTAAAACCACTATAGCTCTTTATGGTCACTCTAAAACCACTGCAGCTCTTTATGGTCACAGGAAAACCAATGCAGCTCTTTATGGTCACTGTAAAACAACTACAGCTATTTACGGACACAGTAAAACCACTGCAGCTATTTGTGGTCACTGTAAAACCACCACAGCACATTATGGTCACTGTAAAACCACGACAGCTCTTTCTGGTCACTGTAAAACCACTACAGCTCTTCATGGTCACTGTAAAACCACAACAGCTCTTTATGGTCAGTGTAAAACCACTGTGGCTCTTAATGTCACTGTAAAAACACTGCAGCTCTTTATGGTCACTGTAAAACCACTGCGGCTCTTATGGTCACTGTAAAACCACTACAGCTATTTATGGACACAGTAAAACCAATGCAGCTCTTTATGGTCACTGTAAAACCACTACAGCTCTTCATGGTCACTTTAAAAACACTCCTGCACTTTTTGGTCACTGTAAACCCACTACAGCTCTTTATGGTCAGTGTAAAACCACAGCGGCTCTTGTGGTCAAGGTAAAACCACTGCAGCTCTTTATGTCCACTGTAAAACCACTACAGCTCTTTCTGGTCACAGTAAAACCACTGCAGCTCTTTATGGTCACTGTAAAACCACTACAGCTCCTTATGGTCTCTGTAAAACCACTGTGGCTCTTTATGGTCACTGTAAAACCACTGCAGCTATTTATGGTCACTGTAAAACCACTACAGCTCTTCATGGTCACTGTAAAACCACTACAGCTCTTTATGGTCAGTGTAAAACCACTGTGGCTCTTGTGGTCACTGTAAAAACACTGCAGCTCTTTATGGTCACTGTAAAACCACTGCGGCTCTTATGGTCACTGTAAAACCACTGCAGCTCTTTATGGTCACTGTAAAACCACTGCGGCACTTATGGTCACTGTAAAACCACTGCAGCTCTTTATGGTCAATGTAAAAAACCACTGCAGCTCTTTATGGTCACTGTAACACCACTGCAGCTATTTATGGCCACTGTAAAACCACTAGTGGTCTTCATGGTCACTGTAAAACCACTGCGGCTCTTTATGGTCACTTAAAAACACAACAGCTCTTTATCGTCACTGCAAAACCAGTGCGGCTCTTTATGGTCCTTGTAAAACCACTATAGCTCTTTCTGGTCACTCTAAAACCACTACAGCTCTTTCTGGTTAGTGTTAAACCCCTGCGGCTCTTATGGTCACTGTAAAACCACTGCAGCTCTTTATGGTCACTGTAAAACCAGTGCGGCTCTTATGGTCACTGTAAAAACACAACAGCTCTTTATGGTCACTGTAAAACAACTGCGGCTCTTATGGTCAATGTAAAACCACTACAGCTATTTATGGTCACTGTAAAACCACTACAGCTACTTTTGGTCACTGTAAATCCACTACAGCTCTTTATGATCACTGTAAAACCACTGCATCTCTTTATGGTCACTGTAAAACCAGTGCGGCTCTTATGGTCACTGTAAAAACACTGCAGCTCTTTATGGTCACTGTAAAACAACTGCGGCTCTTATGGTCAATGTAAAACCACTACAGCTATTTATGGACACAGTAAAACCAATGCAGCTCTTTATGGTCACTGTAAAACCACTACAGCTACTTATGGTCACTGTAAAACCACTACAGCTACTTTTGGTCACTGTAAATCCACTACAGCTCTTTATGATCACTGTAAAACCACTGCAGCTCTTTATGGTCACTGTAAAACCACTACAGAAATTAATGGTCTCTGTGAAATGACTGCTGCTCTTTATGGTCACTGTAAAACCACTACAGCTCTTTCTGGTCACAGTAAAACCACTGCAGCTCTTCATGGTCACTGTAAAACCACTACAGCTATTTATGGTCACTGTAAAACCACTGTGGCTCTTATGGTCACTGTAAAACCACTACAGCTACTTATGTTCACTGTAAAACCACTACAGCTACTTTTGGTCACTGTAAATCCACTAAAGCTCTTTATGGTCACTGTAAAACCACTACAGCTTTTTCTGGTCACAGTAAAACCACTGCAGCTCTTTATGGTCACTGTAAAACCACTACAGCTCTTTATGGTCACTGTAAAACCACTACAACTCATTATGGACACTGTAAAAACACTCCAGCACATTGAGGTCACTGTAAAAACACTACAGCTCTTTATGGTCACTGTTAAACCACTATAGCTCTTTATGGTCACTGTAAAACCACTGCAGTTCTTTATGGTCAATGTAAAACCACTGCAGCTCTTTATGGTCACTGTAGAACCACTACAGCTCCTTATGGTCAGAGTAAAACCACAACAGCTCTTTATGGTCACTGCACAACCACGACAGCTCTTTATGGTCACTGTAAAACCACTGCAGCTCTTTGTGGTCTCTTTAAAACCACTACAGATCTTTATGGTCACTGTTAAACCACTGCGGCTCTTATGTTCACTGTAAAACCACTGCAGCTCTTTATGGTCACTGTAAAACCAGTGCGGCCCTTATGGTCACTGTAAAACCGCTACAGCTCTTTATCGTCAGAGTAAAACCACGAAAGCTCTTTATGGTCACTGTAAAACTACTGCGGCTCTTCATGGACCAATTAAAACCACTGCAGCACTTTATGGTCACTGTAAAAACACTACAGCTTTTTCTGGCCACAGTAAAATCACTACAGAATTTTATGGTCACTGTAAAAACACTGCGGCTCTTTCTGGCAATAGTAAAACCACTGTAGCTCTTTATGGTCACTGTAAAACCACTGCGGCTCTTGTGGTCACTGTAAAACCTCTACACCTCTTTCTGGTCACTGTAAAACCACGAAAGCTCTTGTGGTCACTGTAAAACCACAAAACCTCTTTATGGTCACTGTAAAACCACTACAGCTCATTATGGACACTGTAAAAATACTCCAGCACATTGAGGTCACTGTAAAACCACTACAGCTCTTTATGGTCACTGTAAAACCACTGCAGCTCTTTATGGTCACTGTAAAACCACTGCAGCTCTTTATGGTCACTGTAGAACCACTACAGCTCCTTATGGTCAGAGTAAAACCACTACAGCTCTTTCTGGTCACTGTAAAACCACTGCAGCTCTTATGGTCACTATATAACCACTACAGCTCTTTATGGTCACTTTAAAACCACTACAACTCTTTACGGTCACTGTGAACCCACTGCAGCTCTTTATGGCCACTGTAAAACCACTAGAGCTCTTTACGGTCACTGTAAAACCACTACAGCTCTTTATGGTCACTGTAAAGCCACTTCGGCTCGTTCTGGCCACAGTAAAACCACTGCAGCTCTTTATGATTAGTGCAAAATCACTGCGGCTCTTGTGGTCACTGTAAAACCACGACAGGTCTTTATGGTCGCTGTAAAACCACTAGGGGTCTTTATGGTCACTGTAAAGCCACTGCGGCTCTTGTGGTCACTGTAAAACCACTACAGCTCTTTATGGTAACTGTAAAACCACGAAAGCTCTTGTGGACAATGTAAAACCACTACAGCTCTTTATGGTCAGAGTAAAACCACGAAAGCTCTTTATGGTCACTGTAAAACTACTGTGGCTCATTATGGTCACAGTAAAACCACTGCAGCACTTTATGGTCACTGTAAAACCACTAGGGGTCTTTATGGTCACTGTAAAACCACTGCGGCTCTTTATGGTCACTGTAAAACCACAACAGCTCTTTATGGTCACTGCAAAACCACTGCGGCTCTTTATGGTTATTGTAAAACCACTATAGCTCTTTATGGTCACTCTAAAACCACTGCAGTTCTTTATGGTCACTGTAAAAGCACTGCAGCTCTTTACGGTCACTGTAAAACCACTGCAGCTCTTTATGGTCTCTGTAAGACCACTGTGACTCTTTATGGTCACTGTAAAACCACTACTGCACTTTATGGTCACAGGAAAACCAATGCAGCTCTTTATGGTCACTGTAAAACAACTACAGCTATT
Organism: Chiloscyllium punctatum; assembly: GCF_047496795.1. Lineage (NCBI taxonomy): Eukaryota > Metazoa > Chordata > Chondrichthyes > Orectolobiformes > Hemiscylliidae > Chiloscyllium > Chiloscyllium punctatum. Next base: position 72,065,219 of record NC_092751.1, on the reverse strand, counting down.
TACGGACACCGTAAAACCACTGCAGCTATTTGTGGTCACTGTAAAACCACCACAGCTCATTATGGTCACTGTAAAACCACTACAACTCTTTCTGGTCACTGTAAAACCACTACAGCTCTTCATGGTCACTGTAAAACCACTACAGCTCTTTATGGTCAGTGTAAAACCACTGTGGCTCTTAATGTCACTGTAAAAACACTGCAGCTCTTTATGGTCACTGTAAAACCACTGCGGCTCTTATGGTCACTGTAAAACCACTGCAGCTCTTTATGGTCACTGCAAAACCACTACAGCTCTTTATGGTCATTGAAAAACTACCGTGGCTCTTTATGGTCACTGTAAAATCACTGCGGCTTTTTATGGTTAGTGTAAAGCCACTGCGGCTCTTGTGGTCACTGTAAAACCACTGCAGCTCTTTATGGTCACTGTAAAACCACGAAAGCTCTTTATGGTCACTGTAAATCCACTACAGCTCTTTATGGTCAGAGTAAAACCACGAAAGCTCTTTATGGTCACTGTAAAACTACTGTGGCTCATTATGGTCACAGTAAAACCACTGCAGCACTTTATGGTCACTGTAAAATTACTGCGGCTTTTTATGGTTTGTGTAAAGCCACTGCGGCTCTTGTGGTCACTGTAAAACCACTGCAGCTCTTTATGGTAACTGTAAAACCACGAAAGCTCTTGTGGACAATGTAAAACCACTACAGCTCTTTATGGTCAGAGTAAAACCACTGCAGCACTTTATGGTCACTGTAAAACCACTAGGGGTCTTTATGGTCACTGTAAAACCACTGCGGCTCTTTATGGTCACTGTAAAAGCACAACAGCTCTTTATGGTCACTGCAAAACCACTGCGGCTCTTTATGGTCATTGTAAAACCAGTATAGCTCTTTATGGTCACTCTAAAACCACTGCAGTTCTTTATGGTCACTGTAAAAGCACTGCAGCTCTTTACGGTCACTGTAAAACCACTGCAGCTCTTTATGGTCTCTGTAAGACCACTGTGACTCTTTATGGTCACTGTAAAACCACCAAGCTCCTTATGGTCACTGTAAAACCACTACAGCTCTTTATGGTCACTGTAAAGCCACTTCGGCTCGTTCTGGCCACAGTAAAACCACTGCAGCTCTTTATGATTAGTGCAAAATCACTGCGGCTCTTGTGGTCACTGTAAAACCACGACAGGTCTTTATGGTCGCTGTAAAACCACTAGGGGTCTTTATGGTCACTGTAAAGCCACTGCGGCTCTTGTGGTCACTGTAAAACCACTACAGCTCTTTATGGTAACTGTAAAACCACGAAAGCTCTTGTGGACAATGTAAAACCACTACAGCTCTTTATGGTCAGAGTAAAACCACGAAAGCTCTTTATGGTCACTGTAAAACTACTGTGGCTCATTATGGTCACAGTAAAACCACTGCAGCACTTTATGGTCACTGTAAAACCACTAGGGGTCTTTATGGTCACTGTAAAACCACTGCGGCTCTTTATGGTCACTGTAAAACCACAACAGCTCTTTATGGTCACTGCAAAACCACTGCGGCTCTTTATGGTTATTGTAAAACCACTATAGCTCTTTATGGTCACTCTAAAACCACTGCAGTTCTTTATGGTCACTGTAAAAGCACTGCAGCTCTTTACGGTCACTGTAAAACCACTGCAGCTCTTTATGGTCTCTGTAAGACCACTGTGACTCTTTATGGTCACTGTAAAACCACTACTGCACTTTATGGTCACAGGAAAACCAATGCAGCTCTTTATGGTCACTGTAAAACAACTACAGCTATTTACGGACACCGTAAAACCACTGCAGCTATTTGTGGTCACTGTAAAACCACCACAGCTCATTATGGTCACTGTAAAACCACTACAACTCTTTCTGGTCACTGTAAAACCACTACAGCTCTTCATGGTCACTGTAAAACCACTACAGCTCTTTATGGTCAGTGTAAAACCACTGTGGCTCTTAATGTCACTTTAAAAACACTGCAGCTCTTTATGGTCACTGTAAAACCACTGCGGCTCTTATGGTCACTGTAAAACCACTGCAGCTCTTTATGGTCACTGCAAAACCACTACAGCTCTTTATGGTCATTGAAAAACTACCGTGGCTCTTTATGGTCACTGTAAAATCACTGCGGCTTTTTATGGTTAGTGTAAAGCCACTGCGGCTCTTGTGGTCACTGTAAAACCACTGCAGCTCTTTATGGTCACTGTAAAACCACGAAAGCTCTTTATGGTCACTGTAAATCCACTACAGCTCTTTATGGTCAGAGTAAAACCACGAAAGCTCTTTATGGTCACTGTAAAACTACTGTGGCTCATTATGGTCACAGTAAAACCACTGCAGCACTTTATGGTCACTGTAAAATTACTGCGGCTTTTTATGGTTTGTGTAAAGCCACTGCGGCTCTTGTGGTCACTGTAAAACCACTGCAGCTCTTTATGGTAACTGTAAAACCACGAAAGCTCTTGTGGACAATGTAAAACCACTACAGCTCTTTATGGTCAGAGTAAAACCACTGCAGCACTTTATGGTCACTGTAAAACCACTAGGGGTCTTTATGGTCACTGTAAAACCACTGCGGCTCTTTATGGTCACTGTAAAAGCACAACAGCTCTTTATGGTCACTGCAAAACCACTGCGGCTCTTTATGGTCATTGTAAAACCAGTATAGCTCTTTATGGTCACTCTAAAACCACTGCAGTTCTTTATGGTCACTGTAAAAGCACTGCAGCTCTTTACGGTCACTGTAAAACCACTGCAGCTCTTTATGGTCTCTGTAAGACCACTGTGACTCTTTATGGTCACTGTAAAACCACCAAGCTCCTTATGGTCACTGTAAAACCACTACAGCTCTTTCTGGTCACTGTAAAACCACTACAGCTCTTCATGGTCACTGTAAAACCACTACAGCTCTTTATGGTCAGTGTAAAACCACTGTGGCTCTTAATGTCACTGTAAAAACACTGCAGCTCTTTATGGTCACTGTAAAACCACTGCGGCTCTTATGGTCACTGTAAAACCACTGCAGCTCTTTATGGTCACTGCAAAACCACTACAGCTCTTTATGGTCATTGAAAAACCACTTCAGCTCTTTATGGTCACTGTAAAATCACTGCGGCTTTTTATGGTTAGTGTAAAGCCACTGTGGCTCTTGGGGTCACTGTAAAACCACTGCAGCTCTTTATGGTCACTGTAAAACCACTGCAGCTCTTTATGTTCACTGTAAATCCACGACAGCTCTTTATGGTCACAGTAAAACCACTACAGCTGTTTATGGACACAGTAAAACTACTGCAGCTCTTTATGGTCACTGTAAAAACACTGTGGCTCTTTATGGTCACTTTAAATCCACTACAGCTCTTTATGGTCACTGTAAAACCACTACAGCTCTTGATGGTCACAGAAAAACCACTGCAGCTCTTTACGGTCACTGTAAAACCACTACAGCTATTTATGGACACAGCAAAACCACTGCAGCTCTTTCTGGTCACAGGAAAAACCATGCAGCTCTTTGTGGTCACTTTAAAACCACTGCAGCTCTTTATGGTCACTGTAAAACCACTACAGCTCTTTCTGGTCACAGTAAAACCACTGCGGCTCTTTATGGTCATTGAAAAACCACCAATGCTCTTTATGGTCACTCTAAAACGACTACAGGTATGTTTGGTCACTGTAAAACCACTGCAGCTCTTTATGGTCACTGTATAACCACTGCAGCTCTTTATGGTCACTGTAAAACCAGTACAGCTCTTTATGGTAACTGTAAAACCACGAAAGCTCTTGTGGACAATGTAAAACCACTACAGCTCTTTATGGTCAGAGTAAAACCACTGCAGCACTTTATGGTCACTGTAAAACCACTAGGGGTCTTTATGGTCACTGTAAAACCACTGCGGCTCTTTACGGTCACTGTAAAACCACAACAGCTCTTTATGGTCACTGCAAAACCACTGCGGCTCTTTATGGTCATTGTAAAACCACTATAGCTCTTTATGGTCACTCTAAAACCACTGCAGCTCTTTATGGTCACAGGAAAACCAATGCAGCTCTTTATGGTCACTGTAAAACAACTACAGCTATTTACGGACACAGTAAAACCACTGCAGCTATTTGTGGTCACTGTAAAACCACCACAGCACATTATGGTCACTGTAAAACCACGACAGCTCTTTCTGGTCACTGTAAAACCACTACAGCTCTTCATGGTCACTGTAAAACCACAACAGCTCTTTATGGTCAGTGTAAAACCACTGTGGCTCTTAATGTCACTGTAAAAACACTGCAGCTCTTTATGGTCACTGTAAAACCACTGCGGCTCTTATGGTCACTGTAAAACCACTACAGCTATTTATGGACACAGTAAAACCAATGCAGCTCTTTATGGTCACTGTAAAACCACTACAGCTCTTTATGGTCAGTGTAAAACCACAGCGGCTCTTGTGGTCAAGGTAAAACCACTGCAGCTCTTTATGTCCACTGTAAAACCACTACAGCTCCTTATGGTCTCTGTAAAACCACTGTGGCTCTTTATGGTCACTGTAAAACCACTGCAGCTATTTATGGTCACTGTAAAACCACTACAGCTCTTCATGGTCACTGTAAAACCACTACAGCTCTTTATGGTCAGTGTAAAACCACTGTGGCTCTTGTGGTCACTGTAAAAACACTGCAGCTCTTTATGGTCACTGTAAAACCACTGCGGCTCTTATGGTCACTGTAAAACCACTGCAGCTCTTTATGGTCACTGTAAAACCACTGCGGCACTTATGGTCACTGTAAAACCACTGCAGCTCTTTATGGTCAATGTAAAACCACTGCAGCTCTTTATGGTCACTGTAAAACCACTGCAGCTATTTATGGCCACTGTAAAACCACTAGTGGTCTTCATGGTCACTGTAAAACCACTGCGGCACTTTATGGTCACTTAAAAACACAACAGCTCTTTATCGTCACTGCAAAACCAGTGCGGCTCTTTATGGTCATTGTAAAACCACTATAGCTCTTTCTGGTCACTCTAAAACCACTACAGCTCTTTCTGGTTAGTGTTAAACCCCTGCGGCTCTTATGGTCACTGTAAAACCACTGCAGCTCTTTATGGTCACTGTAAAACCAGTGCGGCTCTTATGGTCACTGTAAAAACACAACAGCTCTTTATGGTCACTGTAAAACAACTGCGGCTCTTATGGTCAATGTAAAACCACTACAGCTATTTATGGTCACTGTAAAACCACTACAGCTACTTTTGGTCACTGTAAATCCACTACAGCTCTTTATGATCACTGTAAAACCACTGCATCTCTTTATGGTCACTGTAAAACCAGTGCGGCTCTTATGGTCACTGTAAAAACACTGCAGCTCTTTATGGTCACTGTAAAACAACTGCGGCTCTTATGGTCAATGTAAAACCACTACAGCTATTTATGGACACAGTAAAACCAATGCAGCTCTTTATGGTCACTGTAAAACCACTACAGCTACTTATGGTCACTGTAAAACCACTACAGCTACTTTTGGTCACTGTAAATCCACTACAGCTCTTTATGATCACTGTAAAACCACTGCAGCTCTTTATGGTCACTGTAAAACCACTACAGAAATTAATGGTCTCTGTGAAATGACTGCTGATCTTTATGGTCACTGTAAAACCACTACAGCTCTTTCTGGTCACAGTAAAACCACTGCAGCTCTTCATGGTCACTGTAAAACCACTACAGCTATTTATGGTCACTGTAAAACCACTGTGGCTCTTATGGTCACTGTAAAACCACTACAGCTACTTATGTTCACTGTAAAACCACTACAGCTACTTTTGGTCACTGTAAATCCACTAAAGCTCTTTATGATCACTGTAAAACCACTGCAGCTCTTTATGGTCATTGTAAAACCACTACAGAAATTAGTGGTCTCTGTGAAATGACTGCTGCTCTTTATGGTCACTGTAAAACCACTACAGCTTTTTCTGGTCACAGTAAAACCACTGCAGCTCTTTATGGTCACTGTAAAACCACTACAGCTCTTTATGGTCACTGTAAAACCACTACAACTCATTATGGACACTGTAAAAACACTCCAGCACATTGAGGTCACTGTAAAAACACTACAGCTCTTTATGGTCACTGTTAAACCACTACAGCTCTTTATGGTCACTGTAAAACCACTGCAGTTCTTTATGGTCAATGTAAAACCACTGCAGCTCTTTATGGTCACTGTAGAACCACTACAGCTCCTTATGGTCAGAGTAAAACCACAACAGCTCTTTATGGTCACTGCACAACCACGACAGCTCTTTATGGTCACTGTAAAACCACTGCAGCTCTTTGTGGTCTCTTTAAAACCACTACAGATCTTTATGGTCACTGTTAAACCACTGCGGCTCTTATGTTCACTGTAAAACCACTGCAGCTCTTTATGGTCACTGTAAAACCAGTGCGGCCCTTATGGTCACTGTAAAACCGCTACAGCTCTTTATCGTCAGAGTAAAACCACGAAAGCTCTTTATGGTCACTGTAAAACCACTGCAGCTCTTTATGGTCACTGTATAACCACTGCAGCTCTTTATGGTCACTGTAAAACCAGTACAGCTCTTTATGGTAACTGTAAAACCACGAAAGCTCTTGTGGACAATGTAAAACCACTACAGCTCTTTATGGTCAGAGTAAAACCACTGCAGCACTTTATGGTCACTGTAAAACCACTAGGGGTCTTTATGGTCACTGTAAAACCACTGCGGCTCTTTATGGTCACTGTAAAACCACAACAGCTCTTTATGGTCACTGCAAAACCACTGCGGCTCTTTATGGTCATTGTAAAACCACTATAGCTCTTTATGGTCACTCTAAAACCACTGCAGCTCTTTATGGTCACAGGAAAACCAATGCAGCTCTTTATGGTCACTGTAAAACAACTACAGCTATTTACGGACACAGTAAAACCACTGCAGCTATTTGTGGTCACTGTAAAACCACCACAGCACATTATGGTCACTGTAAAACCACGACAGCTCTTTCTGGTCACTGTAAAACCACTACAGCTCTTCATGGTCACTGTAAAACCACAACAGCTCTTTATGGTCAGTGTAAAACCACTGTGGCTCTTAATGTCACTGTAAAAACACTGCAGCTCTTTATGGTCACTGTAAAACCACTGCGGCTCTTATGGTCACTGTAAAACCACTACAGCTATTTATGGACACAGTAAAACCAATGCAGCTCTTTATGGTCACTGTAAACCCACTACAGCTCTTTATGGTCAGTGTAAAACCACAGCGGCTCTTGTGGTCAAGGTAAAACCACTGCAGCTCTTTATGTCCACTGTAAAACCACTACAGCTCCTTATGGTCTCTGTAAAACCACTGTGGCTCTTTATGGTCACTGTAAAACCACTGCAGCTATTTATGGTCACTGTAAAACCACTACAGCTCTTCATGGTCACTGTAAAACCACTACAGCTCTTTATGGTCAGTGTAAAACCACTGTGGCTCTTGTGGTCACTGTAAAAACACTGCAGCTCTTTATGGTCACTGTAAAACCACTGCGGCTCTTATGGTCACTGTAAAACCACTGCAGCTCTTTATGGTCACTGTAAAACCACTGCGGCACTTATGGTCACTGTAAAACCACTGCAGCTCTTTATGGTCAATGTAAAACCACTGCAGCTCTTTATGGTCACTGTAAAACCACTGCAGCTATTTATGGCCACTGTAAAACCACTAGTGGTCTTCATGGTCACTGTAAAACCACTGCGGCTCTTTATGGTCACTTAAAAACACAACAGCTCTTTATCGTCACTGCAAAACCAGTGCGGCTCTTTATGGTCATTGTAAAACCACTATAGCTCTTTCTGGTCACTCTAAAACCACTACAGCTCTTTCTGGTTAGTGTTAAACCCCTGCGGCTCTTATGGTCACTGTAAAACCACTGCAGCTCTTTATGGTCACTGTAAAACCAGTGCGGCTCTTATGGTCACTGTAAAAACACAACAGCTCTTTATGGTCACTGTAAAACAACTGCGGCTCTTATGGTCAATGTAAAACCACTACAGCTATTTATGGTCACTGTAAAACCACTACAGCTACTTTTGGTCACTGTAAATCCACTACAGCTCTTTATGATCACTGTAAAACCACTGCATCTCTTTATGGTCACTGTAAAACCAGTGCGGCTCTTATGGTCACTGTAAAAACACTGCAGCTCTTTATGGTCACTGTAAAACAACTGCGGCTCTTATGGTCAATGTAAAACCACTACAGCTATTTATGGACACAGTAAAACCAATGCAGCTCTTTATGGTCACTGTAAAACCACTACAGCTACTTATGGTCACTGTAAAACCACTACAGCTACTTTTGGTCACTGTAAATCCACTACAGCTCTTTATGATCACTGTAAAACCACTGCAGCTCTTTATGGTCACTGTAAAACCACTACAGAAATTAATGGTCTCTGTGAAATGACTGCTGATCTTTATGGTCACTGTAAAACCACTACAGCTCTTTCTGGTCACAGTAAAACCACTGCAGCTCTTCATGGTCACTGTAAAACCACTACAGCTATTTATGGTCACTGTAAAACCACTGTGGCTCTTATGGTCACTGTAAAACCACTACAGCTACTTATGTTCACTGTAAAACCACTACAGCTACTTTTGGTCACTGTAAATCCACTAAAGCTCTTTATGATCACTGTAAAACCACTGCAGCTCTTTATGGTCATTGTAAAACCACTACAGAAATTAGTGGTCTCTGTGAAATGACTGCTGCTCTTTATGGTCACTGTAAAACCACTACAGCTTTTTCTGGTCACAGTAAAACCACTGCAGCTCTTTATGGTCACTGTAAAACCACTACAGCTCTTTATGGTCACTGTAAAACCACTACAACTCATTATGGACACTGTAAAAACACTCCAGCACATTGAGGTCACTGTAAAAACACTACAGCTCTTTATGGTCACTGTTAAACCACTACAGCTCTTTATGGTCACTGTAAAACCACTGCAGTTCTTTATGGTCAATGTAAAACCACTGCAGCTCTTTATGGTCACTGTAGAACCACTACAGCTCCTTATGGTCAGAGTAAAACCACAACAGCTCTTTATGGTCACTGCACAACCACGACAGCTCTTTATGGTCACTGTAAAACCACTGCAGCTCTTTGTGGTCTCTTTAAAACCACTACAGATCTTTATGGTCACTGTTAAACCACTGCGGCTCTTATGTTCACTGTAAAACCACTGCAGCTCTTTATGGTCACTGTAAAACCAGTGCGGCCCTTATGGTCACTGTAAAACCGCTACAGCTCTTTATCGTCAGAGTAAAACCACGAAAGCTCTTTATGGTCACTGTAAAACTACTGCGGCTCTTCATGGACCAATTAAAACCACTGCAGCACTTTATGGTCACTGTAAAAACACTACAGCTTTTTCTGGCCACAGTAAAATCACTACAGAATTTTATGGTCACTGTAAAAACACTGCGGCTCTTTCTGGCAATAGTAAAACCACTGTAGCTCTTTATGGTCACTGTAAAACCACTGCGGCTCTTGTGGTCACTGTAAAACCTCTACACCTCTTTCTGGTCACTGTAAAACCACGAAAGCTCTTGTGGTCACTGTAAAACCACAAAACCTCTTTATGGTCACTGTAAAACCACTACAGCTCATTATGGACACTGTAAAAATACTCCAGCACATTGAGGTCACTGTAAAACCACTACAGCTCTTTATGGTCACTGTAAAACCACTGCAGCTCTTTATGGTCACTGTAAAACCACTGCAGCTCTTTATGGTCACTGTAGAACCACTACAGCTCCTTATGGTCAGAGTAAAACCACTACAGCTCTTTCTGGTCACTGTAAAACCACTGCAGCTCTTATGGTCACTATATAACCACTACAGCTCTTTATGGTCACTTTAAAACCACTACAACTCTTTACGGTCACTGTGAACCCACTGCAGCTCTTTATGGCCACTGTAAAACCACTAGAGCTCTTTACGGTCACTGTAAAACCACTACAGCTCTTTATGGTCACTGTAAAGCCACTTCGGCTCGTTCTGGCCACAGTAAAACCACTGCAGCTCTTTATGATTAGTGCAAAATCACTGCGGCTCTTGTGGTCACTGTAAAACCACGACAGGTCTTTATGGTCGCTGTAAAACCACTAGGGGTCTTTATGGTCACTGTAAAGCCACTGCGGCTCTTGTGGTCACTGTAAAACCACTACAGCTCTTTATGGTAACTGTAAAACCACGAAAGCTCTTGTGGACAATGTAAAACCACTACAGCTCTTTATGGTCAGAGTAAAACCACGAAAGCTCTTTATGGTCACTGTAAAACCACTGCTGCTCTTTATGGTCACTGTAAAACCACTGCAGCTCTTTATGGTTAGTGTAAAGCCACTGCGGCTCTGGTGGTCACTGTAAACCCACTACGGCTCTTTATGGTAACAGTAAAACCACGAAAGCTCTTGTGGACAATGTAAAACCACTACAGCTCTTTATGGTCAGAGTAAAACCACGAAAGCTCTTTATGGTCACTGTAAAACTACTGTGGCTCATTATGGTCACAGTAAAACCACTGCAGCACTTTATGGTCACTGTAAAACCACTAGGGGTCTTTATGGTCACTGTAAAACCACTGCGGCTCTTTATGGTCACTGTAAAACCACAACAGCTCTTTATGGTCACTGCAAAACCACTGCGGCTCTTTATGGTTATTGTAAAACCACTATAGCTCTTTATGGTCACTCTAAAACCACTGCAGTTCTTTATGGTCACTGTAAAAGCACTGCAGCTCTTTACGGTCACTGTAAAACCACTGCAGCTCTTTATGGTCTCTGTAAGACCACTGTGACTCTTTATGGTCACTGTAAAACCACTACTGCACTTTATGGTCACAGGAAAACCAATGCAGCTCTTTATGGTCACTGTAAAACAACTACAGCTATTTACGGACACCGTAAAACCACTGCAGCTATTTGTGGTCACTGTAAAACCACCACAGCTCATTATGGTCACTGTAAAACCACTACAACTCTTTCTGGTCACTGTAAAACCACTACAGCTCTTCATGGTCACTGTAAAACCACTACAGCTCTTTATGGTCAGTGTAAAACCACTGTGGCTCTTAATGTCACTGTAAAAACACTGCAGCTCTTTATGGTCACTGTAAAACCACTGCGGCTCTTATGGTCACTGTAAAACCACTGCAGCTCTTTATGGTCACTGCAAAACCACTACAGCTCTTTATGGTCATTGAAAAACTACCGTGGCTCTTTATGGTCACTGTAAAATCACTGCGGCTTTTTATGGTTAGTGTAAAGCCACTGCGGCTCTTGTGGTCACTGTAAAACCACTGCAGCTCTTTATGGTCACTGTAAAATCACTGCGGCTTTTTATGGTCACTGTAAAACCACGAAAGCTCTTTATGGTCACTGTAAATCCACTACAGCTCTTTATGGTCAGAGTAAAACCACGAAAGCTCTTTATGGTCACTGTAAAACTACTGTGGCTCATTATGGTCACAGTAAAACCACTGCAGCACTTTATGGTCACTGTAAAATTACTGCGGCTTTTTATGGTTTGTGTAAAGCCACTGCGGCTCTTGTGGTCACTGTAAAACCACTGCAGCTCTTTATGGTAACTGTAAAACCACGAAAGCTCTTGTGGACAATGTAAAACCACTACAGCTCTTTATGGTCAGAGTAAAACCACTGCAGCACTTTATGGTCACTGTAAAACCACTAGGGGTCTTTATGGTCACTGTAAAACCACTGCGGCTCTTTATGGTCACTGTAAAAGCACAACAGCTCTTTATGGTCACTGCAAAACCACTGCGGCTCTTTATGGTCATTGTAAAACCAGTATAGCTCTTTATGGTCACTCTAAAACCACTGCAGTTCTTTATGGTCACTGTAAAAGCACTGCAGCTCTTTACGGTCACTGTAAAACCACTGCAGCTCTTTATGGTCTCTGTAAGACCACTGTGACTCTTTATGGTCACTGTAAAACCACCAAGCTCCTTATGGTCACTGTAAAACCACTACAGCTCTTTCTGGTCACTGTAAAACCACTACAGCTCTTCATGGTCACTGTAAAACCACTACAGCTCTTTCTGGTGAGTGTAAAACCACTGTGGCTCTTATGGTCACTGTAAAACCACTGCAGCTCTTTATGGTCACTGCAAAACCACTACAGCTCTTGATGGTCATTGAAAAACCACTTCAGCTCTTTATGGTCACTGTAAAATCACTGCGGCTTTTTATGGTTAGTGTAAAGCCACTGTGGCTCTTGGGGTCACTGTAAAACCACTGCAGCTCTTTATGGTCACTGTAAAACCACTGCAGCTCTTTATGTTCACTGTAAATCCACGACAGCTCTTTATGGTCACAGTAAAACCACTACAGCTGTTTATGGACACAGTAAAACCACTGCAGCTCTTTATGGTCACTGTAAAAACACTGTGGCTCTTTATGGTCACTTTAAATCCACTACAGCTCTTTATGGTCACTGTAAAACCACTACAGCTCTTGATGGTCACAGATAAACCACTGCAGCTCTTTACGGTCACTGTAAAACCACTACAGCTATTTATGGACACAGCAAAACCACTGCAGCTCTTTCTGGTCACAGGAAAAACCATGCAGCTCTTTGTGGTCACTGTAAAACCATGACAGCTCCTTATGGTCAATTTAAAACCACTGCAGCTCTTTATGGTCACTGTAAAACCACTACAGCTCTTTCTGGTCACAGTAAAACCACTGCGGCTCTTTATGGTCATTGAAAAACTACCAATGCTCTTTATGGTCACTCTAAAACGACTACAGGTATGTTTGGTCACTGTAAAACCACTGCAGCTCTTTATGGTCACTGTATAACCACTGCAGCTCTTTATGGTCACTGTAAAACCAGTACAGCTCTTTATGGTAACTGTAAAACCACGAAAGCTCTTGTGGACAATGTAAAACCACTACAGCTCTTTATGGTCAGAGTAAAACCACGAAAGCTCTTTATGGTCACTGTAAAACAACTGTGGCTCATTATGGTCATGGTAAAACCACTGCAGCACTTTATGGTCACTGTAAAACCACTAGGGGTCTTTATGGTCACTGTAAAACCACTGCGGCTCTTTATGGTCACTGTAAAACCACAACAGCTCTTTATGGTCACTGCAAAACCACTGCGGCTCTTTATGGTCATTGTAAAACCACTATAGCTCTTTATGGTCACTCTAAAACCACTGCAGCTCTTTATGGTCACAGGAAAACCAATGCAGCTCTTTATGGTCACTGTAAAACAACTACAGCTATTTACGGACACAGTAAAACCACTGCAGCTATTTGTGGTCACTGTAAAACCACCACAGCTCATTATGGTCACTGTAAAACCACGACAGCTCTTTCTGGTCACTGTAAAACCACTACAGCTCTTCATGGTCACTGTAAAACCACAACAGCTCTTTATGGTCAGTGTAAAACCACTGTGGCTCTTAATGTCACTGTAAAAACACTGCAGCTCTTTATGGTCACTGTAAAACCACTGCGGCTCTTATGGTCACTGTAAAACCACTACAGCTATTTATGGACACAGTAAAACCAATGCAGCTCTTTATGGTCACTGTAAAACCACTACAGCTCTTCATGGTCACTTTAAAAACACTCCTGCACTTTTTGGTCACTGTAAATCCACTACAGCTCTTTATGGTCAGTGTAAAACCACTGAGGTCTTTATGGTCACTGTAAAACCACTACAGATCTTTATGGTCTCTGTGAAATGACTGCTGCTCTTTATGGTCACTGGAAAACCACAGCGGCTCTTGTGGTCAAGGTAAAACCACTGCAGCTCTTTATGTCCACTGTAAAACCACTACAGCTCTTTCTGGTCACAGTAAAACCACTGCAGCTCTTTATGGTCACTGTAAAACCACTACAGCTCCTTATGGTCTCTGTAAAACCACTGTGGCTCTTATGGTCACTGTAAAACCACTGCAGCTCTTTATGGTCACTGTAAATCCACTACAGCTCTTTATGGTCACTGTAAAACTACTGCAGCTCTTTATGGTCACTGTAAAACCACTACAGCTCTTTCTGGTCAAAGTAAAACCACTGCGGCACTTTATGGTCATTGGAAAACCACCAAAGCTCTTTATGGTCACTCTAAAACGACTACAGGTATTTTTGGTCACTGTAAAACCACTGCAGCTCTTTATGGTCACTGTAAAACCACTGCAGCTCTTTATGGTCACTGTATAACCACTGCAGCTCTTTATGGTCACTGTAAAACCACTGCAGCTCTTTATGGTTAGTGTAAAGCCACGAAAGCTCTTGTGGACAATGTAAAACCACTACAGCTCTTTATGGTCAGAGTAAAACCACGAAAGCTCTTTATGGTCACTGTAAAACTACTGTGGCTCATTATGGTCACAGTAAAACCACTGCAGCACTTTATGGTCACTGTAAAACCACTAGGGGTCTTTATGGTCACTGTAAAACCACTGCGGCTCTTTATGGTCACTGTAAAACCACAACAGATCTTTATGGTCACTGCAAAACCACTGCGGCTCTTTATGGTCATTGTAAAACCACTATAGCTCTTTATGGTCACTCTAAAACCACTGCAGTTCTTTATGGTCACTGTAAAAGCACTGCAGCTCTTTACGGTCACTGTAAAACCACTGCCGCTGTTTATGGTCTCTGTAAGACCACTGTGACTCTTTATGGTCACTGTAAAACCACTACTGCACTTTATGGTCAGTGTAAAACCACTGCAGCTCTTTATGGTCACTGTAAAACCACTACAGCTATTTATGGTCACAGAAAAACCAATGCAGCTCTTTATGGTCACTGTAAAACAACTACAGCTATTTACGGACACAGTAAAACCACTGCAGCTATTTGTGGTCACTGTAAAACCACCACAGCTCATTATGGTCACTGTAAAACCACTGCAGCTCTTTCTGGTCACTGTAAAACCACTATAGCTCTTCATGGTCACTGTAAAACCACTACAGCTCTTTATGGTCAGTGTAAAACCACTGTGGCTCTTAATGTCACTGTAAAAACACTGCAGCTCTTTATGGTCACTGCAAAACCACTGCGGCTCTTATGGTCACTGTAAAACCACTACAGCTATTTATGGACACAGTAAAACCAATGCAGCTCTTTATGGTCACTGCAAAACCACTGCGGCTCTTATGGTCACTGTAAAACCACTACAGCTATTTATGGACACAGTAAAACCACTACAGCTCTTCATGGTCACTTTAAAAACACTCCTGCACTTTTTGGTCACTGTAAATCCACTACAGCTCTTTATGATCACTGAAAAACCACTGCAGCTCTTTATGGTCACTGTAAAACCACTACAGATCTTTATGGTCTCTGTGAAATGACTGCTGCTCTTTATGGTCACTGGAAAACCACAGCGGCTCTTGTGGTCAAGGTAAAACCACTGCAGCTCTTTATGTTCACTGTAAAACCACTACAGCTCTTTATGGTCACTGTAAAACCACTACAGCTATTTATGGTCACTGCAAAACCACTGCGGCTCTTTATGGTCATTGTAAAACCACGATAGCTCTTTATGGTCACTCTAAAACCACTGCAGCTCTTTATGGTCAATGTAAAACCACTGCAGCTCTTTATGGTCACTGTAAAACCACTACAGCTATTTATGGTCACTACAAAACCACTGCGGCTCTTTATGGTCATTGTAAAACCACGATAGCTCTTTATGGTCACTCTAAAACCACTGCAGCTCTTTATGGTCAATGTAAAACCACTGCAGCTCTTTATGGTCACTGTAAAACCACTGCAGCTATTTATGGCCACTGTAAAACCACTAGTGGTCTTTATGGTCACTGTAAAACCACTGCGGCTTTTTATGGTCACTTTAAAAACACAACAGCTCTTTATCGTCACTGCAAAACCACTGCGGCTCTTTATGGTCATTGTAAAACCACTATAGCTCTTTTTGGTCACTCTAAAACCACTACAGCTCTTTCTGGTTACTGTTAAACCCCTGCGGCTCTTATGGTCACTGTAAAACCACTGCAGCTCTTTATGGTCACTGTAAAACCAGTGCGGCTCTTATGGTCACTGTAAAAACACTGCAGCTCTTTATGGTCACTGTAAAACAACTGCGGCTCTTATGGTCAATGTAAAACCACTACAGCTATTTACGGACACAGTAAAACCAATGCAGCTCTTTATGGTCACTGTAAAACCACTACAGCTACTTATGGTCACTGTAAAACCACTACAGCTACTTTTGGTCACTGTAAATCCACTACAGCTCTTTATGATCACTGTAAAACCACTGCAGCTCTTTATGGTCACTGTAAAACCACTACAGAAATTAATGGTCTCTGTGAAATGACTGCTGCTCTTTATGGTCACTGGAAAACCACTACAGCTCTTTCTGGTCACAGTAAAACCACTGCAGCTCTTCATGGTCACTGTAAAACCACTACAGCTATTTATGGTCACTGTAAAACCACTGTGGCTCTTATGGTCACTGTAAAACCACTACAGCTACTTATGTTCACTGTAAAACCACTACAGCTACTTTTGGTCACTGTAAATCCACTAAAGCTCTTTATGATCACTGTAAAACCACTGCAGCTCTTTATGGTCATTGTAAAACCACTACAGAAATTAGTGGTCTCTGTGAAATGACTGCTGCTCTTTATGGTCACTGGAAAACCACAGCGGCTCTTGTGGTCAAGGTAAAACCACTGCAGCTCTTTATGTTCACTGTAAAACCAATACAGCTCTTTCTGGTCACAGTAAAACCACTGCAGCTCTTTATGGTCAGAGTAAAACCTCTACACCTCTTTCTGGTCACTGTAAAACCACGAAAGCTCTTGTGGTCACTGTAAAACCACAAAACCTCTTTATGGTCACTGTAAAACCACTACAGCTCATTATGGACACTGTAAAAATACTCCAGCACATTGAGGTCACTGTAAAACCACTACAGCTCTTTATGGTCACTGTAAAACCACTGCAGCTCTTTATGGTCACTGTAAAACCACTGCAGCTCTTTATGGTCACTGTAGAACCACTACAGCTCCTTATGGTCAGAGTAAAACCACTACAGCTCTTTCTGGTCACTGTAAAACCACTGCAGCTCTTATGGTCACTATATAACCACTACAGCTCTTTATGGTCACTTTAAAACCACTACAACTCTTTACGGTCACTGTGAACCCACTGCAGCTCTTTATGGCCACTGTAAAACCACTAGAGCTCTTTACGGTCACTGTAAAACCACTACAGCTCTTTATGGTCACTGTAAAGCCACTTCGGCTCGTTCTGGCCACAGTAAAACCACTGCAGCTCTTTATGATTAGTGCAAAATCACTGCGGCTCTTGTGGTCACTGTAAAACCACGACAGGTCTTTATGGTCGCTGTAAAACCACTAGGGGTCTTTATGGTCACTGTAAAGCCACTGCGGCTCTTGTGGTCACTGTAAAACCACTACAGCTCTTTATGGTAACTGTAAAACCACGAAAGCTCTTGTGGACAATGTAAAACCACTACAGCTCTTTATGGTCAGAGTAAAACCACGAAAGCACTTTATGGTCACTGTAAAACCACTGCTGCTCTTTATGGTCACTGTAAAACCACTGCAGCTCTTTATGGTTAGTGTCAAGCCACTGCGGCTCTGGTGGTCACTGTAAACCCACTACGGCTCTTTATGGTAACAGTAAAACCACGAAAGCTCTTGTGGACAATGTAAAACTACTACAGCTCTTTATGGTCAGAGTAAAACCACGAAAGCTCTTTATGGTCACTGTAAAACTACTGTGGCTCATTATGGTCACAGTAAAACCACTGCAGCACTTTATGGTCACTGTAAAACCACTAGGGGTCTTTATGGTCACTGTAAAACCACTGCGGCTCGTTATGGTCACTGTAAAACCACAACAGCTCTTTATGGTCACTGCAAAACCACTGCGGCTCTTTATGGTTATTGTAAAACCACTATAGCTCTTTATGGTCACTCTAAAACCACTGAAGTTCTTTATGGTCACTGTAAAAGCACTGCAGCTCTTTACGGTCACTGTAAAACCACTGCAGCTCTTTATGGTCTCTGTAAGACCACTGTGACTCTTTATGGTCACTGTAAAACCACCAAGCTCCTTATGGTCACTGTAAAACCACTACAGCTCTTTCTGGTCACTGTAAAACCACTACAGCTCTTCATGGTCTCTGTAAAACCACTACAGCTCTTTATGGTCAGTGTAAAACCACTGTGGCTCTTAATGTCACTGTAAAAACACTGCAGCTCTTTATGGTCACTGTAAAACCACTGCGGCTCTTATGGTCACTGTAAAACCACTGCGGCTCTTTATGGTTATTGTAAAACCACTATAGCTCTTTATGGTCACTCTAAAACCACTGCAGTTCTTTATGGTCACTGTAAAAGCACTGCAGCTCTTTACGGTCACTGTAAAACCACTGCAGCTCTTTATGGTCTCTGTAAGACCACTGTGACTCTTTATGGTCACTGTAAAACCACTACTGCACTTTATGGTCACAGGAAAACCAATGCAGCTCTTTATGGTCACTGTAAAAACACTACTGCACTTTATGGTCACAGGAAAACCAATGCAGCTCTTTATGGTCACTGTAAAACAACTACAGCTATTTACGGACACCGTAAAACCACTGCAGCTATTTGTGGTCACTGTAAAACCACCACAGCTCATTATGGTCACTGTAAAACCACTACAACTCTTTCTGGTCACTGTAAAACCACTACAGCTCTTCATGGTCACTGTAAAACCACTACAGCTCTTTATGGTCAGTGTAAAACCACTGTGGCTCTTAATGTCACTGTAAAAACACTGCAGCTCTTTATGGTCACTGTAAAACCACTGCGGCTCTTATGGTCACTGTAAAACCACTGCAGCTCTTTATGGTCACTGCAAAACCACTACAGCTCTTTATGGTCATTGAAAAACTACCGTGGCTCTTTATGGTCACTGTAAAATCACTGCGGCTTTTTATGGTTAGTGTAAAGCCACTGCGGCTCTTGTGGTCACTGTAAAACCACTGCAGCTCTTTATGGTCACTGTAAAACCACGAAAGCTCTTTATGGTCACTGTAAATCCACTACAGCTCTTTATGGTCAGAGTAAAACCACGAAAGCTCTTTATGGTCACTGTAAAACTACTGTGGCTCATTATGGTCACAGTAAAACCACTGCAGCACTTTATGGTCACTGTAAAATTACTGCGGCTTTTTATGGTTTGTGTAAAGCCACTGTGGCTCTTGTGGTCACTGTAAAACCACTGCAGCTCTTTATGGTAACTGTAAAACCACGAAAGCTCTTGTGGACAATGTAAAACTACTACAGCTCTTTATGGTCAGAGTAAAACCACTGCAGCACTTTATGGTCACTGTAAAACCACTAGGGGTCTTTATGGTCACTGTAAAACCACTGCGGCTCTTTATGGTCACTGTAAAAGCACAACAGCTCTTTATGGTCACTGCAAAACCACTGCGGCTCTTTATGGTCATTGTAAAACCAGTATAGCTCTTTATGGTCACTCTAAAACCACTGCAGTTCTTTATGGTCACTGTAAAAGCACTGCAGCTCTTTACGGTCACTGTAAAACCACTGCAGCTCTTTATGGTCTCTGTAAGACCACTGTGACTCTTTATGGTCACTGTAAAACCACCAAGCTCCTTATGGTCACTGTAAAACCACTACAGCTCTTTCTGGTCACTGTAAAACCACTACAGCTCTTCATGGTCTCTGTAAAACCACTACAGCTCTTTATGGTCAGTGTAAAACCACTGTGGCTCTTAATGTCACTGTAAAAACACTGCAGCTCTTTATGGTCACTGTAAAACCACTGCGGCTCTTATGGTCACTGTAAAACCACTGCAGCTCTTTATGGTCACTGCAAAACCACTACAGCTCTTTATGGTCATTGAAAAACCACTTCAGCTCTTTATGGTCACTGTAAAATCACTGCGGCTTTTTATGGTTAGTGTAAAGCCACTGTGGCTCTTGTGGTCACTGTAAAACCACTGCAGCTCTTTATGGTCACTGTAAAACCACTGCAGCTCTTTATGGTCACTGTAAAACCACTGCAGCTCTTTATGGTCACTGTAAAACCACTGCGGCTCTTATGGTCACTGTAAAAACACTGCGGCTCTTGTGGTCACTGTAAAACCACTACAGCTCCTTATCGTCAGAGTAAAATCACGAAAGCTCTTTATGGTCACTGTAAAACTACTGCGGCTCATTATGGTCACTGTAAATCCACTACAGCTCTTTATGGTCATTGTAAAACCACTACAGCTATTTATGGACACAGTAAAAGCACTGCAGCTCTTTATGGTCACTGTAAAACCACTACAGCTCTTTCTGGTCACAGTAAAACCACTGTGGCTCTTTATGGTCATTGGAAAACCACCAAAGCTCTTTATGGTCACTCTAAAATGACTACAGGTCTTTATGGTCACTGTAAAAACACTGCAGCTCTTTATGGTCATTGTAAAACCACTGCAGCTCTGATGGTCAATGTAAAACCACTGCAGCTCGTTATGGTCATTGTAAAACCACTACAGCTCTTTATGGTCACTGTAAAACCACTACAGCTCTTTATGGGCATTGAAAAACCACTGCAGCTCTTTAAGGTCACTGTAAAAACACGACAGCTCTTTATGGTCACTGTAAAATCGCTGCGGCTTTTTATGGTCACTGTGAAACCACTACAGCTCTTTATGGTCACTGTAAAACCACTGCAGCTCTTTGTGGTCTCTGTAAAACCACGACAGCTCTTTATGGTCACCGTTAAACCACAGCGGCTCTTTGGTCACTGTAAAACCACTGCAGCTCTTTATGGTCACTGTAAAACCACTGCGTCTCTTATGGTCACTGTAAAAACACTGCAGCTCTGATGGTCGATGTAAAACCACTGCAGCTCTTTATGGTCACTGTAAAACCACAACAGCTCTTTATGGTCACCGTAAAACCACTACAGCTCTTTCTGGGCATTGAAAAACCACTGCAGCTCTTTAAGGTCACTGTAAAAATACTACAGCTCTTTATGGTCACTGTAAAACCACGACAGCTCTTTATGGTTAGTGGAAAGCCACTGCGACTCTTTTGGTCACTGTAAAACCACTACAGCTCTTTATGGTAACTGTAAAACTACTGCGGCTCATTATGGTCATTGTAAAACCAGAACAGCTCTTTATGGTCACTGCAAAACCACTGCGGCTCTTTATGGTCACTGTAAAACCACCATTGCACTTTATGGTCACTCTAAAACCACTGCAGCACTTTATGGTCACTGTAAAACCACTAGAGGTCTTTATGGTCACTGTAAAACCACTGCGGCTCTTTATGGTCACTGTAAAACCACAACAGATCTTTAAGGTCACTGCAAAACCACTGCGGCTTTTTATGGTCACTGTGAAACCACTACAGCTCTTTATGGTCACTGTAAAACCACTGCAGCTCTTTGTGGTCTCTGTAAAACCACGACAGCTCTTTATGGTCACCGTTAAACCACAGCGGCTCTTTGGTCACTGTAAAACCACTGCAGCTCTTTATGGTCACTGTAAAACCACTGCGTCTCTTATGGTCACTGTAAAAACACTGCAGCTCTGATGGTCGATGTAAAACCACTGCAGCTCTTTATGGTCACTGTAAAACCACAACAGCTCTTTATGGTCACCGTAAAACCACTACAGCTCTTTCTGGGCATTGAAAAACCACTGCAGCTCTTTAAGGTCACTGTAAAAATACTACAGCTCTTTATGGTCACTGTAAAACCACGACAGCTCTTTATGGTTAGTGGAAAGCCACTGCGACTCTTTTGGTCACTGTAAAACCACTACAGCTCTTTATGGTAACTGTAAAACTACTGCGGCTCATTATGGTCATTGTAAAACCAGAACAGCTCTTTCTGGGCATTGAAAAACCACTGCAGCTCTTTAAGGTCACTGTAAAAATACTACAGCTCTTTATGGTCACTGTAAAACCACGACAGCTCTTTATGGTTAGTGGAAAGCCACTGCGACTCTTTTGGTCACTGTAAAACCACTACAGCTCTTTATGGTAACTGTAAAACTACTGCGGCTCATTATGGTCATTGTAAAACCAGAACAGCTCTTTATGGTCACTGCAAAACCACTGCGGCTCTTTATGGTCACTGTAAAACCACCATTGCACTTTATGGTCACTCTAAAACCACTGCAGCTCTTTATGGTCACTGTAAAACCACTAGAGGTCTTTATGGTCACTGTAAAACCACTGCGGCTCTTTATTGTCACTGTAAAACCACAACAGATCTTTATGGTCACTGCAAAACCACTGCGGCTCTTTATGGTCAATGTAAAACCACGATAGCTCTTTATGGTCACTCTAAAACCACTGCAGCTCTTTATAGTCAATGTAAAACCACTGCAGCTCTTTATGGTCACTCTAAAACCACTGCAGCACTTTATGGTCATTGTAAAACCACTATAGCTCTTTATGGTCACTCCAAAACCACTGCAGCTCTTTATGGTCACTGTAAAACCACTGCGGCTCTTTATGGTCACTGTAAAACCACTACAGCTATTTATGGTCACTGCAAAACCACTGCGGCTCTTTATGGTCATTGTAAAACCACGATAGCTCTTTATGGTCACTCTAAAACCACTGCAGCTCTTTATGGTCAATGTAAAACCACTGCAGCTCTTTATGGTCACTGTAAAACCACTGCAGCTATTTATGGCCACTGTAAAACCACTAGTGGTCTTCATGGTCACTGTAAAACCACTGCGGCTCTTCATGGTCACTTTAAAAACACAACAGCTCTTTATCGTCACTGCAAAACCACTGCGGCTCTTTATGGTCATTGTAAAACCACTATAGCTCTTTTTGGTCACGCTAAAACCGCTACACCTCTTTCTGGTTACTGTTAAACACCTGCGGCTCTTATGGTCACTGTAAAACCACTGCAGCTCTTTATGGTCACTGTAAAACCAGTGCGGCTCTTATGGTCACTGTAAAAACACTGCAGCTCTTTATGGTCACTGTAAAACAACTGCGGCTCTTATGGTCAATGTAAAACCACTACAGCTATTTACGGACACAGTAAAACCAATGCAGCTCTTTATGGTCACTGTAAAACCACTACAGCTACTTATGGTCACTGTAAAACCACTACAGCTACTTTTGGTCACTGTAAATCCACTACAGCTCTTTATGATCACTGTAAAACCACTGCAGCTCTTTATGGTCACTGTAAAACCACTACAGAAATTAATGGTCTCTGTGAAATGACTGCTGCTCTTTATGGTCACTGGAAAACCACTACAGCTCTTTCTGGTCACAGTAAAACCACTGCAGCTCTTCATGGTCACTGTAAAACCACTACAGTTATTTATGGTCACTGTAAAACCACTGTGGCTCTTATGGTCACTGTAAAACCACTACAGCTACTTATGTTCACTGTAAAACCACTACAGCTACTTTTGGTCACTGTAAATCCACTAAAGCTCTTTATGATCACTGTAAAACCACTGCAGCTCTTTATGGTCATTGTAAAACCACTACAGAAATTAGTGGTCTCTGTGAAATGACTGCTTCTCTTTATGGTCACTGGAAAACCACTACAGCTCTTTCTGGTCACAGTAAAACCACTGCAGCTCTTTATGGTCACTGTAAAACCACTACAGCTCTTTATGGTCACTGTAAAACCATATGTGGCTCTTATGGTCACTGTAAAACCACTGCAGCTCTTTATGGTCACTGTAAAACCACTGCGGATCTTATGGTCACTGTAAAACCACAGCGGCTCTTGTGGTCACTGTAAAACCACTACAGCTCCTTAACGTCAGAGTAAAATCATGAAAGCACTTTATGGTTACTGTAAAACTATTGTGGCTCTTTATGGTCACTGTAAATCCACGACAGCTCTTTATGGTCACAGTAAAACCACTGCAGCTCTTTCTGGTCACAGTAAAACCACTGCAGCTCTTTATGGTCACTGTAAAACCACTACAGCTCTTTATGGTCACAGTTAAACCACTGCGGCTCTTTATGGTCATTGGAAAACCAACAAAGCTCTTTATGGTCACTCTAAAATTACTACAGGTCTTTATGGTCACTGTAAAACTACTGCAGATCTTTATGGTCATTGTAAAACCACTGCAGCTCTGATGGTCACTGTAAAACCATTGCAGCTCTTTATGGTTTTTGTAAAACCACTACAGCTCTTTATGGGCATTGAAAAACCACTGCAGCTCTTTATGGTCACTGTAAATACACTACAGCTCTTTATGGTCACTGTAAAATCGCTGCGGCTTTTTATGGTCATTGTAAAACCACTACAGCTCTTTATGGTCACTGTAAAACCACTGCAGGTCTTTGTGGTCTCTGTAAAAACACTACAGCTCTTTATGGTCACTGTAAAATCGCTGTGGCTTTTTATGGTCACTGTAAATCCACTACAGCTCTTTATGGTCACTGTTAAACCACAGCGGCTCTTATGGTCACTGAAAAACCACTGCAGCTCTTTATGGTCACTGTAAAACCACTGCGGCACTTATGGTCACTGTAAAACCACTGCAGCTATTTATGGTCACTTTAAAACCACTGCAGCTCTTTATGGTCACTGTAAAACCACAACAACTCTTTATGGTCACTGTTAAACCACTGCAGCTCTTTATGGTCACTGTAAAACCACTGCAGCTCTTTATGGTCACTGTAAAACCACTACAGCTCATTATGGACACTGTAAAAACACTCCAGCACATTGAGGTCACTGTAAAAACACTACAGCTCTTTATGATCAATGTAAAACCACTGCAGCTCCTTATGGTCACTGTAGAACCACTACAGCTCCTTATGGTCAGAGTAAAACCACAACAGCTCTTTATGGTCACTGTAAAACCACTGCAGCTCTTTGTGGTCTCTTTAAAACCACTACAGTTCTTTATGGTCACTGTAAAACCACTGCGGCTCTTATGGTCACTGTAAAACCAGTGCGGCCCTTATGGTCACTGTAAAACCACTACAGCTCTTTATCGTCAGAGTAAAACCACGAAAGCTCTTTATGGTCACTGTAAAACTACTGCGGCTCTTCATGGACCAATTAAAACCACTGCAGCACTTTATGGTCACAGTAAAAACACTACAGCTCTTTCTGGCCACAGTAAAATCACTACAGAATTTTATGGTCACTGTAAAAACACTGCGGCTCTTTCTGGCAATAGTAAAACCACTGTAGCTCTTTATGGTCACTGTAAAACCACTGCGGCTCTTGTGGTCACTGTAAAACCTCTACACCTCTTTCTGGTCACTGTAAAACCACAAAAGCTCTTGTGGTCACTGTAAAACCACAAAACCTCTTTATGGTCACTGTAAAACCACTACAGCTCATTATGGACACTGTAAAAATACTCCAGCACATTGAGGTCACTGTAAAACCACTACAGCTCTTTATGGTCACTGTAAAACCACTGCAGCTCTTTATGGTCACTGTAGAACCACTACAGCTCCGTATGGTCAGAGTAAAACCACAACAGCTCTTTCTGGTCACTGTAAAACCACTGCGGCTCTTATGGTCACTATATAACCACTACAGCTCTTTATGGTCACTTTAAAACCACTACAACTCTTTACGGTCACTGCGAACCCACTGCAGCTCTTTATGGCCACTGTAAAACCACTAGAGCTCTTTACGGTCACTGTAAAACCACTACAGCTCTTTATGGTCACTGTAAAGCCACTTCGGCTCGTTCTGGCCACAGTAAAACCACTGCGTTTCTTTCTGGCCACAGTAAAACCACTGCAGCTCTTTATGATTAGTGTAAAGCCACTGGGCTCTTGTGGTCACTGGAAAACCACTACAGCTGTTTATGGTAACTGTAAAACCACGAAAGCTCTTGTGGACAATGTAAAACCACTACAGCTCTTTGTGGTCAGAGTAAAAGCATGAAAGCTCTTTATGGTCACTGTAAAACTACTGCGGCTCATTATCGTCACAGTAAAACCACTGCAGCACTTTATGGTCACTGTAAAACCACTAGAGGTCTTTATGGTCACTGTAAAATCACTGCGGCTCTTAATGGTCAGTGTAAAACCACAACAGCTCTTTTTGGTCACTGCAAAACCACTGCGGCACTTTACGGTCATTGTAAAAACACAAAAGCTCTATATGGTCACTCTAAAACCACTGCAGTCCTTTATGGTCAGTGTAAAACCACTACACCTCTTTATGGTCACTGTAAAACCATAACAGCTCTTTATGGTCACTGTAAAACCACAACAGCTCTTTATGGTCACTGTAAAACCACTACAGCTCTTTATTGGCACTGTAAAACCACTGCAGCTCTTTATGGTCACTGTAAAACCACAACAGCTCTTTATGGTCACTGTAAAACCACTACAGCTCTTTTTGGTCACTGTAAAACCACTACAGCTCTTTATCATCAGAGTAAAATCACGAAAGCTCTTTATGGTCACTGTAAAACTACAGCGGCTCTTTATGGTCCAATTAAAACCACTGCAGCTCTTTATGGACACAGTAAAACCACGACAGCTATTTATGGGCACAGTAAAACCACTGCAGCTCTTTATGGTCACTGTAAATCCACTACAGCTCTTTCTGGTCACAGTAAAACCACTGCAGCTCTTGATGGTCACTGTAAAACCACTGCAGCTATTTATGGTCACTCTGAAATGACTACAGGTCTTTATGGTCACTGTAAAACCACTGCAGCTCTTTATGGTCACTGAAAAACCACCGCAGCTCTTTACAGTCCCTGTAAAACCACTACAGCTCTTTATGGTCACGGTAAAACCACTGCACATCTATATGGTCACTGTAAAACTACTGCGGCTCTTTATGGTCCAATTAAAACCACTGCAGCTCTTTATGGTCACTGTAAAACCACTACAGCTATTTATGGACCCAGTAAAACCATTGCAGCTCCTTATGGTCACAGTAAAACCACTGCGGCTCTTTATGGTCATTGGAAAACCAACAAAGCTCTTTATGGTCACTCTAAAATGACTACAGGTCTTTATGGTCGCTGTAAAACCACTGCAGCTCTTTATGGTCATTGTAAAACCACTGCAGCTCTTATGGTCACTGTAAAACCACTGCAGCTCTTTATGGTCACTGTAAAACCCCTACAGCTCTTTATGTCACTGTGAACCCAATGCAGCTCTTTATGGTCACTGTAAAACCACGACAGCTCTTTATGGTCACTGTAAAACCACTGCGGCTCTTTCTGGCCACAGTAAAACCATTCCAGCTCTTTATGGTTAGTGTAAAACCACTGCGGGTCTTGTGGTCACTGTAAAACCACTACAGCTCTTTATGGTCACTGCAAAACCACTACAGCTCTTTATGGTCACTGTAAAACCCTAACAGCTCTTTATGGTCACTGTAAAAACACTGCAGCTCTTTATGGTCACTGTAAAACCACTGCGACTCTTTATGGTCACAATAAAACCACTGCGGCTCTTGTGGTCACTGTTAAACCACTACAGCTCTTTATGGTCACTGCAAAACCACTGCGGCTCTTTATGGTCACTGTAAAACCACTACAGCACTTTATGGTCACTTTAATTCCACTGCAGCACTTTCTGGTCACTGTAAAACCACTAGAGGTCTTTATGGTCACAGTAAAACCACTGCGGCTCTTTATGGTCACTGTAAAACGACAACAGATCTTTATGGTCACTGCAAAACCACTGCGGTTCTTTAAGGTCATTGTAAAACCACTATAGCTCTTTATGGTCACTCTAAAACCACTGCAGTTCTTTATGGTCAATGTAAAACCACTGCAGCTCTTTACGGTCACTGTAAAACCACTACAGCTATTTATGGTCACTGCAAAACCACTGCGTCTCTTTATGGTCATTGTAAAACCACGATAGCTCTTTATGGTCACTGTAAAACCACTGCAGCTCTTTATGGTCAATGTAAAACCACTGCAGCCCTTTATGGTCACTGTAAAACCACTGTAGCTATTTATGGCCACTATAATACCACTAGTGGTCTTTATGGTCACTGTAAAACCACTGCGGCTCTTTATGGTCACTGTAAAACCACGACAGCTCTTTCTGGTCACAGTAAAACCACTGCCGCTCTTCATGGTCATTGGAAAACCACCAAAGCTCTTTATGGTCACTCTAAAATGACTACAGGTCTTTATGGTCACTGTAAAACCACTGCAGCTCTTTATGGTCATTGTAAAACCACTGCAGCTCTTATGGTCACAGTAAAACCACTGCAGCTCTTTATGGTCACTGTAAAACCACTACAGCTCTTTATGGTCACTGTAAAACCACTGCGGCTCTTTCTGGCCACAGTAAAACCACTGCAGCTCTTTATGGTTAGTGTAAAACCACTGCGTCTCTTGTGGTCACTGTAAAAGCACTGCAGCTCTTTATGTTCACTGTATAACCACTGCAGCTCTTCTGGTCACTGTAAAACCCCTACAGCTCTTTATGTCACTGTAAAACCACTACAACACTTTACGGTCACTGTGAACCCACTGCAGCTCTTTCTGGTCACTGTAAAACCACTACAGCTCTTTATGGTCACTGTAAAACCACTGCGGCTCTTTCTGGCAACAGTAAAACCACTACAGCTTTTTATGGTTCGTGTAAAACCACTGCGACTCTTGTGGTCACTGTAAAACCACTACAGCTCTTTATGGTCACTGCAAAACCACTACAGCTCTTTATGGTCACTGTAAAACCACTACAGCTCTTTATGTTCACTGTAAAGCCACTGCGGCTCTTGTGGTCACTGTAAAACCACTACAGCTCTTTATGGTAACTGTAAAACTACTGCGGCTCATTATGGTCATTGTAAAAACAGAACAGCTCTTTATGGTCACTGCAAAACCACTGCGGCTCTTTTTGGTCACTGTAAAACCACTATAGCACTTTATGGTCACTCTAATTCCACTGCAGCACTTTATGGTCACTGTAAAACCACTAGAGGTCTTTATGGTCACTGTAAAACCACTGCGGCTGTTTATGGTCACTGTAAAACCACAACAGATCTTTATGGTCACTGTAAAACTACTGCGGCTCATTATGGTCATTGTAAAACCAGAACAGCTCTTTATGGTCACTGTAAAACCACTGCAGCTATTTATGGCCACTATAATACCACTAGTGGTATTTATGGTCACTGTAAAACCACTGCGGCTCTTTATGGTCACTTTAAAAACACAACAGCTCTTTATGGTCACTGCAAAACCAGTGCGGCTCTTTATGGTCATTGTAAAACCACTATAGCTCTTTATGGTCACTCTAAAAACACTGCAGCTCTTTATGGTCACTGTAAAACCACTGCAGCTCTTTATGGTCACAGTAGAACTACTGCAACTCTTTATGGTCACTGTAAAACCACAGTGGCTCTTTATGGTCACTGTAAATCCACGACAGCTATTTATGGACACAGTAAAACCACTGCAGCTCGTTATGGTCACTGTAAAACCACAGTGGCTCTTTATGGTCACTGTAAATCCACGACAGCTCTTTATGGTCACAGTAAAACCACTGCAGCTCTTTATGGTCACTGTAAAACTACTACAGGTATTTATGGACACTGTAAAACCACGACAGCTCTTTATGGTCACAGAAAAACCACTGCAGCACTTTACAGTCACTGTAAAACCACTACAGCTCTTTATGGTCACTGTAAAACCACTGCAGATCTTTATGGTCACTGTAAATCCACTGCGGCTCTTATGGTCACTGTAAAACCACTGCAGCTCTTTATGGTCACTGTAAAACCACTACAGCTCTTTATGGTCACAGTAAAACCACTGCAGCTCTTTATGGTCACTGTAAAACCACTACAGCTGTTACGGTCACTGTAAAACCACTGCGGCTCTTGATGGTCAATGTAAAACCACTACAGCTCTTTATGGTCACTGTAAAACCACTGCAGCTATTTATGGTCACTGTAAAACCACTGCGGCTCTTTATGGTCACTTTAAAAACACAATAGCTCTTTATGGTCACTGCAAAACCACTGCAGCTCTTTATGGTCACTGCAAAACCACTGCAGCACTTTACAGTCACTGTAAAACCACTACAGCTCTTTATGGTCACTGTAAAACCACTGCAGATCTTTATGGTCACTGTAAATCCACTGCGGCTCTTATGGTCACTGTAAAACCACTGCAGCTCTTTATGGTCACAGTAAAACCACTACAGCTCTTTATCGTCAGAGTAAAGCCACGAAAGCTCGTTATGGTCACTGTAAAACCACTAGAGGTCTTTATGGTCACTGTAAAACCACTGCGGCTGTTTATGGTCACTGTAAAACCACAACAGATCTTTATGGTAACTGTAAAACTACTGCGGCTCATTATGGTCATTGTAAAACCAGAACAGCTCTTTATGGTCACTGCAAAACCACTGCGGCCCTTTATGGTCACTGTAAAACCACTATAGCACTTTATGGTCACTCTAATTCCACTGCAGCACTTTATGGTCACTGTAAAACCACTAGAGGTCTTTATGGTCACTGTAAAACCACAACAGATCTTTATGGTCACTGCAAAACCACTGCGGTTCTTTATGGTCATTGTAAAACCACTGCAGCTCTTTATGGTCACTCTAAAACCACAGCAGTTCTTTATGGTCAATGTAAAACCACTGCAGCTCTTTACGGTCACTGTAAAACCACTGCGGATCTTTATGGTCACTGCAAAACCACTGCGTCTCTTTATGGTCATTGTAAAACCACGATAGCTCTTTATGGTCACTGTAAAACCACTGCAGCTCTTTATGGTCAATGTAAAACCACTGCAGCTCTTTATGGTCACTGTAAAACCACTGCAGCTATTTATGGCCACTATAATACCACTAGTGGTCTTTATGGTCACTGTAAAACCACTGCGGCTCTTTATGGTCACTTTAAAAACACAACAGCTCTTTATGGTCAATGCAAAACCAGTGCGGCTCTTTATGGTCATTGTAAAACCACTATAGCTCTTTATGGTCACTCTAAAACCACTGCAGCTCTTTATGGTCACTGTAAAACCACTGCAGCTCTTTATGGTCACAGTAAAACTACTGCAACTCTTTATGGTCACTGTAAAACCACAGTGGCTCTTTATGGTCACTGTAAATCCACGACAGCTATTTATGGACACAGTAAAACCACTGCAGCTCGTTATGGTCACTGTAAAACCACAGTGGCTCTTTATGGTCACTGTAAATCCACGACAGCTCTTTATGGTCACAGTAAAACCACTGCAGCTCTTTATGGTCACTGTAAAACTACTACAGGTATTTATGGACAGTGGAAAACCACGACAGCTCTTTATGGTCACAGAAAAACCACTGCAGCTCTTTACAGTCACTGTAAAACCACTACAGCTCTTTATGGTCACTGTAAAACCACTGCAGATCTTTATGGTCACTGTAAATCCACTGCGGCTCTTATGGTCACTGTAAAACCACTGCAGCTCTTTATGGTCACAGTAAAACCACTACAGCTCTTTATCGTCAGAGTAAAGGCACGAAAGCTCTTTATGGTCACTGTAAAACCACTAGAGCTATTTATGGACACAGTAAAACCACTGCGGCTCTTTATGGTCACTGTAAATCCACTACAGCTCTTTATGGTCACTGCAAAACCACTGCGGCTCTTTATGGTCATTGTTACACCACTATAGCTCTTTATGGTCACTGTAAAACCACTGCGGCTCTTTCTGGCCACAGTAAAACCACTGCAGCTCTTTATGGTTAGTGTAAAACCACTGCGTCTCTTGTGGTCACTGTAAAACCACTACAGCTCTTTATGGTCACTGTAAAAACACTGCAGCTCTTTATGGTCACTGTAAAACCACTGCGACACCTTATAGTCACAGTAAAACCACTACAGCTCTTTCTGGCCACAGTAAAACCACTGCAGCTCTTTATGGTTAGTGTAAAGCCACTGCGGCTCTTGTGGTCACTGTAAAACCACTGCAGCTCTTTATGGTAACTGTAAAACCACGAAAGCTCTTGTGGACAATGTAAAACCACTACAGCTCTTCATGGTCACTGTAAAACTACTGCGGCTCATTATGGTCATTGTAAAACCAGAACAGCTCTTTATGGTCACTGCAAAACCACTGCGGCTCTTTATGGTCACTGTAAAACCACTGCAGCACTTTATGGTCACTGTAACACCACTAGAGGTCTTTATGGTCACTGTAAAACCACTGCGGCTCTTTATGGTCACTGTAAAACCACTGCGGCTCTTTATGGTCACTGCAAAACCACTGCAGCTCTATATGGTCATTGTAAAACCACGATAGCACTTTATGGTCACTCTAAAACCACTGCAGCTCTTTATGGTCACTGTAAAACCACTGCCGCTCTTTATGGTCACAGTAAAACCACTGCAACTCTTATGGTCACTGTAAAACCACTGCAGCTCTTTATGGTCACTGTAAAACCACTACAGCTCTTTATGGTCACAGTAAAACCACTGCAGCTCTTTATGGTCACTGTAAAACCACTACAGCTGTTACGGTCACTGTAAAACCACTGCGGCTCTTGATGGTCAATGTAAAACCACTACAGCTCTTTATGGTCACTGTAAAACCACTGCAGCTATTTATGGTCACTGTAAAACCACTGCGGCTCTTTATGGTCACTTTAAAAACACAATAGCTCTTTATGGTCACTGCAAAACCACTGCAGCTCTTTATGGTCACTGCAAAACCACTGCAGCTCTTTATGGTCATTGTAAAACCACTGCAGCTCTTTCTGGTCACTGTAAAACCACTGCAGCTATTTATGGTCACTGTAAAACCACTAGTGGTCTTTATGGTCACTGTAAAACCACTGCAGCTCTTTATGGTCACTGTAAAACCACTGCAGCTATTTATGGTCACTGTAAAACCACTAGTGGTCTTTATGGTCACTGTAAAACCACTGCGGCTCTTGATGGTCACTGTAAAACCACTACAGCTCTTTACGGTCACTGTAAAACCACTACAGCTGTTACAGTCACTGTAAAACCACTGCGGCTCTTGATGGTCACTGTAAAACCACTACAGCTCTTTATGGTCACTGTAAAACCACAGCAGCTCTTTATGGTCACTGTAAAACCACTGCTGCTCTTTATGGTTACTGTAAAACCACTACAGCTGTTATGGTCACAGTAAAACCACTGCAGCTCTTTATGGTCATTGTAAAACCACCATAGCTCTTTATGGTCACTCTAAAACCACTGCAGCTCTTTCTAGTCACAGTAAAACCACTGCAGCTCTTTCTGTTCATTGTAAAACCACTGCAGCTATTTATGGTTACTGTAAAACCACTAGTGGTCGTTATGGTCACTGTAAAACCACTGCGGCTCTTGATGGTCACTGTAAAAACACAACAGCTCTTTATGGTCACTGCAAAACCACTGCGGCTCTTATGGTCACAGTAAAACCACTACAGCTATTTACGGTCACTGTAAAACCTCTACAGCTCTTTATGGTCTCTGTAAGACCACTGCAGCTCTTTATGGTCACTGTAAAACCACTACAGCTCTTTATGGTAACTGTAAAACCACTGTGGCTCTTATGGTAACAGTAAAACCACTACAGCTCTGTATCGTCAGAGTAAAATCACGAAAGCAATTTATGGTCACTGTAAAACTACTCCGGCTCTGTATGGTCCAATTAAAACCACTGCTGCTCTTTATGGTCACTGTAAAACCACTACAGCTATTTATGGACACATTAAAACCACTGCTGCTCTTTCTGGTCACAGTAAAACCATGACAGCTATTTATGGACACAGTACAACCACTGCAGCTCTTTATGGTCACTGTAAAACCTCTACAGCTCTTTATGGTCTCTGTAAGACCACTGCAGCTCTTTATGGTCATTGTAAAACCACTACAGCTCTTTATGGTCTCTTTATGGACCGCAGCTTTTTACAATATATGTAAATGATATAGAAGATGGTATCAGCAATAACATTAGCAAATTTGCTGATGACACAAAGCTAGGTGGTAGGGTGAAATGTGATGAGGATGTTAGGGGATTACAGGGTGACCTGGACAAGTTAGGTGAGTGGGCAGATGCATGGCAGATGCAGTTTAATGTGGATAAATGTCTGGTTATCCACTTTGGTGGCAAGAACAGGAAGGCAGATTACTACCTCAATGGTATCAAATTAGGTAAAGGGGCTGTTCAGAGAGATCTGGGTGTTCTTGTCCACCAGTCAATGAAGGCAAGCATGCAGGTACAGCAGGTCGTGAAGAAGGCTAATAGCATGCTGGCCTTCATAACAAGAGGGATTGAGTATAGAAGCAAAGAGGTGCTTCTTCAGCTGTACAGGGCCCTGGTGAGACCACACCTGGAGTACTGTGTACAGTTCTGGTCTCCAAATTTGAGGAAAGACATTCTGGCTATTGAGGGAGTGCAGCGTAGGTTCACGAGGTCAATTCCTGGAATGGCAGGATTGCCTTACACGGAAAGACTGAAGCGACTGGGCTTGTATACCCTTGAGTTTAGAAGACTGAGAGGGGATCTGATTGAAACGTATAGGCTTATGAAAGGACTGGACACTCTGGCAGGAGGGAACATATTTCCGTTGATGGGGGAGTGCCGAACCAGAGGACACAACTTAAAAATACGGGGTAGACCATTTAGGACAGAGATGAGGAGAAACTACTTCACCCAGAGAGTGGTGGCTGTGTGGAATGCTCTGCCCCAGAGGGCAGTGGAGGCCCAGTCTCTGGATTCATTTAAGAAAGAATTGGATAGAGCTCTTAAAGATAGTGGAGTCAAGGGGTATGGAGATAAGGCTGGAACAGGATACTAATTAGGAATGATCAGCCATGATCATATTGAATGGCGGTGCAGGCTCGAAGGGCAGAATGGCCTACTCCTGCATCTATTGTCTATTGTCTATTGTCTATTGTAAGACCACTGCAGCTCTTTATGGTCACTGTAAAACCACGACAGCTCTTTATGGTAACTGTAAAACCACTGTGGCTCTTATGGTAACAGTAAAACCACTACAGCTCTGTATCGTCAGAGTAAAATCACGAAAGCTATTTATGGTCACTGTAAAACTACTCCGGCTCTGTATGGTCCAATTAAAACCACTGCTGCTCTTTATGGTCACTGTAAAACCACTACAGCTATTTATGGACACATTAAAACCACTGCAGCTCTTTATGGTCACTGTAAAACCACTGTGGCTCTTTATGGTCACTGCAAATCCACTACAGCTCTTTCTGGTCACAGTAAAACCATGACAGCTATTTATGGACACAGTACAACCACTGCAGCTCTTTATGGTCACTGTAAAACCACTACAGCTCTTTATGGTCACTTTAAATCCACTACAGCTTTTTATGGTCACTGTAAAACCACTACAGCTATTTATGGACACAGTAAAACCACTGCAGGTCTTTATGGTCAGTGTAAAACCACTACAGCTCTTTATGGTCACTTTAAATCCACTACAGCTCTTCATGGTCACTGTAAAACCACTGTGGCTCTAATGGTCACAGTAAAACCACTACAGCACTTTAAGGTCACTGGAAAACCACTGCAGCTCTTTATGGTCACTGTAACACCACTTCAGCTCTTATGGTCACTGTAAAACCACTGCAGCTCTTTATGGTCACAGTAAAACCACTGCAGCTCTTTATGGTCACTGTAAAACTACTACAGCTGTTACGGTCACTGTAAAACCACTGCGGCTCTTGGTGGTTACTTTAAAACCACTGCAGCTCTTTATGGTCACTGTAAAACCACTGCAGCTCTTTATGGTCACTGTAAAACCACTGCTGCTCTTTATGGTTACTGTAAAGCCACTACAGCTGTTATGGTCACTGTAAAACCTTTGCAGCTCTTTATGGTCATTGTAAAGCCACTATAGCTCTTTATGGTCACTCTAAAACCACTGCAGCTCTTTCTGGTCACAGTAAAAACACTGCAGCTCTTTATGGTCACTGTAAAACCACGAGTGGTATTTATGGTCACTGTAAAAAAACTGCGGCTCTTTATGGTCACTGTAAAAACACAACAGCTCTTTTTGGTCACTGCAAAACCACTGTGGCTCTTCATGGTCATTGTAAACCACTATAGTTCTTTATGGTCACTCTAAAACCACTGCAGCTCTTTATGGTCACTGTAAAACCACTGCAGTTCTTTATGGTCACAGTAAAACCACTGCAACTCTTATGGTCACTGTAAAACCACTGCAGCTCTTTACGGTCACTGTAAAACCACTTCAGCTCTTATGGTCACTGTAAAACCACTACAGCTCTTTATGGTCACAGTAAAACCACTGCAGCTCTTTATGGTCATTGTAAAACCTCTACAGCTGTTACGGTCACTGTAAAACCACTGCAGCTTTTTATGGTCATTGTAAAACCACTATAGCTCTTTATGGTCACTCTAAAACCACTGCAGCTCTTTATGGTCAATGTAAAACCACTGCAGCTCTTTATGGTCATTGTAAAACCACTGCAGCTCTTTTTGGTCACTGTAAAACCACTTCAGCTCTTATGGTCACTGTAAAACCACTACAGCTCTTTATGGTCACAGTAAAACCACTGCAGCTCTCCATGGTCATTGTAAAACCTCTACAGCTGTTACGGTCACTGTAAAACCACTGCAGCTCTTTATGGTCATTGTAAAACCACTATAGCTCTTTATGGTCACTCTAAGACCACTGCAGCTCTTTATGGTCAATGTAAAACCACTGCAGCTCTTTATGGTCATTGTAAAACCACTGCAGCTCTTTACGGTCACAGTAAAACCACTACAGCTCTTTATGGTCACTGTAAAACCACTGTGGCTCTTATGGTCACATAAAACCACTACAGCTATTTACGGTCACTGTAAAACCACTACAGCTCTTTATGGACTTTGTAAGACCACTGCAGCTCTTTATGGTCACTGTAAAACCACGACAGCTCTTTATGGTAACTGTAAAACCACTGTGGCTCTTATGGTAACAGTAAAACCACTACAGCTCTGTCTCGTCAGAGTAAAATCACGAAAGCTATTTATGGTCACTGTAAAACTACTGCGGCTCTTTATGGCCCAATTAAAACCACTGCAGCTCTTTATGGTCACTGTAAAACTACTATAGCTATTTATGGACACAGTAAAACCACTGCAGCTCTTTATGGTCACTGTAAAACCACTATGGCTCTTTATGGTCACTGTAAATCCACTACAGCTCTTTCTGGTCACAGTAAAACCATGACAGCTATTTATGGACACAGTAAAACCACTGCAGCTCTTTATGATCACTGTAAAACCACTACAGCTCTTTATGGTCACTTTAAATCCAGTACAGCTCTTTATGGTCACTGTAAAACCACTACAGCTATTTGTGGACCCAGTAAAACCACTGCAGGTCTTTCTGGTCACAGGAAAAACCACTACAGCTCTTTATGGTCACTGTAAAACCACTGTGCCCCTTATGGTCACAGTAAAACCAATACAGCTCTGTATCGTCAGAGTAAAATCACAAAAGCTCTTTATGGTCACTGTAAAATTCCTGCGGCTCTTTATGGTCCAATTAAAACCACTGCAGCACTTTATGGTCACTGTAAAACCACTACAGCTCTTTATGGTCACAGAAAAACCACTACAGCTCTTTATGGTCACTGTAAAACCACGACAGCTCATTATGGTCACTGTAAAACCACTGCGGCTCTTATGGTCACTTTAAATCCACTACAGCTCTTTATGGTCCCATTAAAACCACTACAGCTATTTGTGGACCCAGTAAAACCACTGCAGGTCTTTCTGGTCACAGGAAAAACCACTACAGCTCTTTATGGTCACAGAAAAAACACTACAGCTCTTTATGGTCACTGTAAAACCACTGTGGCTCTTATGGTCACAGTAAAACCACTACAGCTATTTACGGTCACTGTAAAACCACTACAGCTCTTTATGGTCACAGTAAAATCACTGCAGGTCTTTATGGTCATTGTAAAACCACTACAGCTCTTTATGGTCACTGTAAAACCACTGTGGCTCTTATGGTCACAGTAAAACCACTACAGCTCTGTATCGTCAGAGTAAAATCACGAAAGCTCTTTATGGTCACTGTAAAATTACTGCGGCTCTTTATGGTCCAATTAAAACCACTGCAGCACTTTATGGTCACTGTAAAACCACTACAGCTCTTTATGGTCACAGAAAAACCACTACAGCTCTTTATGGTCACTGTAAAACCACTGTGGCTCTTATGGTCACAGTAAAACCACTACAGCTCTGTATCGTCAGAGTAAAATCACGAAAGCTATTTATGGTCACTGTAAAACTACTGCGGCTCTTTGTCATCCAATTAAAACCACTGCTGCTCTTTATGGTCACTGTAAAACCACTACAGCTCTTTATGGACACATTAAAACCACTGCAGCTCTTTATGGTCACTGGAAATCCACTACAGCTCTTTCTGGTCACAGTAAAACCGTGACAGCTATTTATGGACACAGTAAAACCACTGCAGCTCTTTATGGTCACTGTAAAACCACTACAGATCTTTATGGTCACTTTAAATCCACCCCAGCTCTTTATGGTCACTGTAAAACCACTACAGCTATTTATGGACACAGTAAAACTACTGCAGGTCTTTCTGGTCACAGGAAATACCACTACAGCTCTTTATGGTCACAGAAAAACCACTACAGCTCTTTATGGTCACTGTAAAACCACTGTGGCTCTTATGGTCACAGTAAAACCACTACAGCTCTTTACGGTCACTGGAAAACCACTGCAGCTCTTTATGGTCACTGTAACACCACTTCAGCTCTTATGGTCACTGTAAAGCCACTGCAGCTCTTTATGGTCACAGTAAAACCACTGCAGCTCTTTATGGTCACTGTAAAACCACTACAGCTGTTACGGTAACTGTAAAACCACTGTGGCTCTTGGTGGTCACTTTAAAACCACTACAGCTCTTTATGGTCACTGTAAAACCACAGCAGCTCTTTATGGTCACTGTAAAACCACTGCTGCTCTTTATGGTTACTGGAAAACCACTACAGCTGTTATGGTCACTGTAAAACCACTGCAGCTTTTTATGGTCATTGTAAAACCACTATAGCTCTTTATGGTCACTCTAAAACCCCTGCAGCTCTTTCTGGTCAGAGTAAAAACACTGCAGCTCTTTCTGGTCACAGTAAAAACACTGCAGCTCTTTATGGTCACAGTAAAAACACTGCAGCTCTTTATGGTCACTGTAAAACCACTAGTGGTATTTATGGTCACTGTAAAACCACTGTGGCTCTTTATGGTCACTGTAAAAACACAACAGCTCTTTATGGTCACTGCAAAACCACTGTGGCTCTTCATGGTCATTGTAAACCACTATAGTTCTTTATGGTCACTCTAAAACCACTGCAGCTCTTTATGTTCACTGTAAAACCACTGCAGTTCTTTATGGTCACAGTAAAACCACTGCAACTCTTATGGTCACTGTAAAACCACTGCAGCTCTTTATGGTCACTGTAAAAGCACTTCAGCTCTTATGGTCACTGTAAAACCACTACAGCTCTTTATGGTCACAGTAAAACCACTGCAGCTCTTTATGGTCATTGTAAAACCTCTACAGCTGTTACGGTCACTGTAAAACCACTGCAGCTCTTTATGGTCATTGTAAAACCACTATAGCTCTTTATGGTCACTCTAAAACCACTGCAGCTCTTTATGGTCAATGTAAAACCACTGCAGCTCTTTATGGTCATTGTAAAACCACTGCAGCTCTTTATGGTCACTGTAAATCCACTACAGCTCTTTATGGTCATTGAAAAACCACTGCAGCTCTTTATGGTCACTGTAAAAACACAACAGCTCTTTATGGTCACTGTAAAATCACTGCGGCTTTTTATGGTCACTGTAAAACCACTACAGCTCTTTATGGTAACTGAAAAACCACTGTGGCTCTTATGGTAACAGTAAAACCACTCCAGCTCTGTATCGTCAGAGTAAAATCACGAAAGCGATTTATGGTCACTGTAAAACTACTGCGGCTCTTTATGGCCCAATTAAAACCACTGCAGCTCTTTATGGTCACTGTAAAACTACTATAGCTATTTATGGACACAGTAAAACCTCTGCAGCTCTTTATGGTCACTGTAAAACCACGACATCTCTTTATGGTCACTGTAAAACCACTGCGGCTCTTATGGTCACTGTAAAACCACTGCAGCTCTTTATCGTCAGAGTAAAACCACGAAAGCTCTTTATGGTCACTGTAAAACTACTGCGGCTCTTTATGGTCACTTCAAAAACACAACAGCTCTTTATGGTCACTGCAAAACCACTGCAGAAATTTATGGTCATTGTAAAACCACTATAGCACTTTATGGTCACTGTAAAACCACTACAGCTCTTATGGTCACTGTAAAACCACGACATCTCTTTATGGTCACTGTAAAACCACTGCGGCTTTTTATGGTCACTGTAAAACCACTACAGCTCTTTATGGTCACTGTAAAACCACGACATCTCTTTATGGTCACTGTAAAACCACTGCGGCTCTTATGGTCACTGTAAAACCACTGCAGCTCTTTATCGTCAGAGTAAAACCACGAAAGCTCTTTATGGTCACTGTAAAACTACTGCGGCTCTTTATGGTCACTTCAAAAACACAACAGCTCTTTATGGTCACTGCAAAACCACTGCAGAAATTTATGGTCATTGTAAAACCACTATAGCACTTTATGGTCACTGTAAAACCACTACAGCTCTTATGGTCACTGTAAAACCACTACAGCTCTTTATGGTCACAGTAAAACCACTGCAGCTCTTTATGGTCATTGTAAAACCACTACAGCTGTTACGGTCACTGGAAAACCACTGCAGCTCTTTATGGTCATTGTAAAACCACTATAGCTCTTTATGGTCACTTTAAAACCACTGCAGCTCTTTATGGTCAATGTAAAACCACTGCAGCTCTTTATGGTCACTGTAAAACCACTACAGCTCTTTATGGTCACTGTAAAACCACTGTGGCTCTTATGGTCACAGTAAAACCACTACAGCTCTGTATCATCAGAGTAAAATCACGAAAGCTATTTATGGTCACTGTAAAACTACTGCGGCTCTTTGTCGTCCAATTAAAACCACTGCTGCTCTTTATGGTCACTGTAAAACCACTACAGCTCTTTATGGACACATTAAAACCACTGCAGCTCTTTATGGTCACTGGAAATCCACTACAGCTCTTTCTGGTCACAGTAAAACCGTGACAGCTATTTATGGACACAGTAAAACCACTGCAGCTCTTTATGGTCACTGTAAAACCACTACAGATCTTTATGGTCACTTTAAATCCACTCCAGCTCTTTATGGTCACTGTAAAACCACTACAGCTATTTATGGACACAGTAAAACTACTGCAGGTCTTTCTGGTCACAGGAAATACCACTACAGCTCTTTATGGTCACAGAAAAACCACTACAGCTCTTTATGGTCACTGTAAAACCACTGTGGCTCTTATGGTCACAGTAAAACCACTACAGCTCTTTACGGTCACTAGAAAACCACTGCAGCTCTTTATGGTCACTGTAACACCACTTCAGCTCTTATGGTCACTGTAAAGCCACTGCAGCTCTTTATGGTCACAGTAAAACCACTGCAGCTCTTTATGGTCACTGTAAAACCACTACAGCTGTTACGGTAAAAGTAAAACCACTGTGGCTCTTGGTGGTCACTTTAAAACCACTACAGCTCTTTATGGTCACTGTAAAACCACAGCAGCTCTTTATGGTCACTGTAAAACCACTGCTGCTCTTTATGGTTACTGGAAAACCACTACAGCTGTTATGGTCACTGTAAAACCACTGCAGCTTTTTATGGTCATTGTAAAACCACTATAGCTCTTTATGGTCACTCTAAAACCACTGCAGCTCTTTCTGGTCAGAGTAAAAACACTGCAGCTCTTTCTGGTCACAGTAAAAACACTGCAGCTCTTTATGGTCACAGTAAAAACACTGCAGCTCTTTATGGTCACTGTAAAACCACTAGTGGTATTTATGGTCACTGTAAAACCACTGCGGCTCTTTATGGTCACTGTAAAAACACAACAGCTCTTTATGGTCACTGCAAAACCACTGTGGCTCTTCATGGTCATTGTAAACCACTATAGTTCTTTATGGTCACTCTAAAACCACTGCAGCTCTTTATGTTCACTGTAAAACCACTGCAGTTCTTTATGGTCACAGTAAAACCACTGCAACTCTTATGGTCACTGTAAAACCACTGCAGCTCTTTATGGTCACTGTAAAACCACTTCAGCTCTTATGGTCACTGTAAAACCACTACAGCTCTTTATGGTCACAGTAAAACCACTGCAGCTCTTTATGGTCATTGTAAAACCTCTACAGCTGTTACGGTCACTGTAAAACCACTGCAGCTCTTTATGGTCATTGTAAAACCACTATAGCTCTTTATGGTCACTCTAAAACCACTGCAGCTCTTTATGGTCAATGTAAAACCACTGCAGCTCTTTATGGTCATTGTAAAACCACTGCAGCTCTTTATGGTCACTGTAAATCCACTACAGCTCTTTATGGTCATTGAAAAACCACTGCAGCTCTTTATGGTCACTGTAAAAACACAACAGCTCTTTATGGTCACTGTAAAATCACTGCGGCTTTTTATGGTCACTGTAAAACCACTACAGCTCTTTATGGTAACTGAAAAACCACTGTGGCTCTTATGGTAACAGTAAAACCACTCCAGCTCTGTATCGTCAGAGTAAAATCACGAAAGCGATTTATGGTCACTGTAAAACTACTATAGCTATTTATGGACACAGTAAAACCTCTGCAGCTCTTTATGGTCACCGTAAAACCACTGTGGCTCTTTATGGTCACTGTAAATCCACTACAGCTCTTTCTGGTCACAGTAAAAGCATGACAGCTATTTATGGACACAGTAAAACCACTGCAGCTCTTTATGGTCACTGTAAAACCACTGCAGCTCTTTATGGTCACTTTAAATCCACTACAGCTCTTTATGGTCACTGTAAAACCACTACAGCTATTTGTGGACTCAGTAAAACCACTGCAGGTCTTTCTGGTCACAGGAAAAACCACTACAGCTCTTTATGGTCACTGTAAAACCACTGTGGCTCTTATGGTCACAGTAAAACCACTACAGCTATTTACGGTCACTGTAAAACCACTACAGCTCTTTATGGTCACTGTAAAATCACTGCAGGTCTTTATGGTCACTGTAAAACCACTGTGGCTCTTATGGTCACAGTAAAACCACTACAGCTCTGTATCGTCAGAGTAAAATCACGAAAGCTCTTTATGGTCACTGTAAAATTACTGCGGCTCTTTATGGTCCAATTAAAACCACTGCAGCACTTTATGGTCACTGTAAAACCACTACAGCTCTTTATGGTCACAGAAAAACCACTGCGGCTCTTATGGGCACTGTAAAACCACTGCAGCTCTTTATCGTCAGAGTAAAACCACGAAAGCTCTTTATGGTCACTGTAAAACTACTGCGGCTCTTTATGGTCACTTCAAAAACACAACAGCTCTTTATGGTCACTGCAAAACCACTGCAGCTCTTTATGGTCACTGTCAAACCACTACAGCTGTTACGGTCACTGTAAAACCACTGCGGCTCTTGATGGTCACTGTAAAACCACTGCAGCTATTTATGGTCACTGTAAAACCACTAGTGGTCTTTATGGTCACTGTAAAACCACTGCGGCTCTTTATGGTCACTGTAAAAACACAATAGCTCTTTATGGTCACTGCAAAATCACTGCAGCTCTTTATGGTCATTGTAAAACCACTGCAGCTCTTTATGGTCACTGTAAAACCACTGCAGCTATTTATGGTCACTGTAAAACCACTAGTGGTCTTTATGTTCACTGTAAAACCACTGCGGCTCTTGATGGTCACTGTAAAAACACTACAGCTCTTTATGGTCACTGTAAAACTACTACAGCTGTTACGGTCACTGTAAAACCACTGCGGCTCTTGATGGTCACTGTAAAACCACTACAGCTCTTATGGTCACTGTAAAACCACAGCAGCTCTTTATGGTCACTGTAAAACCACTGCTGCTCTTTATGGTTACTGTAAAACCACTACAGCTGTTATGGTCACTGTAAAACCACTGCAGCTCTTTATGGTCATTCTAAAACCACCATAGCTCTTTATGGTCACTCTAAAACCACTGCAGCTCTTTCTGGTCACAGTAAAACCACTGCAGCTCTTTATGGTCACTGTAAAACCACTGCAGCTATTTATGGTCACTGTAAAACCACTAGTGGTCTTCATGGTCACTGTAAAACCACTGCGGCTCTTTATGGTCACTGTAAAAACACAACAGCTCTTTATGGTCACTGCAAAACCACTGCAGCTCTTTATGGTCATTGTAAACCACTATTGTTCTTTATGGTCACGCTAAAACCACTGCAGCTCTTTATGGTCACTGTAAAACCACTGCAGTTCTTTATGGTTACAGTAAAACCACTGCAACTCTTATGGTCACTGTAAAACCACTGCAGCTCTTTATGGTCACTGT
The DNA here is from genome assembly GCF_047496795.1 of Chiloscyllium punctatum. Classification (NCBI taxonomy): domain Eukaryota; kingdom Metazoa; phylum Chordata; class Chondrichthyes; order Orectolobiformes; family Hemiscylliidae; genus Chiloscyllium; species Chiloscyllium punctatum. The sequence continues at coordinate 72,020,691 of NC_092751.1, read as the reverse complement.
AAAACCACTTCAGCTCTTATGGTCACTGTAAAACCACTACAGCTCTTTATGGTCACAGTAAAACCACTGCAGCTCTTTATGGTCATTGTAAAACCACTACAGCTGTTACGGTCACTGTAAAACCACTGCAGCTCTTTATGGTCTTTGTTAAACCACTACAGCTGATACGGTCACTGTAAAACCACTGCGGCTCTTGATGGTCAATGTAAAACCACTACAGCTCTTTATGGTCACTGTAAAACCACTGCAGCTATTTATGGTCACGGTAAAACCACTCGTGGTCTTTATGGTCACTGTAAAACCACTGCGGCTCTTTATGGTCACTGTAAAAACACAATAGCTCTTTATGGTCACTGCAAAATCACTGCAGCTCTTTATGGTCATTGTAAAACCACTGCAGCTCTTTATGGTCACTGTAAAACCACTGCAGCTATTTATGGTCACTGTAAAACCACTAGTGGTCTTTATGGTCACTGTAAAACCACTGCGGCTCTTGATGGTCACTGTAAAACCACTACAGCTCTTTATGGTCACTGTAAAACCACTACAGCTGTTACGGTCACTGTAAAACCACTGCGGCTCTTGATGGTCACTGTAAAACCACTACAGCTCTTTATTGTCACTGTAAAACCACAGCAGATCTTTATGGTCACTGTAAAACCACTGCTGCTCTTTATGGTTACTGTAAAACCACTACAGCTGTTATGGTCACTGTAAAACCACTGCCGTTCTTTATGGTCATTGTAAAACCACCATAGCTCTTTATGATCACTCTAAAACGACTGCAGCTCTTTCTGGTCACAGTAAAACCACTGCAGCTCTTTATGGTCACTGTAAAACCACTGCAGCTATTTATGGGCACTGTAAAACCACTAGTGGTCTTTATGGTCACTGTAAAACCACTGCGGCACTTTATGGTCACTGTAAAAACACAACAGCTCTTTATGGTCACTGCAAAACCACTGCTGCTCTTTATGGTCATTGTAAACCACTATAGCTCTTTATGGTCACTGTAAAACCACTGCAGCTCTTTATAGTCAATGTAAAACCACTGCAGCTCTTTATGGTCACTGTAAAACCACTGCAGCTCTTTATGGTCACTGTAAAACCACTACAGCTCTTTATGGTCACTGTAAAACCACTGTGGCTCTTATGGTCACAGTAAAACCACTACAGCTCTTTATGGTCACTGTAAAACCACTGTGGCTCTTATGGTCACAGTAAGACCACTACAGCTATTTACGGTCACTGTAAAACCACTACAGCTCTTTATGGTAACTGTAAAACCACTGTGGATCTTATGGTAACAGTAAAACCACTACAGCTCTGTATCGTCAGAGTAAAATCTACGAACGCTATTTATGGTCACTGTAAAACTACTGCGGCTCTTATGTTCACTGTAAAACCACTGCAGCTCTTTATCGTCAGAGTAAAACCACGAAAGCTCTTTATGGTCACTGTAAAACTACTGCGGCTCTTTATGGTCCAATTAAAACCACTGCAGCTCTTTATGGTCACTGTAAAACCACTACAGCTCTTTATGGTCACTGTAAAACCACTGCGGCTCTTATGGTCACTGTAAAACCACTGCGGCTCTTGTGGTCACTGTAAAACCACTACAGCTCTTTATCGTCAGAGTAAAACCACGAAAGCTCTTTCTGGTCACTGTAAAACTACTGCGGCTCTTTATTCTCCCATTAAAACCACTGCAGCTCTTTATGGTCACTGTAAAACCACTACAGATATTTATGGTCACTGCAAAACCACTGCGGCTCTTTATGGTCATTGTAAAACCACGATAGCTCTTTATGGTCACTCTAAAACCACTGCGGCTCTTTATGGTCACTTTAAAAACACAACAGCTCTTTATGGTCATGGCAAAACCACTGCAGCTCTTTATGGCCATTGTAAAACCACTATAGCACTTTATGGTCACTCTAAAACCACTGCAGATCTATATGGTCACTGTAAAACTACTTCAGCTTTTATGGTCACTGTAAAACCACTACAGCTCTTTATGGTCACAGTAAAACCACTGCAGCTCTTTATGGTCACTGTAAAACCACTACAGCCCTTTATGGTCACTGTAAAACCACTGCGTCTCTTTCTGGCCACATTAAAACTACTACAGCTCTTTATGGTTAGTGCAAAACCACTGCGGATCTTGTGGTCACTGTAAAACCACTACAGCTCTTTATGGTCACTGTAAAACCATGAAATCTCTTGTGGACAATGTAAAACCAAGACAGCTCTTTATGGTCAGACTAAAACTACTGCGGCTCATTATGGTCACAGTAAAATCACTGCAGCACTTTATGGTCATTGTAAAACCACTAGAGGTCTTTATGGTCACTGTAAAACCACTGCGGCTCTTTATGGTCACTGTAAAACCACAACAGCTCTTTATGGTCACTGCAAAACCACTGCGGAACTTTATGGTCATCGTAAAACCACTATAGCTCTTTATGATCACTCTAAAACCACTACAGTTCTTTATGGTCACTGTAAAACCACTGCACATATTTATGGTCACTGCAAAACCACTGCGGCTCTTTATGGTCATTGTAAAACCACTATAGCTCTTTATGGTCACTCTAAAACCACTGCAGTTCTTTATGGTCACTGTAAAACCACTGCAGCCATTTATGGTCACTGCAAAACCACTATAGCTCTTTATGGTCACTCTAAAACCACTGCAGCTCTTTCTGGTCACGGTAAAACCACGGCAGCTCTTTACGGTCAATGTAAAACCACTGCAGTTCTTCATGGTCACTGTAAAACCACTGCAGCTATTTACGGTCAATGTAAAACCACTAGTGGTCTTTATGGTCACTGTGCAACCACTGCGGCTCTTTATGGTCACAGTAAAACCACTGCAGCTCTTTATGGTCACTGTAAAACCACTACAGCTCTTTATGGTCACAGTAAAACCACTGCAGCTCTTTATGGTCACTGTAAAACCACTGCAGCTCTTTATGGACACAGTAAAACCACTGCAGCTCTTTATGGTCACTGTAAAACCACTACAGCTCATTATGGTCTCTGTAAAAACACTCCAGCACTTTAAGGTCACTGTAAAAACATTACAGCTCTTTATGGTCACTGTAAAACTACTACAGCTCTTTATGGTCACTGTAAAACCACTGCAGCTCTTTATGGTCACTGTAGAACCACTACAGCTCCTTATGGTCAGAGTAAAACCACAACAGCTCTTTCTGGCCACTGCAAAACCACTACAGCTGTGACGGTCACTGTAAAACCACTGCAGCTCTTTATGGTCATTGTTAAACCACTATAGCTCTTTATGGTCACTCTAAAACCACTGCAGCTCTTTATGGTCAATGTAAAACCACTGCAGCTCTTTATGGTCACTGTAAAACCACTGCAGCTCTTTTTGGTCACTGTAATACCACTACAGCTCTTTATGGTCACTGTAAAACCACTGTGGCTCTTATGGTCACTGTAAAACCACTACAGCTCTTTATGCTCTCTGTAAGACCACTGCAGCTCTTTATGTTCACTGTAAAACAACTACAGCTCTTTCTGGTCACAGTAAAACCACTACAGCTCTTTATGGTCACAGTAAAACCACTACAGCTCTTTATGGTCACTGTAAAACCACTGTGGCTCTTATGGTCACAGTAAAACCACGACAGATCTGTATCGTCAGAGTAAAATCACGAAAGTGCTTTATGGTCACTGTAAACCTACTGCGGCTCTTTATGGTCCAATTAAAACCACTGCAGCTCTTTATGGTCACTGTAAAACCACTGTGGCTCTTTATGGTCACTGTAAATCCACTACAGCTCTTTATGGTCACAGCAAAACCACGACAGCTATTTATGGACACAGTAAAACCACTGCAGTTCTTTATGGACACTGTAAAAACATTGTGGCTCTTTTTGGTCACTTTAAATCCACTACAGCTCTTTATGGTCACTGTAAAACCACTACAGCTATTTATGGACACAGTAAAACCACTGCAGCTCTTTCTGGTCACAGGAAAAACCACGGCAGCTCTTTACGGTCAATGTAAAACCACTGCAGCTCTTCATGGTCACTGTAAAACCACTGCAGCTATTTATGGTCACTGTAAAACCACTAGTGGTCTTTATGGTCACTGTGGAACCACTGCGGATCTTTATGGTCACAGTAAAACCACTGCAGCTCTTTATGGTCACTGTAAAACCACTACAGCTCTTTATGGTCACATTAAAACCACTGCAGCTCTTTATGGTCACTGTAAAACCACTGCAGCTCTTTATGGACACAGTAAAACCACTGCAGCTCTTTCTGGTCACAGTAAAACCATGCAGCTCCTTATGGTCACTGTAAAACCACTACAGCTCTTGATGGTCACAGTAACACCACTGCAGCTCTTTATGGTCACTGTAAAACCACGAGAGCTCTTTATGGTCACTGTAAAACCATTACAGCTCTTTATGGTCACTGTAAAACCACTGCAGCTCTTTTTGGTCAGTGTAATACCACTACAGCTCTTTATGGTCACTGTAAAACCACTGTGGCTCTTATGTTCACTGTAAAACAACTACAGCTCTTTCTGGTCACAGTAAAACCACTGCAGCTCTTATGGTCACTGTAAAACCACTACAGCTCTTTATGGTCACTGTAAAACCACTGTGGCTGTTATGGTCACAGTAAAACCACAACAGCACTTTATGGTCATTGTAAAATCACTATAGCTCTTTATGGTCACTCTAAAACCACTGCAGTTCTTTATGGTCACTGTAAAACCACTGCAGCTATTTATGGTCAATGCAAAACCACTGTGGCTCTTTATGGTCTCTGTAAAACCACTATAGCTCTTTATGGTCACTCTAAAACCACTGCAGCTCTTTATGGTCACGGTGAAACCACTGCAGCTCTTTACGGTCAATGTAAAACCACTGCAGCTCGTTACGGTCACTGTAAAACAACTACAGCTCTTTATGGTCAGAGTAAAACCACGACAGCTCTTTATGGTCACTGTAAAACTACTGCGGCTCATTATGGTCACAGTTAAACCACTGCAGCACTTTATGGTCATTGTAAAACCACGAGGGGTCTTTATGGTCACTGTAAAAGCGCTGCGGCTTTATATGGTCACTGTAAAACCACAACAGCTCTTTATGGTCACTGCAAAACCACTGTGGCTCTTTATGGTCATTGTAAAACCACTATAGCTCTTTATGGTCACTCTAAAACCACTACAGCTCTTTATGGTCACTGTAAAAGCACTGCGGCTTTTTATGGTCACTGTAAAACCACAACAGCTCTTTATGGTCACTGCAAAACCACTGCGGCTCTTTATGGTCATTGTAAAACCACTGCGGCTTTTTATGGTCATTGTAAAACCACTGTAGCTCTTTATGGTCACTCTAAAACCACTGCAGGTCTTTACGGTCACTGTAAAACTACTACAGCTCTTTATGGTCACTGTAAAACCATTGCGGCTTTTTATGGTCACTATAAAACCACCACAGCTTTTTATGGTCACTGCAAAACCACTGCGGCTCTTTATGGTCATTGTAAAACCACTATATCTCTTTATGGTCACTCTAAAACCACTACAGCTCTTATTGGTCACTGCAAAACCACTGCAGCTCTTTATGGTCATTGTAAAACCACTGTAGCTCTTTACCGTCACTCCAAAAACACTGCAGTTCTTTATGGTCACAGTAAAACCACTGCAGCTCTTTATGGCCACTGTAAAACCACTAGTGGTCTTTATGGTCACTGTAAAACCACTACAGCTCTTTATGGTCACTGTAAAACCACTGCAGCTCTTTATGGTCACTGTAAAACCACTGCAGCTATTTATGGTCATTGTAAAACCACGATAGCTATTTATTGTCACTCTAAAACCACTGCAGCTCTTTATGGTCACTGTAAAACCACTTCAGCTCTTTATGGTCACAGTTAATCCACTGCAGCTGTTATGGTCACTGTAAAACCACTGCAGCTCTTTATGGTCGCTGTAAAACCATTACAGCTCTTTATGGTCACTGTAAAACCACGACAGCTCTTTATGGTCATTGAAACATCACTGCAGCTCTTTATGGTCATTGTAAAATCACTACAGCTCTTTATGGTCAATGTAAAATCACTGCGGCTTTTTTTGGTCACTGTAAAACCACTACAGCTCTTTATGGTCACTGTAAAACCACTGCAGCTCTTTGTGGTCGCTGTAAAACCACTACAGCTCTTTCTGGCCACAGTAAAATCAGCACAGAATTTTATTGTCACTGTAAAAATACCGCGGCTCATTCTGGCCACAGTAAAACCACTGTAGCTCTTTATGGTCACTGTAAAACCACTGCGGCTCTTGTGGTCACTGTAAAACCACTACACCTCTCTCTGGTCACTGTAAAACCACTGCAGCTCTTTATGGTCATTGTAAAGCCACAACAGCTCTTTATGGTCACTGTAAAACCACTACAGCTCTTTATGGTCACTGTAAAACCACTGCAGCTCTTTATGGTCACTGTAAAACCTCTACAGCTCTTTATGGTTAGTGTAAATCCACTGCGGCTCTTGTGGTCACTGTAAAACCACTACAGCTCTTTATGGTAACTGTAAAACCACGAAAGCTCTTGTGGACAATGTAAAACAACTACAGCTCTTTATGGTCAGAGTAAAACCACGACAGCTCTTTATGGTCACTGTAAAACTACTGCGGCTCATTATGGTCACAGTTAAACCATTGCAGCACTTTATGGTCATTGTAAAACCACGAGGGGTCTTTATGGTCACTGTAAAAGAGCTGCGGCTTTATATGGTCACTGTGAAACCACAACAGCTCTTTATGGTCACTGAAAAACCACTGTGGCTCTTTATGGTCATTGTAAAACCACTATAGCTCTATATGGTCACTCTAAAACCACTGCGGCTCTTTATGGTCATTGCAAAACCACTGCGGCTTTTTATGGTCATTGTAAAACCACTATAGCTCTTTATGGTCACTCTAAAACCACTGCAGCTCTTTACGGTCACTGTAAAACCACTACAGCTCTTTATGCTCACTGTAAAACCACTGCGGCTTTTTATGGTCACTATAAAACCACCACAGCTTTTTATGGTCACTGCAAAACCACTGCGGCTCTTTATGGTCATTGTAAAACCACTATAGCTCTTTATGGTCACTCTAAAACCACTACAGCTCTTATTGGTCACTGCAAATCCACTGCAGCTCTTTATGGTCATTGTAAAACCACTGTAGCTCTTTACCGTCACTCTAAAAACACTGCAGTTCTTTATGGTCACAGTAAAACCACTGCAGCTCTTTATGGTCACTGTAAAACCACTAGTGGTCTTTTGGTCACTGTACAACCACTGTGGCTCGTTATGGTCACTGTAAAAAAACAACAGCTCTTTATGGTCACTGCAAAACCACAGCGGCTCTTTATGGTCATTGTAAAACCACGATAGCTATTTATGGTCACTCTAAAACCACTGCAGCTCTTTATGGTCATTGTAAAACCACAATAGCTATTTATGGTCACTCGAAAACCACTGCAGCTCTTTATGGTCACTGTAAAACCACTGCAGCTCTTTATGGTCACAGTAAAACTACTGCGGCTCTTTATGGTCACTGTAAAACCACTACAGCTCTTTATGGTCACTGTAAAACCACTACAGCTCTTTATGGTCACTGTAAAACCACTGCAGCTATTTATGGTCACTGTAAAACCACTGCGGCTCTTTATGGTCACCGTAAAAATACAACAGCTCTTTATGGTCACTGCAAAACCACTGTGGCTCTTTATGGTCATTGTAAAACCACTGCGGCTCTTTATGGTCACCGTAAAAATACAACAGCTCTTTATGGTCACTGCAAAACCACTGTGGCTCTTTATGGTCATTGTAAAACCACTATAGCTCTTTATGGTCATTCTAAAACCACTACAGCTCTTTATGGTCACTGTAAAAGCACTGCGGCTTTTTATGGTCACTGTAAAACCACAACAGCTCTTTATGGTCACTGCAAAACCACTGCGGCTCTTTATGGTCATTGTAAAACCACTGTGGCTTTTTATGGTCATTGAAAAACCACTGTAGCTCTTTATGGTCATTCTAAAACCACTGCAGTTCTTTATGGTCACTGTAAAACCACTGCAGCTCTTTACGGTCACTGTAAAACCACTACAGCTCTTTATGGTCACTGTGAAACCACTGCGGCTTTTTATGGTCACTATAAAACCACCACAGCTCTTTATGGTCACTGCAAAACCACTGCGGCTCTTTATGGTCATTGTAAAACCACTATATCTCTTTATGGTCACTCTAAAACTACTACAGCTCTTATTGGTCACTGCAAAACCACTGCAGCTCTTTATGGTCATTGTAAAACCACTGTAGCTCTTTACTGTCACTCTAAAAACACTGCAGTTCTTTATGGTCACAGTAAAACCACTGCAGCTCTTTATGGTCACTGTAAAAACACAACAGCTCTTTATGGTCACTGCAAAACCACTGCGGCTATTTATGGTCATTGTAAAACCACGATAGCTATTTATGGTCACTCTAAAACCAATGCAGCTCTTTATGGTCATTGTAAAAACACAATAGCTATTTATGGTCACTCTAAAACCACTGCAGCTCTTTATGGTCACTGTAAAACCACTGCAGCTCTTTATGGTCACAGTAAAACTACTGCGGCTCTTTATGGTCACTGTAAAACCACTGCAGCTATTTATGGTCACTGTAAAACCACTAGTGGTCTTTATGGTCACTGTACAACCACTGCGGCTCTTTATGGTCACCGTAAAAATACAACAGCTCTTTATGGTCACTGCAGATCCACTGCGGCTCTTTATGGTCATTGTAAAATCACTTCAGCTCTTTATGGTCACAGTTAATCCACTGCAGCTGTTATGGTCACTGTAAAACCACTACAGCTCTTTATGGTCACAGTAAAACCACTGCAGATCTTTATGGTCACTGTAAAACCACTACAGCTGTTACGGTCACTTTAAAACCACTGCGGCTCTTTATGGTCATTGTAAAACCACGATAGCTATTTATAGTCACTCTAAAACCACTGCAACTCTTTATGGTCATTGTAAAACCACAATAGCTATTTATGGTCACTCTAAAACCACTGCAGCTCTTTATGGTCACTGTAAAACCACTGCAGCTCTTTATGGTCACAGTAAAACTACTGCAGCTCTTATGGTCACTGTAAAACCACTACAGCTCTTTATGGTCACTGTAAAACCACTACAGCTCTTTATGGTCACAGTAAAATGACTGCAGATCTTTATGGTCACTGTAAAACCACTACAGCTGTTACGGTCACTGTAAAACCACTGCGGCTCTTGATGGTCACTGTAAAACCACTACAGCTCTTTATGGTCACTATAAAACCTCAGCAGCTCTTTATGGTCACTGTAAAACCACTGCTGCTCTTTATGGTTAGTGTAAAACCACTACAACTGTTATGGTCACTGTAAAACCACTGCAGCTCTTTCTGGTCACTGTAAAACCACTGCAGCTGTAATGTCACAGTAAAACCACTACAGCTCGTTATGGTCACTGTAAAACCACTACAGCTCTTTATGGTCGGTGTAAAACCACGACATCTCTTTATGGTCACTGTAAAAACACTTCAGCACTTTTTCGTCACTGTAAAACCACAGCAGCTCTTTACGGTCACTGTAAAAACACTCCAGCTCTTTATGGTCACTGTAAAACCACTGCAGCTCTTTATGGTCACTGTAAAACCACTACAGCTCTTTATAGTCACTGTAAAAACTGCAGCGCTTTATGATCACTGTAAAAGCTCTCCAGCTCTTTATGATCTCTGAAAAACCACTGCAGCTTTTTATAGTCATTGTAAAACCACTTCAGATCTTTATGGTCACTGTAAAACCACTACAGCTCTTTATAGTCACTGTAAAAACACTGCAGCGCTTTATGATCACTGCAAAACCACTGAGGCACTTTATGGTCATTGTAAAACCACTATAGCTCTTTATGGTCACTCTAAAACCACTACAGCTCTTATTGGTCACTGCAAAACCATTGCAGCTCTTTATGATCATTGTAAAACCACTGTAGCTCTTTACGGTCACTCTAAAAACACTGCAGTTCTTTATGGTCACAGTAAAACCACTGCAGCTCTTTATGTCACTGTAAAACCACTAGTGGTCTTTTGGTCACTGTACAACCACTGCGGCTCTTTATGGTCACAGGAAAAACACGAAGGCTCTTTATGGTCACTGCAAAACCACTGCGGCTCTTTATGGTCATTGTAAAACCACGATAGCTATTTATGGTCACTCTAAAACCACTGCAGCTCTTTATGGTCATTGTAAAACCACAATAGCTATTTATGGTCACTCTAAAACCACTGCAGCTCTTTATGGTCACTGTAAAACCACTGCAGCTCTTTATGGTCACATTAAAACTACTGCGGATCTTTATGGTCACTGTAAAACCACTACAGCTCTTTATGGTCACTGTAAAACCACTGCAGCTATTTATGGTCACTGTAAAACCACTAGTGGTCTTTATGGTCACTGTACAACCACTGCGGCTCTTTATGGTCACTGTAAAAACACAACAGCTCTTAATGGTCACTGCAAATCCACTGCGGCTCTTTATGGTCACTGTAAAACCACTACAGCTCTTTATGGTCACTGTAAAACCACTGCAGCTCTTTATGGTCACTGTAAAACCAGTACAGCTCTTTATAGTCACTGTAAAAACTGCAGCGCTTTATGATCACTGTAAAAGCACTCCAGCTCTTTATGATCTCTGAAAAACCACTGCAGCTTTTTATAGTCATTGTAAAACCACTTCAGATCTTTATGGTCACTGTAAAACCACTACAGCTCTTTATAGTCACTGTAAAAACACTGCAGCGCTTTATGATCACTGCAAAACCACTGAGGCACTTTATGGTCATTGTAAAACCACTACAGCTGTTACGGTCACTTTAAAACCACTGCAGCTATTTATGGTCACTGTAAAACCACTTCAGCTCTTTATGGTCACAGTTAATCCACTGCAGCTCTTATGGTCACTGTAACACCACTACAGCTCTTTATGGTCACAGTAAAACCACTGCAGATCTTTATGGTCACTGTAAAACCACTACAGCTGTTACGGTCACTGTAAAACTACTGCAGCTCTTGATGATCACTGTAAAACCACTACAGCTCTTTATGGTCACTGTAAAACCTCAGCAGCTCTTTATGGTCATTGTAAAACCACTGCTGCTCTTTATGGTTAGTGTAAAACCACTACAGCTGTTATGGTCACTGTAAAACCACTGCAGCTCTTTATGGTCACTGTAAAACCACTGCAGCTCTAATGTCACATTAAAACCACTACAGCTCGTTATGGTCACTGTAAAACCACTACAGCTCTTTATGGTCAGTGTAAAACCACGACATCTCTTTATGGTCACTGTAAAAACACTTCAGCACTTTTTGGTCACTGTAAAACCACAGCAGCTCTTTATAGTCACTGTAAAAACACTGCAGCGCTTTATGATCACTGTAAAAGCACTCCAGCTCTTTATGATCTCTGAAAAACCACTGCAGATTTTATAGTCATTGTAAAACCACTTCAGATCTTTATGGTCACTGGAAAACCACTGCAGCTCTTTATGGTCACTGTAAAACCACTACAGCTCTTTATGGTCAGAGTAAAACCACGACAGCTCTTTATGGTCATTGTAAAACTACTGCGGCTCATTATGGTCACAGTTAAACCACTGCAGCACTTTATAGTGACTGTAAAACCACTGCCGCTCTTTATGATCACTGTAAAAGCACTACAGCTCTTTTGGTCACTGTAAAACCACTGCTGCTCTTTATGGTCACTGTAAAACAACTACAGCTCTTTATGGTCAGAGTCAAACCACGACAGCTCTTTATGGTCACTGTAAAACGACTGCGGCTCATTATGGTCACAGTTAAACCACTGCAGCACTTTATGGTCATTGTAAAACCACGAGGGGTCTTTATGGTCACTGTAAAAGCACTGCGGCTTTTTATGGTCACTCTAAAACCACTACAGCTCTTTATGGTCACTGTAAAAGCACTGCGGCTTTTTATAGTCACTATAAAACCACAACAGCTCTTTATGGTCACTGCAAAACCACTGAGGCACTTTATGGTCATTGTAAAACCACTATAGCTCTTTATGGTCACTCTAAAACCACTACAGCTCTTATTGGTCACTGCAAAACCATTGCAGCTCTTTATGATCATTGTAAAACCACTGTAGCTCTTTACGGTCACTCTAAAAACACTGCAGTTCTTTATGGTCACAGTAAAACCACTGCAGCTCTTTATGTCACTGTAAAACCACTAGTGGTCTTTTGGTCACTGTACAACCACTGCGGCTCTTTATGGTCACTGGAAAAACACGAAGGCTCTTTATGGTCACTGCAAAACCACTGCGGCTCTTTATGGTCATTGTAAAACCACGATAGTTATTTATGGTCACTCTAAAACCACTGCAGCTCTTTATGGACATTGTAAAACCACAATAGCTATTTATGGTCACTCTAAAACCACTGCAGCTCTTTATGGTCACTGTAAAACCACTGCAGCTCTTTATGGTCACAGTAAAACTACTGCGGATCTTTATGGTCACTGTAAAACCACTACAGCTCTTTATGGTCACTGTAAAACCACTGCAGCTATTTATGGTCACTGTAAAACCACTAGTGGTCTTTATGGTCACTGTACAACCACTGCGGCTCTTTATGGTCACTGTAAAAGCACAACAGCTCTTTATGGTCACTGCAAATCCACTGCGGCTCTTTATGGTCACTGTAAAACCACTACAGCTGTTACGGTCACTTTAAAACCACTGCAGCTATTTATGGTCACTGTAAAACCACTTCAGCTCTTTATGGTCACAGTTAATCCACTGCAGCTCTTATGGTCACTGTAACACCACTACAGCTCTTTATGGTCACAGTAAAACCACTGCAGATCTTTATGGTCACTGTAAAACCACTACAGCTGTTACGGTCACTGTAAAACCACTGCAGCTCTTGATGATCACTGTAAAACCACTACAGCTGTTATGGTCACTGTAAAACCACTGCAGCTCTTTATGGTCACTGTAAAACTACTGCAGCTCTAATGTCACATTAAAACCACTACAGCTCGTTATGGTCACTGTAAAACCACTACAGCTCTTTATGGTCAGTGTAAAACCACGACATCTCTTTATGGTCACTGTAAAAACACTTCAGCACTTTTTGGTCACTGTAAAACCACAGCAGCTCTTTACGGTCACTGTAAAAACACTCCAGCTCTTTATGGCCACTGTAAACCCACTGCAGCTCTTTATGGTCACTGTAAAAACACTCCAGCTCTTTATGGTCACTGTAAAACCACTACAGCTCTTTATAGTCACTGGAAAAACACTGCAGCGCTTTATGATCACTGTAAAAGCACTCCAGCTCTTTATGGTCACTGGAAAACCACTGCAGCTCTTTATGGTCTGTGTAAGACCACTACGTCTCTTCATGGTCACAGTAAAACCACTACAGCTCTTTATGGTCACTGTAAAACCACTGCGGCTTTTTATAGTCACTATAAAACCACAACAGCTCTTTATGGTCACTGCAAAACCACTGAGGCACTTTATGGTCATTGTAAAACCACTATAGCTCTTTATGGTCACTCTAAAACCACTACAGCTCTTATTGGTCACTGCAAAACCATTGCAGCTCTTTATGATCATTGTAAAACCACTGTAGCTCTTTACGGTCACTCTAAAAACACTGCAGTTCTTTATGGTCACAGTAAAACCACTGCAGCTCTTTATGTCACTGTAAAACCACTAGTGGTCTTTTGGTCACTGTACAACCACTGCGGCTCTTTATGGTCACTGGAAAAACACGAAGGCTCTTTATGGTCACTGCAAAACCACTGCGGCTCTTTATGGTCATTGTAAAACCACGATAGTTATTTATGGTCACTCTAAAACCACTGCAGCTCTTTATGGTCATTGTAAAACCACAATAGCTATTTATGGTCACTCTAAAACCACTGCAGCTCTTTATGGTCACTGTAAAACCACTGCAGCTCTTTATGGTCACAGTAAAACTACTGCGGATCTTTATGGTCACTGTAAAACCACTACAGCTCTTTATGGACACAGTAAAACCACTGCAGCTCTTTATGGTCACTGTAAAACCACTGCAGCTCTTTATGGACACAGTAAAACCACTGCAGCTTTTTATGGACACAGTAACACCACTGCAGCTCTTTATGGTCACTGTAAAACCACGACAGCTCTTTATGGTCACTGTAAAACCACTGCGGCTCTTATGGTCACTGTAAAACCACTGCAGCTCTTTATCGTCAGAGGAAAACCACGAAAGCTCTTTATGGTCACTGTAAAACTACTGCGGCTCTTTATGGTCCAATTAAAACCACTGCAGCTCTTTATGGTCTCTGTAAAAGCACTACAGCTATTTATGGACACGGTAAAACCACTGCGGCTCTTTATGCTCATTGGAAAACCACCAAGGCTCTTTATGGTCACTCTAAAAATACTACAGGTGTTTATGGTCACTGTAAAAGCACTGCAGCTCTTTATGGTCATTGTAAAACCACTGCAGCTCTTATGGTCACTGTAAAACCACTGCAGCTCTTTATAGTCACTGTAAAACCACTGCAGCTATTTATGGTCATTGAAAAACCACTGCAGCTCTTTATGGTCACTGTAAAAACACGACAGCTCTTTATGGTCACTGCAAAATCACTGCGGCTTTTTTTGGTCACTGTAAAACCACTACAGCTCTTTATGGTCACAGTAAAACCACAGCAGCTCTTTGTGGTCTCTGTAAAACCACTACAGCTCTTTATGTTCACTTTAAAACCACTGTGGGTCGTATGGTTCATGTAAAACCACGACAGCCCTTTCTGGTCACAGTAAAACCACTGCGGCTCTTTATGGTCATTGGAAAAACACCAAAGCTCTTTATGGTCACTCTAAAAATACTACAGGTCTTTATGGTCACTGTAAAACCACTGCAGCTCTTTATGGTCATTGTAAAACCACTGCAGCTCTTTATGGTCATTGTAAATCCACTACAGCTCTTTATGGTCATTGAAAAACCACTGCAGCTCTTTATGGTCACTGTAAAAACACAACAGCTCTTTATGGTCACTGTAAAATCACTGCGGCTTTTTATGGTCACTGTAAAACCACTACAGCTCTTTATGGTCACTGTAAAACCACTACAGCTCTTTATGGTCACTGTAAAACCACTGCGGCTCTTATGGTCACTGTAAAACCACTGCAGCTCTTTACCATCAGAGTAAAACCACGAAAGCTCTTTATGGTCACTGTAAAAGTACAGCGGCTCTTTATGGTCCAATTAAAACCACTGCAGCTCTTTATGGTCACTGTGAAACCACTACGGCCCTTTCTGGTCACAGTAAAACCACTTCGGCTCTTTATGGTCATTGGAAAACCACCAAAGCTCTTTGTGGTCACTCTAAAACGACTACAGGTCTGTATGGTCACTGTAAAACCACTGCAGCTCTTTATGGTCATTGTAAAACCACTGCAGCTCTTTATAGTCACTGTAAAACCACTACAGCTCTTTATGGTCATTGAAAAACCACTGCAGGTCTTTATGGTCACTGTAAAAACACTACAGCTCTTTATGGTCACTGTAAAATCACTGCGGCTTTTTATGGTCACTGTAAAACCACTGCAGCCCTTTGTGGTCACTGTAAAACCACTACAGCTCTTTATGTTCACTTCAAAACCACTGTGGCTCTTATGGTCACTGTAAAACCACTGCGGCTCTTGTGGTCACTGTAAAACCACTACAGCTCTTTATCGTCAGAGTAAAACCACGAAAGCTCTTTATGGTCACTGTAAAACTACTGCGGCTCTTTATGCTCCAATTAAAACCACTGCAGCTCTTTAAGGTCACTGTAAAAACACTACAGCTCTTTCTGGCCACAGCAAAATCAGTACAGAATTTTATGGTCACTGTAAATCCACTGCGGCTCTTGTGGTCACTGTAAAACCACAACACATCTCTATGGTCACTGTAAAACCACTGCAGCTCTTAATGGTCATTGCAAAGCCACAACAGCTCTTTATGGTCACTGTAAAACCACAACAGCTCTTTATGGTCACTGTAAAACCACTGCAGCTCTTTATGGTCACTGTAAAACCACTACAGCTCTTTATGGTCACAGTAAAACCACTGCAGATCTTTCTGGCCACAGTAAAACCACTACAGCTCTTTATGGTCACTGTAAAACAACTGCAGCTCTTTATGGTCACTGTAAAACCACTACAGCTCTTTATGGTCACTGTAAAACCACTGTGTCTCTTTCTGGACACAGTAAAACCACTGCAGCTCTTTATGGTTAGTGTAAATCCACTGCGACTCTTATGGTCACGGTAAAACCACTACAGCTCTTAATGGTAACTGTCAAACCACGAAAGCTTTTGTGGATAATGTAAAACCACTACAGCTCTTTATGGTCAGAGTAAAACCACGACAGCTCTTTATGGTCACTGTAAAACTACTGCGGCTCATTATGGTCCCAGTAAAACCACTGCAGCACTTTATGGTCATTGTAAAACCACAAGGGGTCTTTATGTTTACTGTAAAAGCACTGCGGCTTTTTATGGTCACTGTAAAACCACAACAGCTCTTTATGGTCACTGCAAAACCACTGCAGCTCTTTAATGTCATTGTAAAACCACTATAGCTCTTTATGGTCACTCTAAAACCACTACAGCTCTTTATGGTCACTGTCAAACCACTGCGGCTTTTTATGGTCACTGTAAAACCACAACAGCTCTTTATGGTCACTGTAAAACCACTGCAGCTCTTTACGGTCACTGTAAAACGACTACAGTTCGTTATGGTCACTGTAAAACCACTGCGGCTTTTTATGGTCACTGTAAAACCCCACAGCACTTTATGGTCACTGCAAAACCACTGCGGATCTTTATGGTCATTGTAAAACCACTATAGCTCTTTCTCGTCACTCTAAAACCACTACAGCTCTTTTTGGTCACTGCAAAACCACTGCAGCTCTTTATGGTCATTGTAAAACCACTATAGCTCTTTATGGTCACTCTAAAAACACTGCAGTTCGTTATGGTCACTGTAAAACCACTGCAGCTCTTTATGGTCACTGTAAAACCACTGCAGCTATTTATGGTCACTGTAAAACCACTAGTGGTCTTTATGGTCACTGTACAACCACTGCGGCTCTTTATGGTCACTGTAAAAACACAACAGCTCTTTATAGTCACTGCAAAACCACTGCGGCTCTTTATGGTCATTGTAAAACCACGATAGCTCTTTATGGTCACTCTAAAACCACTGCAGCTCTTTATGGTCACTGTAAAACCACTTCAGCTCTTTATGGTCACAGTAAAACCACTACAGCTCTTTATGGTCACAGTAAAACCGCAGCAGCTGTTCCGGTCACTTTAAAACCAATGCGGCTCTTGATGGTCACTGTAAAACCACTACAGCACTTTATGGTCCCTGTAAAACCTCAGCAGCTCTTTATGGTCACTGTAAAACCACTGCTGCTCTTTATGGTTACTGTAAAACCACTACAGCTGTTATGGTCACTGTAAAACCACTGCAGTTCTTTATGGTCACTGTAAAACCACTGCAGCTCTAATGTCACAGTAAAACCACTACAGCTCGTTATGGTCACTGTAAAACCACTACAGCTCTTTATGGTCGGTGTAAAACCACTACAGCTCGTTATGGTCACTGTAAAAACACTTCAGCACTTTTTGGTCACTGTAAAACCACTGCAGCTCTTTATGGTCACTGTAAAAACACTCCAGCTCTTTATGGTCACTGTAAAAACACTGCAGCGCTTTATGATCACTGTAAAAGCACTTCAGCTCTTTCTGATCTCTGTAGAACCACTGCAGCTTTTTATAGTCATTGTAAAACCACTACAGCTCCTTATGGTCATTGTAAAAACACTGCAGCGCTTTATGGTCACTGTAAAACCACTACAGCTCTTTATGGTCACTAAAAATACACTGCAGCGCTTTATGGTCACTGTAAAACCACTACATCTCTTTATGGACACTGAAAATCACTACAGCTCTTTACGGTCACTGTAAAAACGCTGCAGCGCTTTACGGTCACTGTAAAAATACTGCAGCTTTTATGGACACTAGAAAAACACTGCAGCTCTTTATGGTCAGTGTAACACCTCTGCAGCTCTTTATGGTCACTGTGAAACCACTACAGCTCTTTATGGTCAGTGTAAAACCACTACAGCTCTTTATGGTCGCTGTAAAACCACTGCAGCTCTTTATGGTCACAATAAAACCACTGCAGCTCTTTATAGTGACTGTAAAACCACTGCCGCTCTTTATGATCATTGTAAAACCACTACAGCTCTTTTGGTCACTGTAAAACCACTGCTGCTCTTTATGGTCACTGTAAAACCAATGCAGCTCTTTATGGTCACTGTAAAACCACTACAGCTCTTTATGGTCACTGTAAAACCACTACAGCTCTTTATGGTCACTGTAAAACCACTACAGCTCTTTATGGTCACTGTAAAACCACTACAGCTCTTTATGGTCACTGTAAAACCACTACAGCTCTTTATGGTCTCAATAAAACCACTACAGCTCTTTATGGTCACTGTTAAACCACTGCGGCTCTTATGCTCAAGGTAAAACCACTGCAGCTCTTTCTGTTCACTGTACAACCATTGCGGCTCTTTATGGTCACAGTAAAACGACTGCAGCTCTTCATGGACACAGCAAAACCACTACAGCTCTTTCTGTTCACAGTAAAACCACTGCAGCTCTTTATGGTCACTGTAAAACCACTGCAGCTCTTTATGGTCACTGTAAAACCACTGTGTCTCTTTATGGACACAGTAAAACCACTGCAGCTCTTTATGGTTAGTGTAAATCCTCTGCGACTCTTATGGTCACGGTAAAACCACTACAGCTCTTAATGGTAACTGTCAAACCACGAAAGCTTTTGTGGATAATGTAAAACCACTACAGCTCTTTATGGTCCGAGTAAAACCACGACAGCTCTTTATGGTCACTGTAAAACTACTGCGGCTCATTATGGTCACAGTAAAACCACTGCAGCACTTTATGGTCATTGTAAAACCACGAGGGGTCTTTATGTTCACTGTAAAAGCACTGCGGCTTTTTAAGGTCACTATAAAACCACAACAGCTCTTTATGGTCACTGCAAAACCACTGCGGCTCTTTATGGTCATTGTAAAACCACTATAGCTCTTTATGGTCACTCTAAAACCACTACAGCTCTTTATGGTCACTGTCAAACCACTGCGGCTTTTTATGGTCACTGTAAAACCACAACAGCTCTTTATGGTCACTGCAAAACCACTGCGGCTCTTTATGGTCATTGTAAAACCACTGCGGCTTTTTATGGTCATTGTAAAACCACTGTAGCTCTTTATGGTCACTCTAAAACCACTGCAGTTCTTTATGGTCACTGTAAAACCACTGCAGCTCTTTACGGTCACTGTAAAACGACGACAGCTCTTTATGGTCACTGTAAAACCACTGCGGTTTTTTATGATCACTGTAAAACCCCACAGCACTTTATGGTCACTGCAAAACCACTGCGGATCTTTATGGTCATTGTAAAACCACTATAGCTCTTTATGGTCACTCTAAAACCACTACAGCTCTTTTTGGTCACTGCAAAACCACTGCAGCTCTTTATGGTCATTGTAAAATCACTATAGCTCTTTATGGTCACTCTAAAAACACTGCAGTTCGTTATGGTCACTGTAAAACCACTGCAGCTCTTTATGGTCACTGTAAAACCACTGCAGCTATTTATGGTCACTGTAAAACCACTAGTGGTCTTTATGGTCACTGTACAACCACTGCGGCTCTTTATGGTCACTGTAAAAACACAACAGCTCTTTATAGTCACTGCAAAACCACTGCGGCTCTTTATGGTCATTGTAAAACCACGATAGCTCTTTATGGTCACTCTAAAACCACTGCAGCTCTTTATGGTCACTGTAAAACCACTTCAGCTCTTTATGGTCACAGTAAAACCACTACAGCTCTTTATGGTCACAGTAAAACCGCAGCAGCTGTTCCGGTCACTGTAAAACCACTGCGGCTCTTGATGGTCACTGTAAAACCACTACAGCACTTTATGGTCCCTGTAAAACCGCAGCAGCTCTTTATGGTCACTGTAAAACCACTGCTGCTCTTTATGGTTACTGTAAAACCACTACAGCTGTTATGGTCACTGTAAAACCACTGCAGCTCTTTATGGTCACTGTAAAACCACTGCAGCTCTAATGTCACAGTAAAACCACTACAGCTCGTTATGGTCACTGTAAAACCACTACAGCTCTTTATGGTCAGTGTAAAACCACTACATCTCTTTATGGTCACTGTAAAAACACTTCAGCACTTTTTGGTCACTGTAAAACCACTGCAGCTCTTTATGGTCGTATAAAAACACTCCAGCTCTTTATGGTCACTGTAAAAACACTTCAGCACTTTTTGGTCACTGTAAAACCACTACAGCTCTTTATAGTCACTGTCAAAACACTGCAGCGCTTTATGATCACTGTAAAAGCACTCCAGCTCTTTATGATCTCTGTAAAACCACTGCAGCTTTTTATAGTCATTGTAAAACCACGACAGCTCTTTTTGTTCACTGTAAAAACACTGCAGCGCTTTATGGTCAATGTAAAACCACTACAGCTCTTTATGGTCACTGTAAATACACTGCAGCGCTTTATGGTCACTGTAAAATCACTGCAGCTCTTTATGGACACTGAAAATCACTACAGCTCTTTACGGTCACTTTAAAAACACTGCAGTACTTTACGGTCACTGTAAAAACACTGCAGCTTTTATGGACACTCTAAAAACACTGCAGCTCTTTATGGTCACTGTAAAACCTCTGCAGCTCTTTATGGTCACTGTGAAACCACTACAGCTCTTTATGGTCAGTGTAAAACCACTACAGCTCTTTATGGTCGCTGTAAAACCACTGCAGCTCTTTATGGTCACAATAAAACCACTGCAGCTCTTTATAGTGACTGTAAAACCACTGCCGCTCTTTATGATCATTGTAAAACCACTACAGCTCTTTTGGTCACTGTAAAACCACTGCTGCTCTTTATGGTCACTGTAAAACCAATGCAGCTCTTTATGGTCACTGTAAAACCACTACAGCTCTTTATGGTCTCAATAAAACCACTACAGCTCTTTATGGTCACTGTTAAACCACTGCGGCTCTTATGCTCAAGGTAAAACCACTGCAGCTCTTTCTGTTCACTGTACAACCATTGCGGCTCTTTATGGTCACAGTAAAACGACTGCAGCTCTTTATGGTCACTGTAAAACCACTGCAGCTCTTCATGGGCACAGCAAAACCACTGCAGCTCTTTCTGGTCACAGTAAAACCACTGCAGCTATTTATGTTCACTGTACAACCACTGCGGCTCTTTATGGACACAGTAAAACCACTGCGGCTCTTTATGGTCACAGTAAAACAACTACAGCTCTTTATGGTCACTGTAAAACCACTGCAGCTCTTATGGTCACTGTAAAACCACTGCAGCTCTTTTTCGTCAGAGTAAAACCACGAAAGCTCTTTATGGTCACTGTGAAACTACTGCGGCTCTTTACGGTCCAATTAAAACCACTGCAGCTCTTTAAGGTCACTGTAAAACCACTACAGCCCTTTCAGGTCACAGTAAAACCACTGCGGCTCTTTATGGTCATTGGAAAACCACCAAAGCTCTTTCTGGTCACTCGAAAAATACTACAAGTCTTTATGGTCACTGTAAAACCACCAGAGCTCTTTATGGTCACTGTCAAACCACTGCGGCTTTTTATGGTCACTGTAAAACCACAACAGCTCTTTATGGTCACTGCAAAACCACTGCGGCTCTTTATGGTCATTGTAAAACCACTGCGGCTTTTTATGGTCATGGTAAAACCACTGTAGCTCTTTATGGTCACTCTAAAACCACTGCAGTTCGTTATGGTCACTGTAAAACCACTGCAGCTCTTTACGGTCACTGTAAAACCACTACAGCTCTTTATGGTCACTGTAAAACCACTGCGGCTCTTTATGATCATTGTAAAAACACTGTGGCTTTTTAGGGTCATTGAAAAACCACTGTAACTCTTTATGGTCACTCTAAAACCACTGCAGTTCTTTATGGTCACTGTAAAACCACTGAAGCTCTTTACGGTCACTGTAAAACCACTGCAGCTATTTATGGTCACTGTAAAACCACTAGTGGTCTTTATGGTCACTGTAAAACCACTGCGGCTCTTTATGGTCACTGTAAAACCACTACAGCTCTTTATGGTCACTGCAAAACCACTGCGGCTCTTTATGGTCATTGTAAAACCATGATAGCTCTTTATGGTCACTCTAAAACCACTGCAGCTCTTTATGGTCACTGTAAAACCACTTCAGCTCTTTATGGTCACAGTAAAACCACTACAGCTCTTTATGGTCACAGTAAAACCGCAGCAGCTGTTCCAGTCACTGTAAAACCACTGCGGCTCTTGATGGTCACTCTAAAACCACTGCAGCTCTTTATGGTCACTGTAAAACCACTGCTGCTCTTTATGGTTACTGTAAAACCACTACAGCTGTTATGGTCACTGTAAAACCACTGCAGCTCTTTATGGTCACTGTAAAACCACTGCAGCTCTAATGTCACAGTAAAACCACTACAGCTCGTTATGGTCACTGTAAAACCACTACAGCTCTTTATGGTCAGTGTAAAACCACTACATCTCTTTATGGTCACTGTAAAAACACTTCAGCACTTTTTGGTCACTGTAAAACCACTGCAGCTCTTTATGGTCACTGTAAAAACACTCCAGCTCTTTATGGTCACTGTAAAACCACTGCAGCTCTTTATCGTCACTGTAAAACCACTCCAGCTCTTTATAGTCACTGTAAAAACACTGCAGCGCTTTATGATCACTGTAAAAGCACTTCAGCTCTTTATGATCTCTGTAAAACCACTGCAGCTTTTTATAGTCATTGTAAAACCACTACAGCTCTTTATGGTCATTGTAAAAACACTGCAGCGCTTTATGGTCACTGTAAAACCACTACAGCTCTTTATGGTCACTAAAAATACACTGCAGCGCTTTACGGTCACTGTAAAAACACTGCAGCTTTTATGGACACTAGAAAAACACTGCAGCTCTTTATGGTCACTGTAACACCTCTGCAGCTCTTTATGGTCACTGTGAAACCACTACAGCTCTTTATGGTCAGTGTAAAACCACAACAGCTCTTTATGGTCGCTGTTAAACCACTGCAGCTCTTTATGGTCACAATAAAACCACTGCAGCACTTTATTGTCACTGTAAAACCACTGCAGCTCTTTATGGTCACTGTAAAACCACTACAGCTCTTTATGGTCTCAATAAAACCACTACAGCTCTTTATGGTCACTGTTAAACCACTGCGGCTCTTATGTTCAAGGTAAAACCACTGCAGTTCTTTATGTTCACTGTACAACCACTGCGGCTCTTTATGGTCACAGTAAAACGACTGCAGCTCTTTATCGTCACTGTAAAACCACTGCAGCTCTTTATGGACACAGTAAAACCACTGCAGCTCTTTCTGGTCACAGTAAAACCACTGCAGCTCTTTATGTTCACTGTACAACCGCTGCGGCTCTTTATGGACACAGTAAAACCACTGCGGCTCTTTATGGTCACTGTAAAACCACTGCAGCTCTTTTTCGTCAGAGTAAAACCACGAAAGCTCTTTATGGTCACTGTGAAACTACTGCGGCTCTTTACGGTCCAATGAAAACCACTGCAGCTCTTTAAGGTCACTGTAAAACCACTACAGCCCTTTCTGGTCACAGTAAAACCACTGCGGCTCTTTATGGTCATTGGAAAACCACCAAAGCTCTTTATGGTCACTCTAAAAATACTACAGGTCTTTATGGTCACTGTAAAACCACTGCAGCTCTTTATGGTCATGGTAAAACCACTGCAGCTCTTTATAGTCACTGTAAAACCACTACAGCTCTTTATGGTCATTCAAAAATCACTGCAGCTCTTTATGGTCACTGTAAAAACACTACACCTCTTTATGGTCACTGTAAAATCACTGCGGCTTTTTATGGTCACTGTAAAACCACTACATCTCTTTATGGTCACTGTAAGACCACGACAGCTCCTTATGGTCACTGTAAAACCACTGCGGCTCTTATGGTCACTGTAAAACCACTGCAGCTCTTTATCATCAGAGTAAAACCACGAAAGCTCTTTATGGTCACTGTAAAACGACAGCGGCTCTTTATGGTCCAATTAAAACCACTGCAGCTCTTTATGGTCACTGTAAAACCACTACAGCACTTTCTGGTCACAGTAAAACCACTGCGGCTCTTTATGGTCATTGGAAAACCACCAAAGCTCTTTCTGGTCACTCTAAAAAGACTACAGGTCTTTATGGTCACTGTAAAACCACTGCAGCTCTTTATGGTCATTGTAAAACCACTGCAGCTCTTTATAGTCATTGTAAATCCACTACAGCTCTTTATGGTCATTGAAAAACCACTGCAGCTCTTTATGGTCACTGTAAAAAACACTACAGCTCTTTATGGTCACTGTATAATCACTTCGGCTTTTTATGGTCATTGTAAAACCACTGCAGCTCTTTGTGGTCTCTGTAAAACCACTACAGCTCTTGATGGTCACTGTTAAACCACAGCGGCTCTTTGGTCACTGTAAAACCACTGCAACTCTTTATGGTCACTTTAAAACCACTGTGGCTCTTATGGTCACTGTAAAACCACTGCGGTTCTTGTGGTCACTGTAACACCACTACAGCTCTTTCTGGCCACAGTAAAACCACTGCAGCTCTTTTTGGTCACTGTAAAACCACTGCGGCTCTTGTGGTCACTGTAAAACCACTACACCTCTCTATGGTCACTTTAAAACCACTGCAGCTCTTTATGGTTACTGTAAAACCACAACAGCTCTTTATGGTCACTGTAAAACCACTACAGCTCTTTATGGTCACTGTAAAACCACTGCAGCTCTTTATGGTCACTGTAAAACCACCACAGCTCTTTATGGTCACTGTTAAACCACTGCAGCTCTTTCTGGCCACAGTAAAACCACTACAGCTCTTTATGGTCACTGTAAAACAACTGTAGCTCTTTATGGTCACTGTAAAACCACTACAGCTCTTTATGGTCACTGTAAAACCACTGCGTCTCTTTCTGGCCACAGTAAAACCACTGCAGCTCTTTATGGTTAGTGTAAAACCACTGCGGCTCTTGTGGTCACTGTAAAACCACTGCAGCACTTTATGGTCACAGTAAAACCACTGCAGCTCTTTATGGTCACTGTAAAACCACTAGTGGTCTTTATGGTCACTGTACAACCACTGCGGCTCTTTATGGTCACTGTAAAAACACAACAGCTCTTTATGTTAATTTTAAAAGCACTAGAGCTTTTTATGGTCACTCTAAAACACTGCAGCTCTTTATGGTCACTGTAAAACCACTGCAGCACTTTATGGTCACAGTAAAACCACTGCAGCTCTTTAGGGTCACTGCAAAACCACTGCAGCTCTTATGGTCACTGTAAAAACACAACAGCTCTTTATGGTCACTGCAAAACCACTGCGGCTCTTTATGTTCATTGTAAAACCACGATAGCTATTTATGGTCACTCTAAAACCACTGCAGCTCTTAATGGTCATTGTAAAACCACAATAGCTATTTATTGTCACTCTACAACCACTGCAACTCTTTATGGTCATTGTAAAACCACAATAGCTATTTATGGTCACTCTAAAACCACTGCAGCTCTTTATGGTCACTGTAAAACCACTGCAGCTCTTTATGGTCACAGTAAAACTACTGCAGCTCTTATGGTCACTGTAAAACCACTACAGCTCTTTATGGTCACTGTAAAACCACTACAGCTCTTTATGGTCACAGTAAAACGACTGCAGATCTTTATGGTCACTGTAAAACCACAACAGCTGTTACGGTCACTGTAAAACCACTGCGGCTCTTGATGGTCACTGTAAAACCACTACAGCTCTTTATGGTCACTATAAAACCTCAGCAGCTCTTTATGGTCACTGTAAAACCACTGTTGCTCTTTATGGTTAGTGTAAAACCACTACAACTGTTATGGTCACTGTAAAACCACTGCAGCTCTTTCTGGTCACTGTAAAACCACTGCAGCTGTAATGTCACAGTAAAACCACTACAGCTCGTTATGGTCACTGTAAAACCACTACAGCTCTTTATGGTCGGTGTAAAACCACGACATCTCTTTATGGTCACTGTAAAAACACTTCAGCACTTTTTCGTCACTGTAAAACCACAGCAGCTCTTTACGGTCACTGTAAAAACACTCCAGCTCTTTATGGTCACTGTAAAACCACTGCAGCTCTTTATGGTCACTGTAAAAACACTCCAGCTCTTTATGGTCACTGTAAAACCACTACAGCTCTTTATAGTCACTGTAAAAACTGCAGCGCTTTATGATCACTGTAAAAGCACTCCAGCTCTTTATGATCTCTGAAAAACCACTGCAGCTTTTTATAGTCATTGTAAAACCACTTCAGATCTTTATGGTCACTGTAAAACCACTACAGCTCTTTATAGTCACTGTAAAAACACTGCAGCGCTTTATGATCACTGCAAGACCACTGAGGCACTTTATGGTCATTGTAAAACCACTATAGCTCTTTATGGTCACTCTAAAACCACTACAGCTCTTATTGGTCACTGCAAAACCATTGCAGCTCTTTATGATCATTGAAAAACCACTGTAGCTCTTTACGGTCACTCTAAAAACACTGCAGTTCTTTATGGTCACAGTAAAACCACTGCAGCTCTTTATGTCACTGTAAAACCACTAGTGGTCTTTTGGTCACTGTACAACCACTGCGGCTCTTTATGGTCACTGGAAAAACACGAAGGCTCTTTATGGTCACTGCAAAACCACTGCGGCTCTTTATGGTCATTGTAAAACCACGATAGCTATTTATGGTCACTCTAAAACCACTGCAGATCTTTATGGTCATTGTAAAACCACAATAGCTATTTATGGTCACTCTAAAACCACTGCAGCTCTTTATGGTCACTGTAAAACCACTGCAGCTCTTTATGGTCACAGTAAAACTACTGCGGATCTTTATGGTCACTGTAAAACCACTACAGCTCTTTATGGTCACTGTAAAACCACTGCAGCTATTTATGGTCACTGTAAAACCACTAGTGGTCTTTATGGTCACTGTACAACCACTGCGGCTCTTTATGGTCACTGTAAAAACACAACAGCTCTTTATGGTCACTGCAAATCCACTGCGGCTCTTTATGGTCACTGTAAAACCACTACAGCTGTTACGGTCACTTTAAAACCACTGCAGCTATTTATGGTCACTGTAAAACCACTTCAGCTCTTTATGGTCACAGTTAATCCACTGCAGCTCTTATGGTCACTGTAACACCACTACAGCTCTTTATGGTTACAGTAAAACCACTGCAGATCTTTATGGTCACTGTAAAACCACTACAGCTGTTACGGTCACTGTAAAACTACTGCAGCTCTTGATGATCACTGTAAAACCACTACAGCTCTTTATGGTCAGTGTAAAACCACTACAGCTCTTTATGGTCGCTGTAAAACCACTGCAGCTCTTTATGGTCACAATAAAACCACTGCAGCTCTTTATAGTGACTGTAAAACCACTGCCGCTCTTTATGATCATTGTAAAACCACTACAGCTCTTTTGGTCACTGTAAAACCACTGCTGCTCTTTATGGTCACTGTAAAACCAATGCAGCTCTTTATGGTCACTGTAAAACCACTACAGCTCTTTATGGTCTCAATAAAACCACTACAGCTCTTTATGGTCACTGTTAAACCACTGCGGCTCTTATGCTCAAGGTAAAACCACTGCAGCTCTTTCTGTTCACTGTACAACCATTGCGGCTCTTTATGGTCACAGTAAAACGACTGCAGCTCTTTATGGTCACTGTAAAACCACTGCAGCTCTTCATGGGCACAGCAAAACCACTGCAGCTCTTTCTGGTCACAGTAAAACCACTGCAGCTATTTATGTTCACTGTACAACCACTGCGGCTCTTTATGGACACAGTAAAACCACTGCGGCTCTTTATGGTCACAGTAAAACAACTACAGCTCTTTATGGTCACTGTAAAACCACTGCAGCTCTTATGGTCACTGTAAAACCACTGCAGCTCTTTTTCGTCAGAGTAAAACCACGAAAGCTCTTTATGGTCACTGTGAAACTACTGCGGCTCTTTACGGTCCAATTAAAACCACTGCAGCTCTTTAAGGTCACTGTAAAACCACTACAGCCCTTTCAGGTCACAGTAAAACCACTGCGGCTCTTTATGGTCATTGGAAAACCACCAAAGCTCTTTCTGGTCACTCGAAAAATACTACAAGTCTTTATGGTCACTGTAAAACCACCAGAGCTCTTTATGGTCACTGTCAAACCACTGCGGCTTTTTATGGTCACTGTAAAACCACAACAGCTCTTTATGGTCACTGCAAAACCACTGCGGCTCTTTATGGTCATTGTAAAACCACTGCGGCTTTTTATGGTCATGGTAAAACCACTGTAGCTCTTTATGGTCACTCTAAAACCACTGCAGTTCGTTATGGTCACTGTAAAACCACTGCAGCTCTTTACGGTCACTGTAAAACCACTACAGCTCTTTATGGTCACTGTAAAACCACTGCGGCTCTTTATGATCATTGTAAAAACACTGTGGCTTTTTAGGGTCATTGAAAAACCACTGTAGCTCTTTATGGTCACTCTAAAACCACTGCAGTTCTTTATGGTCACTGTAAAACCACTGAAGCTCTTTACGGTCACTGTAAAACCACTGCAGCTATTTATGGTCACTGTAAAACCACTAGTGGTCTTTATGGTCACTGTAAAACCACTGCGGCTCTTTATGGTCACTGTAAAACCACTACAGCTCTTTATGGTCACTGCAAAACCACTGCGGCTCTTTATGGTCATTGTAAAACCATGATAGCTCTTTATGGTCACTCTAAAACCACTGCAGCTCTTTATGGTCACTGTAAAACCACTTCAGCTCTTTATGGTCACAGTAAAACCACTACAGCTCTTTATGGTCACTTAAAACCACTGCAGCTCTTTATGTTCACTTTAAAACCACTGTGGGTCATATGGTCACTTTAAAACTACTGCGGCCCTTGTGGTCACTGTAAAACGACTACAGCTCTTTAGTGTCAGAGTAAAACCACGAAAGCTCTTTATGGTCACTGTAAAACTATTGCGGCTCTTTATGCTCCAATTAAAACCACTGCAGCTCTTTATGGTCACTGTAAAAACACTACAGCTCTTTCTGGCCACAGTAAAATCACTACAGAATTTTATGGTCACTGTAAAAACACTGCGGCTCTTTCTGGCAACAGTAAATCCACTGCAGCTCTTTATGGTCACTGTAAAACCACTGCGGCTCTTGTGGTCACTGTAAAACCACTACACCTCTCCATGGTCACTGTAAAACCACTGCAGCTCTTTATGGTCATTGTAAAGCCACAACAGCTCTTTATGGTCACTGTAAAACCACTACAGCTCTTTATGGTCACTGTAAAACAACTGCAGCTCTTTATTCTCACTGTAAAACCACTACAGCTCTTTGTGGTCACTGTAAAACCACTGCGTCTCTTTCTGGCCACAGTAAAACCACTGCATCTCTTTATGGTTAGTGTAAATCCACTGCGGCTCTTGTGGTCACTGTAAAACCACGAGAGCTCTTTATGGTAACTGTAAAACCACGAATGCTCTTGTGGACAATGTAAAACCACTACAGCTCTTTATGGTCAGAGTAAAACCACGACAGCTCTTTATGGTCACTGTAAAACTACCACGGCTCATTATGGTCACAGTTAAACCACTGCAGCACTTTATGGTCATTGTAAAACAACGATGGGCCTTTATGGTCACTGTAAAAGCACTGCGGCTTTTTATGGTCATTGTAAAACCACAACAGCTCTTTATGGTCACTGCAAAACCACTGTGGCTCTTTATGGTCATTGTAAAACCACTATAGCTCTTTATGGTCACTCTAAAACCACTACAGGTCTTTATGGTCACTGTAAAACCACTGCAGCTCTTTATGGTCATTGTAAAACCACTATAGCTCTTTATGGTCACTGTAAAACCACAACAGCTCTTTATGGTCAATGTAAAACCACTGCAGCTCTTTATGGTCACTGTAAAACCACTGCAGCTATTTATGGTCACTGTAAAACCACTATAGCTCTTTATGGTCACTCTAAAACCAGTACAGCTCTTTATGGTCACAGTAAAACCACTGCAGCTCTTTATGGTCACTGTAAAACCACTGCAGCTCTTTATGGACACAGTAAAACCACTGCAGCTCTTTATGGTCACTGTAAAACCACTGCAGCTCTTTATGGACACAGTAAAACCACTGCAGCTTTTTATGGACACAGTAACACCACTGCAGCTCTTTATGGTCACTGTAAAACCACGACAGCTCTTTATGGTCACTGTAAAACCACTGCGGCTCTTATGGTCACTGTAAAACCACTGCAGCTCTTTATCGTCAGAGGAAAACCACGAAAGCTCTTTATGGTCCAATTAAAACCACTGCAGCTCTTTATGGTCTCTGTAAAAGCACTACAGATATTTATGGACACGGTAAAACCACTGCGGCTCTTTATGCTCATTGGAAAACCACCAAGGCTCTTTATGGTCACTCTAAATATACTACAGGTCTTTATGGTCACTGTAAAAGCACTGCAGCTCTTTATGGTCATTGTAAAACCACTGCAGCTCTTATGGTCACTGTAAAACCACTGCAGCTCTTTATAGTCACTGTAAAATCACTGCAGCTACTTATGGTCATTGAAAAACCACTGCAGCTCTTTATGGTCACTGTAAAAACACGACAGCTCTTTATGGTCACTGCAAAATCACTGCGGCTTTTTTTGGTCACTGTAAAACCACTACAGCTCTTTATGGTCACAGTAAAACCACAGCAGCTCTTTGTGGTCTCTGTAAAACCACTACAGCTCTTTATGTTCACTTTAAAACCACTGTGGGTCGTATGGTCCATGTAAAACCACGACAGCCCTTTCTGGTCACAGTAAAACCACTGCGGCTCTTTATGGTCATTGGAAAAACACCAAAGCTCTTTATGGTCACTCTAAAAATACTACAGGTCTTTATGGTCACTGTAAAACCACTGCAGCTCTTTATGGTCATTGTAAAACCACTACAGCTCTTTATGGTCACAGTAAAACCACAGCAGCTCTTTGTGGTCTCTGTAAAACCACTACAGCTCTTTATGTTCACTTTAAAACCACTGTGGGTCGTATGGTCCATGTAAAACCACGACAGCCCTTTCTGGTCACAGTAAAACCACTGCGGCTCTTTATGGTCATTGGAAAAACACCAAAGCTCTTTATGGTCACTCTAAAAATACTACAGGTCTTTATGGTCACTGTAAAACCACTGCAGCTCTTTATGGTCATTGTAAAACCACTGCAGCTCTTTATGGTCACTGTAAATCCACTACAGCTCTTTATGGTCATTGAAAAACCACTGCAGCTCTTTATGATCACTGTAAAAACACAACAGCTCTATATGGTCACTGTAAAATCACTGCGGCTTTTTATGGTCACTGTAAAACCACTACAGCTCTTTATGGTCACTGTAAAACCACGACAGCTCTTTATGGTCACTGTAAAACCACTGCGGCTCTTATGGTCACTGTAAAACCACTGCAGCTCTTTACCGTCAGAGTAAAACCACGAAAGCTCTTTATGGTCACTGTGAAACCACTGCAGCCCTTTCTGGTCACAGTAAAACCACTGCGGCTCTTTATGGTCATTGGAAAACCACCAAAGCTCTTTGTGGTCACTCTAAAACGACTACAGGTCTGTATGGTCACTGTAAAACCACTGCAGCTCTTTATGGTCATTGTAAAACCACTGCAGCTCTTTATAGTGACTGTAAAACCACTACAGCTCTTTATGGTCATTGAAAAACCACTGCAGCTCTTTATGGTCACTGTAAAAACACTACAGCTCTTTATGGTCACTGTAAAATCACTGCGGCTTTTTATGGTCACTGTAAAATCACTGCAGCCCTTTGTGGTCACTGTAAAACCACTACAGCTCTTTATGTTCACTTCAAAACCACTGTGGCTCTTATGGTCACTGTAAAACCACTGCGGCTCTTGTGGTCACTGTAAAACCACTACAGCTCTTTATCGTCAGAGTAAAACCACGAAAGCTCTTTATGGTCACTGTAAAACTACTGCGGCTCTTTATGCTCCAATTAAAACCACTGCAGCTCTTTAAGGTCACTGTAAAAACACTACAGTTCTTTCTGGCCACAGCAAAATCAGTACAGAATTTTATGGTCACTGTAAATCCACTGCGGCTCTTAATGGTCATTGCAAAGCCACAACAGCTCTCTATGGTCACTGTAAAACCACTGCAGCTCTTAATGGTCATTGCAAAGCCACAACAGCTCTTTATGGTCACTGTAAAACCACAACAGCTCTTTATGGTCACTGTAAAACCACTGCAGCTCTTTATGGTCACTGTAAAACCACTACAGCTCTTTATGGTCACGGTAAAACCACTGCAGATCTTTCTGGCCACAGTAAAACCACTACAGCTCTTTATGGTCACTGTAAAACAACTGCAGCTCTTTATGGTCACTGTAAAACCACTACAGCTCTTTATGGTCACTGTAAAACCACTGTGTCTCTTTCTGGACACAGTAAAACCACTGCAGCTCTTTATGGTTAGTGTAAATCCACTGCGACTCTTATGGTCACGGTAAAACCACTACAGCTCTTAATGGTAACTGTCAAACCACGAAAGCTTTTGTGGATAATGTAAAACCACTACAGCTCTTTATGGTCAGAATAAAACCACGACAGCTCTTTATGGTCACTGTAAAACTACTGCGGCTCATTATGGTCCCAGTAAAACCACTGCAGCACTTTATGGTCATTGTAAAACCACAAGGGGTCTTTATGTTTACTGTAAAAGCACTGCGGCTTTTTATGGTCACTGTAAAACCACAACAGCTCTTTATGGTCACTGCAAAACCACTGCGGCTCTTTATGGTCATTGTAAAACCACTATAGCTCTTTATGGTCACTCTAAAACCACTACAGCTCTTTATGGTCACTGTCAAACCACTGCGGCTTTTTATGGTCACTGTAAAACCACAACAGCTCTTTATGGTCACTGTAAAACCACTGCAGCTCTTTACGGTCACTGTAAAACGACTACAGTTCGTTATGGTCACTGTAAAACCCCACAGCACTTTATGGTCACTCTAAAACCACTGCGGATCTTTATGGTCATTGTAAAACCACTATAGCTCTTTATGGTCACTCTAAAAACACTTCAGCACTTTTTGGTCACTGTAAAACCACTGCAGCTCTTTATGGTCGTGTAAAAACACTCCAGCTCTTTATGTTCACTGTAAAACCACTGCAGCTCTTTATCGTCACTGTAAAACCACTAGAGCTCTTTATAGTCACTGTAAAAACACTGCAGCGCTTTATGATCACTGTAAAAGCACTCCAGCTCTTTATGATCTCTGTAAAACCACTGCAGCTTTTTATAGTCATTGTAAAACCACGACAGCTCTTTATGGTCACTGTAAAAACACTGCAGCGCTTTATGGTCACTGTAAAACCACTACAGCTCTTTATGGTCACTGTAAAATCACTGCAGCTCCTTATGGACACTGAAAATCACTACAGATCTTTACGGTCACTTTAAAAACACTGCAGCACTTTACGGTCACTGTAAAACCACTGCAGCTTTTATGGATACTCTAAAAACACTGCAGCTCTTTCTGGTCACTGTAAAACCTCTGCAGCTCTTTATGGTCACTGTGAAACCACTACAGCTCTTTATGGTCAGTGTAAAACCACGACAGCTCTTTATGGTCGCTGTAAAACCACTGCAGCTCTTTATGGTCACAATAAAACCACTGCAGCTCTTTATAGTGACTGTAAAACCACTGCCGCTCTTTATGATCATTGTAAAACCACTACAGCTCTTTTGGTCACTGTAAAACCACTGCTGCTCTTTATGGTCACTGTAAAACCAATGCAGCTCTTTATGGTCACTGTAAAACCACTACAGCTCTTTATGGTCTCAATAAAACCACTACAGCTCTTTATGGTCACTGTTAAACCACTGCGGCTCTTATGCTCAAGGTAAAACCACTGCAGCTCTTTCTGTTCACTGTACAACCATTGCGGCTCTTTATGGTCACAGTAAAACGACTGCAGCTCTTTATGGTCACTGTAAAATCACTGCAGCTCTTCATGGACACAGCAAAACCACTGCAGCTCTCTCTGTTCACAGTAAAACCACTGCAGCTCTTTATGGTCACTGTAAAACCACTGCAGCTCTTTATGGTAACTGTAAAACCACTACAGCTCTTTATGGTCACTGTAAAACCACTGTGTCTCTTTATGGACACAGTAAAACCACTGCAGCTCTTTATGGTTAGTGTAAATCCTCTGCGACTCTTATGGTCACGGTAAAACCACTACAGCTCTTAATGGTAACTGTCAAACCACGAAAGCTTTTGTGGATAATGTAAAACCACTACAGCTCTTTATGGTCAGAGTAAAACCACGACAGCTCTTTATGGTCACAGTAAAACCACTGCAGCACTTTATGGTCATTGTAAAACCACGAGGGGTCTTTATGTTCACTGTAAAAGCACTGCGGCTTTTTAAGGTCACTGTAAAACCACAACAGCTCTTTATGGTCACTGCAAAACCACTGCGGCTCTTTATGGTCATTGTAAAACCACTATAGCTCTTTATGGTCACTCTAAAACCACTACAGCTCTTTATGGTCACTGTCAAACCACTGCGGCTTTTTATGGTCACTGTAAAACCACAACAGCTCTTTATGGTCACTGCAAAACCACTGCGGCTCTTTATGGTCATTGTAAAACCACTGCGGCTTTTTATGGTCATTGTAAAACCACTGTAGCTCTTTATGGTCACTCTAAAACCACTGCAGTTCTTTATGGTCACTGTAAAACCACTGCAGCTCTTTACGGTCACTGTAAAACGACTACAGCTCTTTATGGTCACTGTAAAACCACTGCGGCTTTTTATGGTCACTGTAAAACCCCACAGCACTTTATGGTCACTGTAAAACCACTGCGGATCTTTATGGTCATTGTAAAACCACTATAGCTCTTTATGGTCACTCTAAAACCACTACAGCTCTTTTTGGTCACTGCAAAACCACTGCAGCTCTTTATGGTCATTGTAAAATCACTATAGCTCTTTATGGTCACTCTAAAAACACTGCAGTTCGTTATGGTCACTGTAAAACCACTGCAGCTCTTTATGGTCACTGTAAAACCACTGCAGCTATTTATGGTCACTGTAAAACCACTAGTGGTCTTTATGGTCACTGTACAACCACTGCGGCTCTTTATGGTCACTGTAAAAACACAACAGCTCTTTATAGTCACTGCAAAACCACTGCGGCTCTTTATGGTCATTGTAAAACCACGATAGCTCTTTATGGTCACTCTAAAACCACTGCAGCTCTTTATGGTCACTGTAAAACCACTTCAGCTCTTTATGGTCACAGTAAAACCACTACAGCTCTTTATGGTCACAGTAAAACCGCAGCAGCTGTTCCGGTCACTGTAAAACCACTGCGGCTCTTGATGGTCACTGTAAAACCACTACAGCACTTTATGGTCCCTGTAAAACCTCAGCAGCTCTTTATGGTCACTGTAAAACCACTGCTGCTCTTTATGGTTACTGTAAAACCACTACAGCTGTTATGGTCACTGTAAAACCACTGCAGCTCTTTATGGTCACTGTAAAACCACTGCAGCTCTAATGTCACAGTAAAACCACTACAGCTCGTTATGGTCACTGTAAAACCACTACAGCTCTTTATGGTCAGTGTAAAACCACTACATCTCTTTATGGTCACTGTAAAAACACTTCAGCACTTTTTGGTCACTGTAAAACCACTGCAGCTCTTTATGGTCGTGTAAAAACACTCCAGCTCTTTATGGTCACTGTAAAACCACTGCAGCTCTTTATCGTCACTGTAAAACCACTACAGCTCTTTATAGTCACTGTAAAAACACTGCAGCGCTTTATGATCACTGTAAAAGCACTCCAGCTCTTTATGATCTCTGTAAAACCACTGCAGCTTTTTATAGTCATTGTAAAACCACGACAGCTCTTTATGGTCACTGTAAAAACACTGCAGCGCTTTATGGTCAATGTAAAACCACTACAGCTCTTTATGGTCACTGTAAATACACTGCAGCGCTTTATGGTCACTGTAAAATCACTGCAGCTCTTTATGGACACTGAAAATCACTACAGCTCTTTACGGTCACTGTAAAAACACTGCAGCTTTTATGGACAATCGAAAAACACTGCAGCTGTTTCTGGTCACTGTAAAACCTCTGCAGCTCTTTATGGTCACTGTGAAACCACTACAGCTCTTTATGGTCAGTGTAAAACCACTACAGCTCTTTATGGTCGCTGTAAAACCACTGCAGCTCTTTATGGTCACAATAAAACCACTGCAGCTCTTTATAGTGACTGTAAAACCACTGCCGCTCTTTATGATCATTGTAAAACCACTACAGCTCTTTTGGTCACTGTAAAACCACTGCTGCTCTTTATGGTCACTGTAAAACCAATGCAGCTCTTTATGGTCACTGTAAAACCACTACAGCTCTTTATGGTCTCAATAAAACCACTACAGCTCTTTATGGTCACTGTTAAACCACTGCGGCTCTTATGCTCAAGGTAAAACCACTGCAGCTCTTTCTGTTCACTGTACAACCATTGCGGCTCTTTATGGTCACAGTAAAACGACTGCAGCTCTTTATGGTCACTGTAAAACCACTGCAGCTCTTCATGGGCACAGCAAAACCACTGCAGCTCTTTCTGGTCACAGTAAAACCACTGCAGCTATTTATGTTCACTGTACAACCACTGCGGCTCTTTATGGACACAGTAAAACCACTGCGGCTCTTTATGGTCACAGTAAAACAACTACAGCTCTTTATGGTCACTGTAAAACCACTGCAGCTCTTCTGGTCACTGTAAAACCACTGCAGCTCTTTTTCGTCAGAGTAAAACCACGAAAGCTCTTTATGGTCACTGTGAAACGACTGCGGCTCTTTACGGTCCAATTAAAACCACTGCAGCTCTTTATGGTCACTGTAAAACCACTACAGCCCTTTCAGGTCACAGTAAAACCACTGCGGCTCTTTATGGTCATTGGAAAACCACCAAAGCTCTTTCTGGTCACTCTAAAAATACTACAAGTCTTTATGGTCACTGTAAAACCACCAGAGCTCTTTATGGTCACTGTCAAACCACTGCGGCTTTTTATGGTCACTGTAAAACCACAACAGCTCTTTATGGTCACTGCAAAACCACTGCGGCTCTTTATGGTCATTGTAAAACCACTGCGGCTTTTTATGGTCATGGTAAAACCACTGTAGCTCTTTATGGTCACTCTAAAACCACTGCAGTTCGTTATGGTCACTGTAAAACCACTGCAGCTCTTTACGGTCACTGTAAAACCACTACAGCTCTTTATGGTCACTGTAAAACCACTGAAGCTCTTTACGGTCACTGTAAAACCACTGCAGCTATTTATGGTCACTGTAAAACCACTAGTGGTCTTTATGGTCACTGTAAAACCACTGCGGCTCTTTATGGTCACTGTAAAACCACTACAGCTCTTTATGGTCACTGTAAAACCACTGCGGCTTTTTATGGTGACTGTAAAAACACAACAGCTCTTTATCGTCACTGCAAAACCACTGCGGCTCTTTATGGTCATTGTAAAACCATGATAGCTCTTTATGGTCACTCTAAAACCACTGCAGCTCTTTATGGTCACTGTAAAACCACTTCAGCTCTTTATGGTCACAGTAAAACCACTACAGCTCTTTATGGTCACAGTAAAACCGCAGCAGCTGTTCCAGTCACTGTAAAACCACTGCGGCTCTTGATGGTCACTCTAAAACCACTGCAGCTCTTTATGGTCACTGTAAAACCACTGCTGCTCTTTACGGTTACTGTAAAACCACTACAGCTGTTATGGTCACTGTAAAACCACTGCAGCTCTTTATGGTCACTGTAAAACCACTGCAGCTCTAATGTCACAGTAAAACCACTACAGCTCGTTATGGTCACTGTAAAACCACTACAGCTCTTTATGGTCAGTGTAAAACCACTACATCTCTTTATGGTCACTGTAAAAACACTTCAGCACTTTTTGGTCACTGTAAAACCACTGCAGCTCTTTATGGTCACTGTAAAAACACTCCAGCTCTTTATGGTCACTGTAAAACCACTGCAGCTCTTTATCGTCACTGTAAAACCACTCCAGCTCTTTATAGTCACTGTAAAAACACTGCAGCGCTTTATGATCACTGTAAAAGCACTTCAGCTCTTTATGATCTCTGTAAAACCACTGCAGCTTTTTATAGTCATTGTAAAACCACTACAGCTCTTTATGGTCATTGTAAAAACACTGCAGCGCTTTATGGTCACTGTAAAACCACTACAGCTCTTTATGGTCACTAAAAATACACTGCAGCGCTTTACGGTCACTGTAAAAACACTGCAGCTTTTCTGGACACTAGAAAAACACTGCAGCTCTTTATGGTCACTGTAACACCTCTGCAGCTCTTTATGGTCACTGTGAAACCACTACAGCTCTTTATGGTCAGTGTAAAACCACAACAGCTCTTTATGGTCGCTGTTAAACCACTGCAGCTCTTTATGGTCACAATAAAACCACTGCAGCACTTTATGGTCACTGTAAAACCACTACAGCTCTTTATGGTCACTGTAAAACCACTACAGCTCTTTATGGTCTCAATAAAACCACTACAGCTCTTTATGGTCACTGTTAAACCACTGCGGCTCTTATGTTCAAGGTAAAACCACTGCAGTTCTTTATGTTCACTGTACAACCACTGCGGCTCTTTATGGTCACAGTAAAACGACTGCAGCTCTTTATCGTCACTGTAAAACCACTGCAGCTCTTTATGGACACAGTAAAACCACTGCAGCTCTTTCTGGTCACAGTAAAACCACTGCAGCTCTTTATGTTCACTGTACAACCGCTGCGGCTCTTTATGGACACAGTAAAACCACTGCGGCTCTTTATGGTCACTGTAAAACCACTGCAGCTCTTTTTCGTCAGAGTAAAACCACGAAAGCTCTTTATGGTCACTGTGAAACTACTGCGGCTCTTTACGGTCCAATGAAAACCACTGCAGCTCTTTAAGGTCACTGTAAAACCACTGCAGCTCTTTATAGTCACTGTAAAACCACTACAGCTCTTTATGGTCATTGAAAAATCACTGCAGCTCTTTATGGTCACTGTAAAAACACTACACCTCTTTATGGTCACTGTAAAATCACTGCGGCTTTTTATGGTCACTGTAAAACCACTACAGCTCTTTATGGTCACTGTAAGACCACGACAGCTCCTTATGGTCACTGTAAAACCACTGCGGCTCTTATGGTCACTGTAAAACCACTGCAGCTCTTTATCGTCAGAGTAAAACCACTGCAACTCTTTATGGTCACTTTAAAACCACTGCAGCACTTTATGGTCACAGTAAAACCACTGCAGCTCTTTATGGTCACTGTAAAACCACTAGTGGTCTTTATGGTCACTGTACAACCACTGCGGCTCTTTATGGTCACTGTAAAAACACAACAGCTCTTTATGTTAATTTTAAAAGCACTAGAGCTTTTTATGGTCACTCTAAAACACTGCAGCTCTTTATGGTCACTGTAAAACCACTGCAGCACTTTATGGTCACAGTAAAACCACTGCAGCTCTTTAGGGTCACTGTAAAACCACTGCAGCTCTTATGGTCACTGTAAAAACACAACAGCTCTTTATGGTCACTGCAAAACCACTGCGGCTCTTTATGTTCATTGTAAAACCACGATAGCTATTTATGGTCACTCTAAAACCACTGCAGCTCTTAATGGTCATTGTAAAACCACAATATGTATTTATGGTCACTCTACAACCACTGCAGCTCTTTATGGTCACGGTAAAACCACTGCAGCTCTTTATGGTCACAGTAAAACTACTGCAGCTCTTATGGTCACTGTAAAACCACTGCAGCTCTTTATGGTCACTGTAAAACCACTGCAGCTCTTTATAGTCACTGCAAAACCACTGCGGCTCTTTATGGTCATTGTAAAACCACGATAGCTCTTTATGGTCACTCTAAAACCACTGCAGCTCTTTATGGTCACTGTAAAACCACTTCAGCTCTTTATGGTCACAGTAAAACCACTACAGCTCTTTATGGTCACAGTAAAACCGCAGCAGCTGTTCCGGTCACTGTAAAACCACTGCGGCTCTTGATGGTCACTGTAAAACCACTACAGCACTTTATGGTCCCTGTAAAACCTCAGCAGCTCTTTATGGTCACTGTAAAACCACTGCTGCTCTTTATGGTTACTGTAAAACCACTACAGCTGTTATGGTCACTGTAAAACCACTGCAGCTCTTTATGGTCACTGTAAAACCACTGCAGCTCTAATGTCACAGTAAAACCACTACAGCTCGTTATGGTCACTGTAAAACCACTACATCTCTTTATGGTCACTGTAAAAACACTTCAGCACTTTTTGGTCACTGTAAAACCACTGCAGCTCTTTATGGTCGTGTAAAAACACTCCAGCTCTTTATGGTCACTGTAAAACCACTGCGGCTTTTTATGGTGACTGTAAAAACACAACAGCTCTTTATCGTCACTGCAAAACCACTGCGGCTCTTTATGGTCATTGTAAAACCATGATAGCTCTTTATGGTCACTCTAAAACCACTGCAGCTCTTTATGGTCACTGTAAAACCGCTTCAGCTCTTTATGGTCACAGTAAAACCACTACAGCTCTTTATGGTCACAGTAAAACCGCAGCAGCTGTTCCGGTCACTGTAAAACCACTGCGGCTCTTGATGGTCACTGTAAAAC
This sequence comes from Chiloscyllium punctatum, assembly GCF_047496795.1. Lineage (NCBI taxonomy): Eukaryota > Metazoa > Chordata > Chondrichthyes > Orectolobiformes > Hemiscylliidae > Chiloscyllium > Chiloscyllium punctatum. Next base: position 71,979,602 of record NC_092751.1, on the reverse strand, counting down.
GACTACAGCACTTTATGGTCCCTGTAAAACCTCAGCAGCTCTTTATGGTTACTGTAAAACCACTGCTGCTCTTTATGGTTACTGTAAAACCACTACAGCTGTTATGGTCACTGTAAAACCACTGCAGCTCTTTATGGTCACTGTAAAACCACTGCAGCTCTAATGTCACAGTAAAACCACTACAGCTCGTTATGGTCACTGTAAAACCACTACAGCTCTTTATGGTCAGTGTAAAACCACTACATCTCTTTATGGTCACTGTAAAAACACTTCAGCACTTTTTGGTCACTGTAAAACCACTGCAGCTCTTGATGGTCACTGTAAAAACACTCCAGCTCTTTATGGTCACTGTAAAACCACTGCAGCTCTTTATCGTCACTGTAAAACCACTACAGCTCTTTATAGTCACTGTAAAAACACTGCAGCACTTTATGATCACTGTAAAAGCACTTCAGCTCTTTATGATCTCTGTAAAACCACTGCAGCTTTTTATAGTCATTGTAAAACCACTACAGCTCTTTATGGTCATTGTAAAAACACTGCAGCGCTTTATGGTCAATGTAAAACCACTACAGCTCTTTATGGTCACTAAAAATACACTGCAGCGCTTTATGGTCACTGTAAAATCACTACAGCTCTTTATGGACACTGAAAATCACTACAGCTCTTTACGGTCACTGTAAAAACACTGCAGCGCTTTACGGTCACTGTAAAAACACTGCAGCTTTTATGGACACTAGAAAAACACTGCAGCTCTTTATGGTCACTGTAACACCTCTGCAGCTCTTTATGGTCACTGTGAAACCACTACAGCTCTTTATGGTCAGTGTAAAACCACTGCAGCACTTTATGGTCACTGTAAAACCACTGCAGCTCTTTATGGTCACTGTAAAACCACTACAGCTCTTTATGGTCTCAATAAAACCACTACAGCTCTTTATGGTCACTGTTAAACCACTGCGGCTCTTATGTTCACGGTAAAACCACTGCAGTTCTTTATGTTCACTGTACAACCACTGCGGCTCTTTATGGTCACAGTAAAACGACTGCAGCTCTTTATCGTCACTGTAAAACCACTGCAGCTCTTTATGGACACAGTAAAACCACTGCAGCTCTTTCTGGTCACAGTAAAACCACTGCGGCTCTTTATGGTCATTGGAAAACCACCAAAGCTCTTTATGGTCACTCTAAAAATACTACAGGTCTTTATGGTCACTGTAAAACCACTGCAGCTCTTTATGGTCATTGTAAAACCACTGCAGCTCTTTATAGTCACTGTAAAACCACTGCAGCTCTTTATGGTCATTGTAAAACCACTGCAGCTCTTTATAGTCACTGTAAAACCACTACAGCTCTTTATGGTCATTGAAAAATCACTGCAGCTCTTTATGGTCACTGTAAAAACACTACACCTCTTTATGGTCACTGTAAAATCACTGCGGCTTTTTATGGTCACTGTAAAACCACTACAGCTCTTTATGGTCACTGTAAGACCACGACAGCTCCTTATGGTCACTGTAAAACCACTGCGGCTCTTATGGTCACTGTAAAACCACTGCAGCTCTTTATCGTCAGAGTAAAACCACGAAAGCTCTTTATGGTCACTGTAAAACGACAGCGGCTCTTTATGGTCCAATTAAAACCACTGCAGCTCTTTATGGTCACTGTAAAACCACTACAGCCCTTTCTGGTCACAGTAAAACCACTGCAGCTCTTTATGGTCATTGGAAAACCACCAAAGCTCTTTCTGGTCACTCTAAAAAGACTACAGGTCTTTATGGTCACTGTAAAACCACTGCAGCTCTTTATGGTCATTGTAAAACCACTGCAGCTCTTTATAGTCATTGTAAATCCACTACAGCTCTTTATGGTCATTGAAAAACCACTGCAGCTCTTTATGGTCACTGTAAAAAACACTACAGCTCTTTATGGTCACTGTATAATCACTGCGGCTTTTTATGGTCATTGTAAAACCACTGCAGCTCTTTGTGGTCTCTGTAAAACCACTACAGCTCTTGATGGTCACTGTTAAACCAAAGCGGCTCTTTGGTCACTGTAAAACCACTGCAACTCTTTATGGTCACTTTAAAACCACTGTGGCTCTTATGGTCACTGTAAAACCACTGCGGCTCTTGTGGTCACTGTAACACCACTACAGCTCTTTCTGGCCACAGTAAAACCACTGCAGCTCTTTTTGGTCACTGTAAAACCACTGCGGCTCTTGTGGTCACTGTAAAACCACTACACCTCTCTATGGTCACTTTAAAACCACTGCAGCTCTTTATGGTTACTGTAAAACCACAACAGCTCTTTATGGTCACTGTAAAACCACTACAGCTCTTTATGGTCACTGTAAAACCACTGCAGCTCTTTATGGTCACTGTAAAACCACCACAGCTCTTTATGGTCACTGTTAAACCACTGCAGCTCTTTCTGGCCACAGTAAAACCACTACAGCTCTTTATGGTCACTGTAAAACAACTGTAGCTCTTTATGGTCACTGTAAAACCACTACAGCTCTTTATGGTCACTGTAAAACCACTGCGTCTCTTTCTGGCCACAGTAAAACCACTGCAGCTCTTTATGGTTAGTGTAAAACCACTGCGGCTCTTGTGGTCACTGTAAAACCACTGCAGCACTTTATGGTCACAGTAAAACCACTGCAGCTCTTTATGGTCACTGTAAAACCACTAGTGGTCTTTATGGTCACTGTACAACCACTGCGGCTCTTTATGGTCACTGTAAAAACACAACAGCTCTTTATGTTAATTTTAAAAGCACTAGAGCTTTTTATGGTCACTCTAAAACACTGCAGCTCTTTATGGTCACTGTAAAACCACTGCAGCACTTTATGGTCACAGTAAAACCACTGCAGCTCTTTAGGGTCACTGTAAAACCACTGCAGCTCTTATGGTCACTGTAAAAACACAACAGCTCTTTATGGTCACTGCAAAACCACTGCGGCTCTTTATGTTCATTGTAAAACCACGATAGCTATTTATGGTCACTCTAAAACCACTGCAGCTCTTAATGGTCATTGTAAAACCACAATAGGTATTTATGGTCACTCTACAACCACTGCAGCTCTTTATGGTCACGGTAAAACCACTGCAGCTCTTTATGGTCACAGTAAAACTACTGCAGCTCTTATGGTCACTGTAAAACCACTGCAGCTCTTTATGGTCACTGTAAAACCACTGCAGCTCTTTATAGTCACTGCAAAACCACTGCGGCTCTTTATGGTCATTGTAAAACCACGATAGCTCTTTATGGTCACTCTAAAACCACTGCAGCTCTTTATGGTCACTGTAAAACCACTTCAGCTCTTTATGGTCACAGTAAAACCACTACAGCTCTTTATGGTCACAGTAAAACCGCAGCAGCTGTTCCGGTCACTGTAAAACCACTGCGGCTCTTGATGGTCACTGTAAAACCACTACAGCACTTTATGGTCCCTGTAAAACCTCAGCAGCTCTTTATGGTCACTGTAAAACCACTGCTGCTCTTTATGGTTACTGTAAAACCACTACAGCTGTTATGGTCACTGTAAAACCACTGCAGCTCTTTATGGTCACTGTAAAACCACTGCAGCTCTAATGTCACAGTAAAACCACTACAGCTCGTTATGGTCACTGTAAAACCACTACATATCTTTATGGTCACTGTAAAAACACTTCAGCACTTTTTGGTCACTGTAAAACCACTGCAGCTCTTTATGGTCGTGTAAAAACACTCCAGCTCTTTATGGTCACTGTAAAACCACTGCGGCTTTTTATGGTGACTGTAAAAACACAACAGCTCTTTATCGTCACTGCAAAACCACTGCGGCTCTTTATGGTCATTGTAAAACCATGATAGCTCTTTATGGTCACTCTAAAACCACTGCAGCTCTTTATGGTCACTGTAAAACCACTTCAGCTCTTTATGGTCACAGTAAAACCACTACAGCTCTTTATGGTCACAGTAAAACCGCAGCAGCTGTTCCGGTCACTGTAAAACCACTGCGGCTCTTGATGGTCACTGTAAAACGACTACAGCACTTTATGGTCCCTGTAAAACCTCAGCAGCTCTTTATGGTTACTGTAAAACCACTGCTGCTCTTTATGGTTACTGTAAAACCACTACAGCTGTTATGGTCACTGTAAAACCACTGCAGCTCTTTATGGTCACTGTAAAACCACTGCAGCTCTAATGTCACAGTAAAAACACTACAGCTCGTTATGGTCACTGTAAAACCACTACAGCTCTTTATGGTCAGTGTAAAACCACTACATCTCTTTATGGTCACTGTAAAAACACTTCAGCAATTTTTGGTCACTGTAAAACCACTGCAGCTCTTGATGGTCACTGTAAAAACACTCCAGCTCTTTATGGTCACTGTAAAACCACTGCAGCTCTTTATCGTCACTGTAAAACCACTACAGCTCTTTATAGTCACTGTAAAAACACTGCAGCGCTTTATGATCACTGTAAAAGCACTTCAGCTCTTTATGATCTCTGTAAAACCACTGCAGCTTTTTATAGTCATTGTAAAACCACTACAGCTCTTTATGGTCATTGTAAAAACACTGCAGCGCTTTATGGTCACTGTAAAACCACTACAGCTCTTTATGGTCACTAAAAATACACTGCAGCGCTTTATGGTCACTGTAAAATCACTACAGCTCTTTATGGACACTGAAAATCACTACAGCTCTTTACGGTCACTGTAAAACACTGCAGCGCTTTACGGTCACTGTAAAAACACTGCAGCTTTTATGGACACTAGAAAAACACTGCAGCTCTTTATGGTCACTGTAACACCTCTGCAGCTCTTTATGGTCACTGTGAAACCACTACAGCTCTTTATGGTCAGTGTAAAACCACTACAGCTCTTTATGGTCGCTGTAAAACCACTGCAGCTCTTTATGGTCACAATAAAACCACTGCAGCACTTTATGGTCACTGTAAAACCACTGCAGCTCTTTATGGTCACTGTAAAACCACTACAGCTCTTTATGGTCTCAATAAAACCACTACAGCTCTTTATGGTCACTGTTAAACCACTGCGGCTCTTATGTTCACGGTAAAACCACTGCAGTTCTTTATGTTCACTGTACAACCACTGCGGCTCTTTATGGTCACAGTAAAACGACTGCAGCTCTTTATCGTCACTGTAAAACCACTGCAGCTCTTTATGGACACAGTAAAACCACTGCAGCTCTTTCTGGTCACAGTAAAACCACTGCAGCTCTTTATGTTCACTGTACAACCGCTGCGGCTCTTTATGGACACAGTAAAACCACTGCGGCTCTTTATGGTCACTGTAAAACCACGACAGTTCTTTATGGTCACTGAAAAACCACTGCGGCTCTAATGGTCACTGTAAAACCACTGCAGCTCTTTTTCGTCAGAGTAAAACCACGAAAGCTCTTTATGGTCACTGTGAAACTACTGCGGCTCTTTACGGTCCAATTAAAACCACTGCAGCTCTTTAAGGTCACTGTAAAACCACTACAGCCCTTTCTGGTCACAGTAAAACCACTGCGGCTCTTTATGGTCATTGGAAAATCACCAAAGCTCTTTATGGTCACTCTAAAAATACTACAGGTCTTTATGGTCACTGTAAAACCACTGCAGCTCTTTATGGTCATTGTAAAACCACTGCAGCTCTTTATAGTCACTGTAAAACCACTACAGCTCTTTATGGTCATTGAAAAATCACTGCAGCTCTTTATGGTCACTGTAAAAACACTACACCTCTTTATGGTCACTGTAAAATCACTGCGGCTTTTTATGGTCACTGTAAAACCACTACAGCTCTTTATGGTCACTGTAAGACCACGACAGCTCCTTATGGTCACTGTAAAACCACTGCGGCTCTTATGGTCACTGTAAAACCACTGCAGCTCTTTATCGTCAGAGTAAAACCACGAAAGCTCTTTATGGTCACTGTAAAACGACAGCGGCTCTTTATGGTCCAATTAAAACCACTGCAGCTCTTTATGGTCACTGTAAAACCACTACAGCCCTTTCTGGTCACAGTAAAACCACTGCGGCTCTTTATGGTCATTGGAAAACCACCAAAGCTCTTTCTGGTCACTCTAAAAAGACTACAGGTCTTTATGGTCACTGTAAAACCACTGCAGCTCTTTATGGTCATTGTAAAACCACTGCAGCTCTTTATAGTCATTGTAAATCCACTACAGCTCTTTATGGTCATTGAAAAACCACTGCAGCTCTTTATGGTCACTGTAAAAAACACTACAGCTCTTTATGGTCACTGTATAATCACTGCGGCTTTTTATGGTCATTGTAAAACCACTGCAGCTCTTTGTGGTCTCTGTAAAACCACTACAGCTCTTGATGGTCACTGTTAAACCAAAGCGGCTCTTTGGTCACTGTAAAACCACTGCAACTCTTTATGGTCACTTTAAAACCACTGTGGCTCTTATGGTCACTGTAAAACCACTGCGGCTCTTGTGGTCACTGTAACACCACTACAGCTCTTTCTGGCCACAGTAAAACCACTGCAGCTCTTTTTGGTCACTGTAAAACCACTGCGGCTCTTGTGGTCACTGTAAAACCACTACACCTCTCTATGGTCACTGTAAAACCACTGCAGCTCTTTATGGTTACTGTAAAACCACAACAGCTCTTTATGGTCACTGTAAAACCACTACAGCTCTTTATGGTCACTGTAAAACCACTGCATCTCTTTATTGTCACTGTAAAACCACCACAGCTCTTTATGGTCACTGTTAAACCACTGCAGCTCTTTCTGGCCACAGTAAAACCACTACAGCTCTTTATGGTCACTGTAAAACAACTGCAGCTCTTTATGGTCATTGTAAAACCACTACAGCTCTTTATGGTCACTGTAAAACCACTGCGTCTCTTTCTGGCCACAGTAAAACCACTGCAGCTCTTTATGGTTAGTGTAAAACCACTGCGGCTCTTGTGGTCACTGTAAAACCACTGCAGCACTTTATGGTCACAGTAAAACCACTGCAGCTCTTTATGGTCACTGTAAAACCACTAGTGGTCTTTATGGTCACTGTACAACCACTGCGGCTCTTTATGGTCACTGTAAAAACACAACAGCTCTTTATGTTGATTTTAAAAGCACTAGAGCTTTTTATGGTCACTCTAAAACACTGCAGCTCTTTATGGTCACTGTAAAACGACTGCAGCACTTTATGGTCACAGTAAAACCACTGCATTTCTTTAGGGTCACTGTAAAACCACTGCAGCTCTTATGGTCACTGTAAAAACACAACAGCTCTTTATGGTCACTGCAAAACCACTGCGGCTCTTTATGTTCATTGTAAAACCACGATAGCTATTTATGGTCACTCTAAAACCACTGCAGCTCTTAATGGTCATTGTAAAACCACAATAGCTATTTATGGTCACTCTACAACCACTGCAGCTCTTTATGGTCACGGTAAAACCACTGCAGCTCTTTATGGTCACAGTAAAACTACTGCAGCTCTTATGGTCACTGTAAAACCACTGCAGCTCTTTATGGTCACTGTAAAACCACTGCAGCTCTTTATAGTCACTGCAAAACCACTGCGGCTCTTTATGGTCATTGTAAAACCACGACAGCTCTTTATGGTCACTCTAAAACCACTGCAGCTCTTTATGGTCACTGTAAAACCACTTCAGCTCTTTATGGTCACAGTAAAACCACTACAGCTCTTTATGGTCACTCTAAAACCACTGCAGCTCTTTATGGTCACTGTAAAACCACTTCAGCTCTTTATGGTCACAGTAAAACCACTACAGCTCTTTATGGTCACTCTAAAACCACTGCAGCTCTTTATGGTCACTGTAAAACCACTTCAGCTCTTTATGGTCACAGTAAAACCACCACAGCTCTTTATGGTCACTGGTAAACCACTGCAGCTCTTTCTGGCCACAGTAAAACCACTACAGCTCTTTATGGTCACTGTAAAACAACTGCAGCTCTTTACGGTCATTGTAAAACCACTACAGGTCTTTATGGTCACTGTAAAACCACTGCGTCTCTTTCTGGCCACAGTAAAACCACTGCAGCTCTTTATGGTTAGTGTAAAACCACTGCGGCTCTTGTGGTCACTGTAAAACCACTGCAGCACTTTATGGTCACAGTAAAACCACTGCAGCTCTTTATGGTCACGGTAAAACCACTAGTGGCCTTTATGCTCACTGTACAACCACTGCGGCTCTTTATGGTCACTGTAAAAACACAACAGCTCTTTATGTTGATTTTAAAAGCACTAGAGCTTTTTATGGTCACTCTAAAACACTGCAGCTCTTTATGGTCACTGTAAAACCACTGCAGCACTTTATGGTCACAGTAAAACCACTGCAGCTCTTTAGGGTCACTGTAAAACCACTGCAGCTCTTATGGTCACTGTAAAAACACAACAGCTCTTTATGGTCACTGCAAAACCACTGCGGCTCTTTATGTTCATTGTAAAAGCACGATAGCTATTTATGGTCACTCTAAAACCACTGCAGCTCTTAATGGTCATTGTAAAACCACAATAGCTATTTATGGTCACTCTACAACCACTGCAGCTCTTTATGGTCACGGTAAAACCACTGCAGCTCTTTATGGTCACAGTAAAACTACTGCAGCTCTTATGGTCACTGTAAAACCACTGCAGCTCTTTATAGTCACTGCAAAACCACTGCGGCTCTTTATGGTCATTGTAAAACCACGATAGCTCTTTATGGTCACTCTAAAACCACTGCAGCTCTTTATCGTCACTGTAAAACCACTTCAGCTCTTTATGGTCACAGTAAAACCACTACAGCTCTTTATGGTCACAGTAAAACCGCAGCAGCTGTTCCGGTCACTGTAAAACCACTGCGGCTCTTGATGGTCACTGTAAAACCACTACAGCACTTTATGGTCCCTGTAAAACCTCAGCAGCTCTTTATGGTCACTGTAAAACCACTGCTGCTCTTTATGGTTACTGTAAAACCACTACAGCTGTTATGGTCACTGTAAAACCACTGCAGCTCTTTATGGTCACTGTAAAACCACTGCAGCTCTAATGTCACAGTAAAACCACTACAGCTCGTTATGGTCACTGTAAAACCACTACACCTCTTTATGGTCACTGTAAAAACACTTCAGCACTTTTTGGTCACTGTAAAACCACTGCAGCTCTTTATGGTCGTGTAAAAACACTCCAGCTCTTTATGGTCACTGTAAAACCACTGCGGCTTTTTATGGTGACTGTAAAAACACAACAGCTCTTTATAGTCACTGCAAAACCACTGCGGCTCTTTATGGTCATTGTAAAACCATGATAGCTCTTTATGGTCACTCTAAAACCACTGCAGCTCTTTATGGTCACTGTAAAACCACTTCAGCTCTTTATGGTCACAGTAAAACCACTACAGCTCTTTATGGTCACAGTAAAACCGCAGCAGCTGTTCCGGTCACTGTAAAACCACTGCGGCTCTTGATGGTCACTGTAAAACGACTACAGCACTTTATGGTCCCTGTAAAACCTCAGCAGCTCTTTATGGTCACTGTAAAACCACTGCTGCTCTTTATGGTTACTGTAAAACCACTACAGCTGTTATGGTCACTGTAAAACCACTGCAGCTCTTTATGGTCACTGTAAAACCACTGCAGCTCTAATGTCACAGTAAAACCACTACAGCTCGTTATGGTCACTGTAAAACCACTACAGCTCTTTATGGTCAGTGTAAAACCACTACATCTCTTTATGGTCACTGTAAAAACACTTCAGCACTTTTTGGTCACTGTAAAACCACTGCAGCTCTTTATGGTCACTGTAAAAACACTCCAGCTCTTTATGGTCACTGTAAAACCACTGCAGCTCTTTATCGTCACTGTAAAACAACTACGGCTCTTTATAGTCACTGTAAAAACACTGCAGCGCTTTATGATCACTGTAAAAGCACTTCAGCTCTTTATGATCTCTGTAAAACCACTGCAGCTTTTTATAGTCATTGTAAAACCACTACAGCTCTTTATGGTCATTGTAAAAACACTGCAGCTCTTTATGGTCACTGTAAAACCACTACAGCTCTTTATGGTCACTAAAAATACACTGCAGCGCTTTATGGTCACTGTAAAATCACTACAGCTCTTTATGGACACTGAAAATCACTACAGCTCTTTACGGTCACTGTAAAAACACTGCAGCGCTTTACGGTCACTGTAAAAACACTGCAGCTTTTATGGACACTAGAAAAACACTGCAGCTCTTTATGGCCACTGTAACACCTCTGCAGGTCTTTATGGTCACTGTGAAACCACTACAGCTCTTTATGGTCAGTGTAAAACCACTACAGCTCTTTATGGTCACTAAAAATACACTGCAGCGCTTTATGGTCACTGTAAAATCACTACAGCTCTTTATGGACACTGAAAACCACTACAGCTCTTTATGGTCACTGTAAAACAACTGCAGCTCTTTATGGTCATTGTAAAACCACTACAGCTCTTTATGGTCACTGTAAAACCACTGCGTCTCTTTCTGGCCACAGTAAAACCACTGCAGCTCTTTATGGTTAGTGTAAAACCACTGCGGCTCTTGTGGTCACTGTAAAACCACTGCAGCACTTTATGGTCACAGTAAAACCACTGCAGCTCTTTATGGTCACTGTAAAACCACTAGTGGTCTTTATGGTCACTGTACAACCACTGCGGCTCTTTATGGTCACTGTAAAAACACAACAGCTCTTTATGTTGATTTTAAAAGCACTAGAGCTTTTTATGGTCACTCTAAAACACTGCAGCTCTTTATGGTCACTGTAAAACGACTGCAGCACTTTATGGTCACAGTAAAACCACTGCATTTCTTTAGGGTCACTGTAAAACCACTGCAGCTCTTATGGTCACTGTAAAAACACAACAGCTCTTTATGGTCACTGCAAAACCACTGCGGCTCTTTATGTTCATTGTAAAACCACGATAGCTATTTATGGTCACTCTAAAACCACTGCAGCTCTTAATGGTCATTGTAAAACCACAATAGCTATTTATGGTCACTCTACAACCACTGCAGCTCTTTATGGTCACGGTAAAACCACTGCAGCTCTTTATGGTCACAGTAAAACTACTGCAGCTCTTATGGTCACTGTAAAACCACTGCAGCTCTTTATGGTCACTGTAAAACCACTGCAGCTCTTTATAGTCACTGCAAAACCACTGCGGCTCTTTATGGTCATTGTAAAACCACGACAGCTCTTTATGGTCACTCTAAAACCACTGCAGCTCTTTATGGTCACTGTAAAACCACTTCAGCTCTTTATGGTCACAGTAAAACCACTACAGCTCTTTATGGTCACTCTAAAACCACTGCAGCTCTTTATGGTCACTGTAAAACCACTTCAGCTCTTTATGGTCACAGTAAAACCACTACAGCTCTTTATGGTCACTCTAAAACCACTGCAGCTCTTTATGGTCACTGTAAAACCACTTCAGCTCTTTATGGTCACAGTAAAACCACCACAGCTCTTTATGGTCACTGGTAAACCACTGCAGCTCTTTCTGGCCACAGTAAAACCACTACAGCTCTTTATGGTCACTGTAAAACAACTGCAGCTCTTTACGGTCATTGTAAAACCACTACAGGTCTTTATGGTCACTGTAAAACCACTGCGTCTCTTTCTGGCCACAGTAAAACCACTGCAGCTCTTTATGGTTAGTGTAAAACCACTGCGGCTCTTGTGGTCACTGTAAAACCACTGCAGCACTTTATGGTCACAGTAAAACCACTGCAGCTCTTTATGGTCACGGTAAAACCACTAGTGGCCTTTATGCTCACTGTACAACCACTGCGGCTCTTTATGGTCACTGTAAAAACACAACAGCTCTTTATGTTGATTTTAAAAGCACTAGAGCTTTTTATGGTCACTCTAAAACACTGCAGCTCTTTATGGTCACTGTAAAACCACTGCAGCACTTTATGGTCACAGTAAAACCACTGCAGCTCTTTAGGGTCACTGTAAAACCACTGCAGCTCTTATGGTCACTGTAAAAACACAACAGCTCTTTATGGTCACTGCAAAACCACTGCGGCTCTTTATGTTCATTGTAAAAGCACGATAGCTATTTATGGTCACTCTAAAACCACTGCAGCTCTTAATGGTCATTGTAAAACCACAATAGCTATTTATGGTCAATCTACAACCACTGCAGCTCTTTATGGTCACGGTAAAACCACTGCAGCTCTTTATGGTCACAGTAAAACTACTGCAGCTCTTATGGTCACTGTAAAACCACTGCAGCTCTTTATAGTCACTGCAAAACCACTGCGGCTCTTTATGGTCATTGTAAAACCACGATAGCTCTTTATGGTCACTCTAAAACCACTGCAGCTCTTTATCGTCACTGTAAAACCACTTCAGCTCTTTATGGTCACAGTAAAACCACTACAGCTCTTTATGGTCACAGTAAAACCGCAGCAGCTGTTCCGGTCACTGTAAAACCACTGCGGCTCTTGATGGTCACTGTAAAACCACTACAGCACTTTATGGTCCCTGTAAAACCTCAGCAGCTCTTTATGGTCACTGTAAAACCACTGCTGCTCTTTATGGTTACTGTAAAACCACTACAGCTGTTATGGTCACTGTAAAACCACTGCAGCTCTTTATGGTCACTGTAAAACCACTGCAGCTCTAATGTCACAGTAAAACCACTACAGCTCGTTATGGTCACTGTAAAACCACTACACCTCTTTATGGTCACTGTAAAAACACTTCAGCACTTTTTGGTCACTGTAAAACCACTGCAGCTCTTTATGGTCGTGTAAAAACACTCCAGCTCTTTATGGTCACTGTAAAACCACTGCGGCTTTTTATGGTGACTGTAAAAACACAACAGCTCTTTATAGTCACTGCAAAACCACTGCGGCTCTTTATGGTCATTGTAAAACCATGATAGCTCTTTATGGTCACTCTAAAACCACTGCAGCTCTTTATGGTCACTGTAAAACCACTTCAGCTCTTTATGGTCACAGTAAAACCACTACAGCTCTTTATGGTCACAGTAAAACCGCAGCAGCTGTTCCGGTCACTGTAAAACCACTGCGGCTCTTGATGGTCACTGTAAAACCACTACAGCACTTTATGGTCCCTGTAAAACCTCAGCAGCTCTTTATGGTCACTGTAAAACCACTGCTGCTCTTTATGGTTACTGTAAAACCACTACAGCTGTTATGGTCACTGTAAAACCACTGCAGCTCTTTATGGTCACTGTAAAACCACTGCAGCTCTAATGTCACAGTAAAACCACTACAGCTCGTTATGGTCACTGTAAAACCACTACAGCTCTTTATGGTCAGTGTAAAACCACTACATCTCTTTATGGTCACTGTAAAAACACTTCAGCACTTTTTGGTCACTGTAAAACCACTGCAGCTCTTTATGGTCACTGTAAAAACACTCCAGCTCTTTATGGTCACTGTAAAACCACTGCAGCTCTTTATCGTCACTGTAAAACAACTACGGCTCTTTATAGTCACTGTAAAAACACTGCAGCGCTTTATGATCACTGTAAAAGCACTTCAGCTCTTTATGATCTCTGTAAAACCACTGCAGCTTTTTATAGTCATTGTAAAACCACTACAGCTCTTTATGGTCATTGTAAAAACACTGCAGCGCTTTATGGTCACTGTAAAACCACTACAGCTCTTTATGGTCACTAAAAATACACTGCAGCGCTTTATGGTCACTGTAAAATCACTACAGCTCTTTATGGACACTGAAAATCACTACAGCTCTTTACGGTCACTGTAAAAACACTGCAGCGCTTTACGGTCACTGTAAAAACACTGCAGCTTTTATGGACACTAGAAAAACACTGCAGCTCTTTATGGCCACTGTAACACCTCTGCAGGTCTTTATGGTCACTGTGAAACCACTACAGCTCTTTATGGTCAGTGTAAAACCACTACAGCTCTTTATGGTCACAATAAAACCACTGCAGCACTTTATGGTCACTGTAAAACCACTGCAGCTCTTTATGGTCACTGTAAAACCACTACAGCTCTTTATGGTCTCAATAAAACCACTACAGCTCTTTATGGTCACTGTTAAACCACTGCGGCTCTTATGTTCACGGTAAAACCACTGCAGTTCCTTATGTTCATTGTACAACCACTGCGGCTCTTTATGGTCACAGTAAAACGACTGCAGCTCTTTATCGTCACTGTAAAACCACTGCAGCTCTTTATGGACACAGTAAAACCACTGCAGCTCTTTCTGGTCACAGTAAAACCACTGCAGCTCTTTATGTTCACTGTACAACCGCTGCGGCTCTTTATGGACACAGTAAAACCACTACAGCTCTTTATGGTCACTGTAAAACAACTGCAGCTCTTTATGGTCATTGTAAAACCACTACAGCTCTTTATGGTCACTGTAAAACCACTGCGTCTCTTTCTGGCCACAGTAAAACCACTGCAGCTCTTTATGGTTAGTGTAAAACCACTGCGGCTCTTGTGTTCACTGTAAAACCACTGCAGCACTTTATGGTCACAGTAAAACCACTGCAGCTCTTTATGGTCACTGTAAAACCACTAGTGGTCTTTATGGTCACTGTACAACCACTGCGGCTCTTTATGGTCACTGTAAAAACACAACAGCTCTTTATGTTGATTTTAAAAGCACTAGAGCTTTTTATGGTCACTCTAAAACACTGCAGCTCTTTATGGTCACTGTAAAACCACTGCAGCACTTTATGGTCACAGTAAAACCACTGCAGCTCTTTAGGGTCACTGTAAAACCACTGCAGCTCTTATGGTCACTGTAAAAACACAACAGCTCTTTATGGTCACTGCAAAACCACTGCGGCTCTTTATGTTCATTGTAAAACCACGATAGCTATTTATGGTCACTCTAAAACCACTGCAGCTCTTAATGGTCATTGTAAAACCACAATAGCTATTTATGGTCACTCTACAACCACTGCAGCTCTTTATGGTCACGGTAAAACCACTGCAGCTCTTTATGGTCACAGTAAAACTACTGCAGCTCTTATGGTCACTGTAAAACCACTGCAGCTCTTTATGGTCACTGTAAAACCACTGCAGCTCTTTATAGTCACTGCAAAACCACTGCGGCTCTTTATGGTCATTGTAAAACCACGATAGCTCTTTATGGTCACTCTAAAACCACTGCAGCTCTTTATGGTCACTGTAAAACCACTTCAGCTCTTTATGGTCACAGTAAAACCACTACAGCTCTTTATGGTCACTGTAAAACCACTGCAGCTCTTCATTGTCACTGTAAAACCACCACAGCTCTTTATGGTCACTGTTAAACCACTGCAGCTCTTTCTGGCCACAGTAAAACCACTACAGCTCTTTATGGTCACTGTAAAACAACTGCAGCTCTTTACGGTCATTGTAAAACCACTACAGGTCTTTATGGTCACTGTAAAACCACTGCGTCTCTTTCTGGCCACAGTAAAACCACTGCAGCTCTTTATGGTTAGTATAAAACCACTGCGGCTCTTGTGGTCACTGTAAAACCACTGCAGCACTTTATGGTCACAGTAAAACCACTGCAGCTCTTTATGGTCACTGTAAAACCACTAGTGGTCTTTATGGTCACTGTACAACCACTGCGGCTCTTTATGGTCACTGTAAAAACACAACAGCTCTTTATGTTGATTTTAAAAGCACTAGAGCTTTTTATGGTCACTCTAAAACACTGCAGCTCTTTATGGTCACTGTAAAACCACTGCAGCACTTTATGGTCACAGTAAAACCACTGCAGCTCTTTAGGGTCACTGTAAAACCACTGCAGCTCTTATGGTCACTGTAAAAACACAACAGCTCTTTATGGTCACTGCAAAACCACTGCGGCTCTTTATGTTCATTGTAAAAGCACGATAGCTATTTATGGTCACTCTAAAACCACTGCAGCTCTTAATGGTCATTGTAAAACCACAATACCTATTTATGGTCACTCTACAACCACTGCAGCTCTTTATGGTCACGGTAAAACCACTGCAGCTCTTTATGGTCACAGTAAAACTACTGCAGCTCTTATGGTCACTGTAAAACCACTGCAGCTCTTTATGGTCACTGTAAAACCACTGCAGCTCTTTATAGTCACTGCAAAACCACTGCGGCTCTTTATGGTCATTGTAAAACCACGATAGCTCTTTATGGTCACTCTAAAACCACTGCAGCTCTTTATCGTCACTGTAAAACCACTTCAGCTCTTTATGGTCACAGTAAAACCACTACAGCTCTTTATGGTCACAGTAAAACCGCAGCAGCTGTTCCGGTCACTGTAAAACCACTGCGGCTCTTGATGGTCACTGTAAAACCACTGCTGCTCTTTATGGTTACTGTAAAACCACTACAGCTGTTATGGACACTGTAAAACCACTGCAGCTCTTTATGGTCCCTGTAAAACCTCAGCAGCTCTTTATGGTCACTGTAAAACCACTGCGGCTCTTGATGGTCACTGTAAAACCACTACAGCAATTTATGGTCCCTGTAAAACCTCAGCAGCTCTTTATGGTCACTGTAAAACCACTGCTGCTCTTTATGGTTACTGTAAAACCACTACAGCTGTTATGGTCACTGTAAAACCACTGCAGCTCTTTATGGTCACTGTAAAACCACTGCAGCTCTAATGTCACAGTAAAACCACTACAGCTCGTTATGGTCACTGTAAAACCACTACATCTCTTTATGGTCACTGTAAAAACACTTCAGCACTTTTTGGTCACTGTAAAACCACTGCAGCTCTTTATGGTCGTGTAAAAACACTCCAGCTCTTTATGGTCACTGTAAAACCACTGCGGCTTTTTATGGTGACTGTAAAAACACAACAGCTCTTTATCGTCACTGCAAAACCACTGCGGCTCTTTATGGTCATTGTAAAACCATGATAGCTCTTTATGGTTACTCTAAAACCACTGCAGCTCTTTATGGTCACTGTAAAACCACTTCAGCTCTTTATGGTCACAGTAAAACCACTACAGCTCTTTATGGTCACAGTAAAACCGCAGCAGCTGTTCCGGTCACTGTAAAACCACTGCGGCTCTTGATGGTCACTGTAAAACCACTACAGCACTTTATGGTCCCTGTAAAACCTCAGCAGCTCTTTAAGGTCACTGTAAAACCACTGCTGCTCTTTATGGTTACTGTAAAACCACTACAGCTGTTATGGTCACTGTAAAACCACTGCAGCTCTTTATGGTCACTGTAAAACCACTGCAGCTCTAATGTCACAGTAAAACCACTACAGCTCGTTATGGTCACTGTAAAACCACTACAGCTCTTTATGGTCAGTGTAAAACCACTACATCTCTTTATGGTCACTGTAAAAACACTTCAGCACTTTTTGGTCACTGTAAAACCACTGCAGCTCTTTATGGTCACTGTAAAAACACTCCAGCTCTTTATGGTCACTGTAAAACCACTGCAGCTCTTTATCGTCACTGTAAAACCACTACAGCTCTTTATGGTCACTAAAAATACACTGCAGCGCTTTATGGTCACTGTAAAATCACTACAGCTCTTTATGGACACTGAAAATCACTACAGCTCTTTACGGTCACTGTAAAAACACTGCAGCGCTTTACGGTCACTGTAAAAACACTGCAGCTTTTATGGACACTAGAAAAACACTGCAGCTCTTTATGGTCACTGTAACACCTCTGCAGCTCTTTATGGTCACTGTGAAACCACTACAGCTCTTTATGGTCAGTGTAAAACCACTGCAGCTCTTTATGGTCACAATAAAACCACTGCAGCACTTTATGGTCACTGTAAAACCACTGCAGCTCTTTATGGTCACTGTAAAACCACTACAGCTCTTTATGGTCTCAATAAAACCACTACAGCTCTTTATGGTCACTGTTAAACCACTGCGGCTCTTATGTTCAAGGTAAAACCACTGCAGTTCTTTATGTTCACTGTACAACCACTGCGGCTCTTTATGGTCACAGTAAAACGACTGCAGCTCTTTATGGACACAGTAAAACCACTGCAGCTCTTTATGGACACAGTAAAACCACTGCAGCTCTTTCTGGTCACAGTAAAACCACTGCAGCTCTTTATGTTCACTGTACAACCGCTGCGGCTCTTTATGGACACAGTAAAACCACTGCGGCTCTTTATGGTCACTGAAAAACCACGACAGCTCTTTATGGTCACTGTAAAACCACTGCGGCTCTAATGGTCACTGTAAAACCACTGCAGCTCTTTTTCGTCAGAGTAAAACCACGAAAGCTCTTTATGGTCACTGTGAAACTACTGCGGCTCTTTACGGTCCAATTAAAACCACTGCAGCTCTTTAAGGTCACTGTAAAACCACTACAGCCCTTTCTGGTCACAGTAAAACCACTGCGGCTCTTTATGGTCATTGGAAAACCACCAAAGCTCTTTATGGTCACTCTAAAAATACTACAGGTCTTTATGGTCACTGCAAAACCACTGCGGCTCTTTATGGTCATTGTAAAACCATGATAGCTCTTTATGGTCACTCTAAAACCACTGCAGCTCTTTATGGTCACTGTAAAACCACTTCAGCTCTTTATGGTCACAGTAAAACCACTACAGCTCTTTATGGTCACAGTAAAACCGCAGCAGCTGTTCCGGTCACTGTAAAACCACTGCGGCTCTTGATGGTCACTGTAAAACCACTACAGCACTTTATGGTCCCTGTAAAACCTCAGCAGCTCTTTAAGGTCACTGTAAAACCACTGCTGCTCTTTATGGTTACTGTAAAACCACTACAGCTGTTATGGTCACTGTAAAACCACTGCAGCTCTTTATGGTCACTGTAAAACCACTGCAGCTCTTTATCGTCACTGTAAAACCACTACAGCTCGTTATGGTCACTGTAAAACCACTACAGCTCTTTATGGTCAGTGTAAAACCACTACATCTCTTTATGGTCACTGTAAAAACACTTCAGCACTTTTTGGTCACTGTAAAACCACTGCAGCTCTTTATGGTCACTATAAAACCACTGCAGCTCTTTATCGTCACTGTAAAACCACTACAGCTCTTTATGGTCACTAAAAATACACTGCAGCGCTTTATGGTCACTGTAAAATCACTACAGCTCTTTATGGACACTGAAAATCACTACAGCTCTTTACGGTCACTGTAAAAACACTGCAGCGCTTTACGGTCACTGTAAAAACACTGCAGCTTTTATGGACACTAGAAAAACACTGCAGCTCTTTATGGTCACTGTAACACCTCTGCAGCTCTTTATGGTCACTGTGAAACCACTACAGCTCTTTATGGTCAGTGTAAAACCACTGCAGCTCTTTATGGTCACAATAAAACCACTGCAGCACTTTATGGTCACTGTAAAACCACTGCAGCTCTTTATGGTCACTGTAAAACCACTACAGCTCTTTATGGTCTCAATAAAACCACTACAGCTCTTTATGGTCACTGTTAAACCACTGCGGCTCTTATGTTCAAGGTAAAACCACTGCAGTTCTTTATGTTCACTGTACAACCACTGCGGCTCTTTATGGTCACAGTAAAACGACTGCAGCTCTTTATCGTCACTGTAAAACCACTGCAGCTCTTTATGGACACAGTAAAACCACTGCAGCTCTTTCTGGTCACAGTAAAACCACTGCAGCTCTTTATGTTCACTGTACAACCGCTGCGGCTCTTTATGGACACAGTAAAACCACTGCGGCTCTTTATGGTCACTGTAAAACCACGACAGCTCTTTATGGTCACTGTAAAACCACTGCGGCTCTAATGGTCACTGTAAAACCACTGCAGCTCTTTTTCGTCAGAGTAAAACCACGAAAGCTCTTTATGGTCACTGTGAAACTACTGCGGCTCTTTACGGTCCAATTAAAACCACTGCAGCTCTTTAAGGTCACTGTAAAACCACTACAGCCCTTTCTGGTCACAGTAAAACCACTGCGGCTCTTTATGGTCATTGGAAAACCACCAAAGCTCTTTATGGTCACTCTAAAAATACTACAGGTCTTTATGGTCACTGCAAAACCACTGCGGCTCTTTATGGTCATTGTAAAACCATGATAGCTCTTTATGGTCACTCTAAAACCACTGCAGCTCTTTATGGTCACTGTAAAACCACTTCAGCTCTTTATGGTCACAGTAAAACCACTACAGCTCTTTATGGTCACAGTAAAACCGCAGCAGCTGTTCCGGTCACTGTAAAACCACTGCGGCTCTTGATGGTCACTGTAAAACCACTACAGCACTTTATGGTCCCTGTAAAACCTCAGCAGCTCTTTAAGGTCACTGTAAAACCACTGCTGCTCTTTATGGTTACTGTAAAACCACTACAGCTGTTATGGTCACTCTAAAACCACTGCA
This sequence comes from Chiloscyllium punctatum, assembly GCF_047496795.1. Lineage (NCBI taxonomy): Eukaryota > Metazoa > Chordata > Chondrichthyes > Orectolobiformes > Hemiscylliidae > Chiloscyllium > Chiloscyllium punctatum. Next base: position 71,959,299 of record NC_092751.1, on the reverse strand, counting down.
GCTCTTTATGGTCACTGTAAAACCACTTCAGCTCTTTATGGTCACAGTAAAACCACTACAGCTCTTTATGGTCACTCTAAAACCACTGCAGCTCTTTATGGTCACTGTAAAACCACTTCAGCTCTTTATGGTCACAGTAAAACCACTACAGCTCTTTATGGTCACTCTAAAACCACTGCAGCTCTTTATGGTCACTGTAAAACCACTTCAGCTCTTTATGGTCACAGTAAAACCACCACAGCTCTTTATGGTCACTGGTAAACCACTGCAGCTCTTTCTGGCCACAGTAAAACCACTACAGCTCTTTATGGTCACTGTAAAACAACTGCAGCTCTTTACGGTCATTGTAAAACCACTACAGGTCTTTATGGTCACTGTAAAACCACTGCGTCTCTTTCTGGCCACAGTAAAACCACTGCAGCTCTTTATGGTTAGTGTAAAACCACTGCGGCTCTTGTGGTCACTGTAAAACCACTGCAGCACTTTATGGTCACAGTAAAACCACTGCAGCTCTTTATGGTCACGGTAAAACCACTAGTGGCCTTTATGCTCACTGTACAACCACTGCGGCTCTTTATGGTCACTGTAAAAACACAACAGCTCTTTATGTTGATTTTAAAAGCACTAGAGCTTTTTATGGTCACTCTAAAACACTGCAGCTCTTTATGGTCACTGTAAAACCACTGCAGCACTTTATGGTCACAGTAAAACCACTGCAGCTCTTTAGGGTCACTGTAAAACCACTGCAGCTCTTATGGTCACTGTAAAAACACAACAGCTCTTTATGGTCACTGCAAAACCACTGCGGCTCTTTATGTTCATTGTAAAAGCACGATAGCTATTTATGGTCACTCTAAAACCACTGCAGCTCTTAATGGTCATTGTAAAACCACAATAGCTATTTATGGTCACTCTACAACCACTGCAGCTCTTTATGGTCACGGTAAAACCACTGCAGCTCTTTATGGTCACAGTAAAACTACTGCAGCTCTTATGGTCACTGTAAAACCACTGCAGCTCTTTATAGTCACTGCAAAACCACTGCGGCTCTTTATGGTCATTGTAAAACCACGATAGCTCTTTATGGTCACTCTAAAACCACTGCAGCTCTTTATCGTCACTGTAAAACCACTTCAGCTCTTTATGGTCACAGTAAAACCACTACAGCTCTTTATGGTCACAGTAAAACCGCAGCAGCTGTTCCGGTCACTGTAAAACCACTGCGGCTCTTGATGGTCACTGTAAAACCACTACAGCACTTTATGGTCCCTGTAAAACCTCAGCAGCTCTTTATGGTCACTGTAAAACCACTGCTGCTCTTTATGGTTACTGTAAAACCACTACAGCTGTTATGGTCACTGTAAAACCACTGCAGCTCTTTATGGTCACTGTAAAACCACTGCAGCTCTAATGTCACAGTAAAACCACTACAGCTCGTTATGGTCACTGTAAAACCACTACACCTCTTTATGGTCACTGTAAAAACACTTCAGCACTTTTTGGTCACTGTAAAACCACTGCAGCTCTTTATGGTCGTGTAAAAACACTCCAGCTCTTTATGGTCACTGTAAAACCACTGCGGCTTTTTATGGTGACTGTAAAAACACAACAGCTCTTTATCGTCACTGCAAAACCACTGCGGCTCTTTATGGTCATTGTAAAACCATGATAGCTCTTTATGGTCACTCTAAAACCACTGCAGCTCTTTATGGTCACTGTAAAACCACTTCAGCTCTTTATGGTCACAGTAAAACCACTACAGCTCTTTATGGTCACAGTAAAACCGCAGCAGCTGTTCCGGTCACTGTAAAACCACTGCGGCTCTTGATGGTCACTGTAAAACCACTACAGCACTTTATGGTCCCTGTAAAACCTCAGCAGCTCTTTATGGTCACTGTAAAACCACTGCTGCTCTTTATGGTTACTGTAAAACCACTACAGCTGTTATGGTCACTGTAAAACCACTGCAGCTCTTTATGGTCACTGTAAAACCACTGCAGCTCTAATGTCACAGTAAAACCACTACAGCTCGTTATGGTCACTGTAAAACCACTACAGCTCTTTATGGTCAGTGTAAAACCACTACATCTCTTTATGGTCACTGTAAAAACACTTCAGCACTTTTTGGTCACTGTAAAACCACTGCAGCTCTTTATGGTCACTGTAAAAACACTCCAGCTCTTTATGGTCACTGTAAAACCACTGCAGCTCTTTATCGTCACTGTAAAACAACTACGGCTCTTTATAGTCACTGTAAAAACACTGCAGCGCTTTATGATCACTGTAAAAGCACTTCAGCTCTTTATGATCTCTGTAAAACCACTGCAGCTTTTTATAGTCATTGTAAAACCACTACAGCTCTTTATGGTCATTGTAAAAACACTGCAGCGCTTTATGGTCACTGTAAAACCACTACAGCTCTTTATGGTCACTAAAAATACACTGCAGCGCTTTATGGTCACTGTAAAATCACTACAGCTCTTTATGGACACTGAAAATCACTACAGCTCTTTACGGTCACTGTAAAAACACTGCAGCGCTTTACGGTCACTGTAAAAACACTGCAGCTTTTATGGACACTAGAAAAACACTGCAGCTCTTTATGGCCACTGTAACACCTCTGCAGGTCTTTATGGTCACTGTGAAACCACTACAGCTCTTTATGGTCAGTGTAAAACCACTACAGCTCTTTATGGTCACAATAAAACCACTGCAGCACTTTATGGTCACTGTAAAACCACTGCAGCTCTTTATGGTCACTGTAAAACCACTACAGCTCTTTATGGTCTCAATAAAACCACTACAGCTCTTTATGGTCACTGTTAAACCACTGCGGCTCTTATGTTCACGGTAAAACCACTGCAGTTCCTTATGTTCATTGTACAACCACTGCGGCTCTTTATGGTCACAGTAAAACGACTGCAGCTCTTTATCGTCACTGTAAAACCACTGCAGCTCTTTATGGACACAGTAAAACCACTGCAGCTCTTTCTGGTCACAGTAAAACCACTGCAGCTCTTTATGTTCACTGTACAACCGCTGCGGCTCTTTATGGACACAGTAAAACCACTACAGCTCTTTATGGTCACTGTAAAACAACTGCAGCTCTTTATGGTCATTGTAAAACCACTACAGCTCTTTATGGTCACTGTAAAACCACTGCGTCTCTTTCTGGCCACAGTAAAACCACTGCAGCTCTTTATGGTTAGTGTAAAACCACTGCGGCTCTTGTGTTCACTGTAAAACCACTGCAGCACTTTATGGTCACAGTAAAACCACTGCAGCTCTTTATGGTCACTGTAAAACCACTAGTGGTCTTTATGGTCACTGTACAACCACTGCGGCTCTTTATGGTCACTGTAAAAACACAACAGCTCTTTATGTTGATTTTAAAAGCACTAGAGCTTTTTATGGTCACTCTAAAACACTGCAGCTCTTTATGGTCACTGTAAAACCACTGCAGCACTTTATGGTCACAGTAAAACCACTGCAGCTCTTTAGGGTCACTGTAAAACCACTGCAGCTCTTATGGTCACTGTAAAAACACAACAGCTCTTTATGGTCACTGCAAAACCACTGCGGCTCTTTATGTTCATTGTAAAACCACGATAGCTATTTATGGTCACTCTAAAACCACTGCAGCTCTTAATGGTCATTGTAAAACCACAATAGCTATTTATGGTCACTCTACAACCACTGCAGCTCTTTATGGTCACGGTAAAACCACTGCAGCTCTTTATGGTCACAGTAAAACTACTGCAGCTCTTATGGTCACTGTAAAACCACTGCAGCTCTTTATGGTCACTGTAAAACCACTGCAGCTCTTTATAGTCACTGCAAAACCACTGCGGCTCTTTATGGTCATTGTAAAACCACGATAGCTCTTTATGGTCACTCTAAAACCACTGCAGCTCTTTATGGTCACTGTAAAACCACTTCAGCTCTTTATGGTCACAGTAAAACCACTACAGCTCTTTATGGTCACTGTAAAACCACTGCAGCTCTTCATTGTCACTGTAAAACCACCACAGCTCTTTATGGTCACTGTTAAACCACTGCAGCTCTTTCTGGCCACAGTAAAACCACTACAGCTCTTTATGGTCACTGTAAAACAACTGCAGCTCTTTACGGTCATTGTAAAACCACTACAGGTCTTTATGGTCACTGTAAAACCACTGCGTCTCTTTCTGGCCACAGTAAAACCACTGCAGCTCTTTATGGTTAGTATAAAACCACTGCGGCTCTTGTGGTCACTGTAAAACCACTGCAGCACTTTATGGTCACAGTAAAACCACTGCAGCTCTTTATGGTCACTGTAAAACCACTAGTGGTCTTTATGGTCACTGTACAACCACTGCGGCTCTTTATGGTCACTGTAAAAACACAACAGCTCTTTATGTTGATTTTAAAAGCACTAGAGCTTTTTATGGTCACTCTAAAACACTGCAGCTCTTTATGGTCACTGTAAAACCACTGCAGCACTTTATGGTCACAGTAAAACCACTGCAGCTCTTTAGGGTCACTGTAAAACCACTGCAGCTCTTATGGTCACTGTAAAAACACAACAGCTCTTTATGGTCACTGCAAAACCACTGCGGCTCTTTATGTTCATTGTAAAAGCACGATAGCTATTTATGGTCACTCTAAAACCACTGCAGCTCTTAATGGTCATTGTAAAACCACAATACCTATTTATGGTCACTCTACAACCACTGCAGCTCTTTATGGTCACGGTAAAACCACTGCAGCTCTTTATGGTCACAGTAAAACTACTGCAGCTCTTATGGTCACTGTAAAACCACTGCAGCTCTTTATGGTCACTGTAAAACCACTGCAGCTCTTTATAGTCACTGCAAAACCACTGCGGCTCTTTATGGTCATTGTAAAACCACGATAGCTCTTTATGGTCACTCTAAAACCACTGCAGCTCTTTATCGTCACTGTAAAACCACTTCAGCTCTTTATGGTCACAGTAAAACCACTACAGCTCTTTATGGTCACAGTAAAACCGCAGCAGCTGTTCCGGTCACTGTAAAACCACTGCGGCTCTTGATGGTCACTGTAAAACCACTGCTGCTCTTTATGGTTACTGTAAAACCACTACAGCTGTTATGGACACTGTAAAACCACTGCAGCTCTTTATGGTCCCTGTAAAACCTCAGCAGCTCTTTATGGTCACTGTAAAACCACTGCGGCTCTTGATGGTCACTGTAAAACCACTACAGCAATTTATGGTCCCTGTAAAACCTCAGCAGCTCTTTATGGTCACTGTAAAACCACTGCTGCTCTTTATGGTTACTGTAAAACCACTACAGCTGTTATGGTCACTGTAAAACCACTGCAGCTCTTTATGGTCACTGTAAAACCACTGCAGCTCTAATGTCACAGTAAAACCACTACAGCTCGTTATGGTCACTGTAAAACCACTACATCTCTTTATGGTCACTGTAAAAACACTTCAGCACTTTTTGGTCACTGTAAAACCACTGCAGCTCTTTATGGTCGTGTAAAAACACTCCAGCTCTTTATGGTCACTGTAAAACCACTGCGGCTTTTTATGGTGACTGTAAAAACACAACAGCTCTTTATCGTCACTGCAAAACCACTGCGGCTCTTTATGGTCATTGTAAAACCATGATAGCTCTTTATGGTTACTCTAAAACCACTGCAGCTCTTTATGGTCACTGTAAAACCACTTCAGCTCTTTATGGTCACAGTAAAACCACTACAGCTCTTTATGGTCACAGTAAAACCGCAGCAGCTGTTCCGGTCACTGTAAAACCACTGCGGCTCTTGATGGTCACTGTAAAACCACTACAGCACTTTATGGTCCCTGTAAAACCTCAGCAGCTCTTTAAGGTCACTGTAAAACCACTGCTGCTCTTTATGGTTACTGTAAAACCACTACAGCTGTTATGGTCACTGTAAAACCACTGCAGCTCTTTATGGTCACTGTAAAACCACTGCAGCTCTAATGTCACAGTAAAACCACTACAGCTCGTTATGGTCACTGTAAAACCACTACAGCTCTTTATGGTCAGTGTAAAACCACTACATCTCTTTATGGTCACTGTAAAAACACTTCAGCACTTTTTGGTCACTGTAAAACCACTGCAGCTCTTTATGGTCACTGTAAAAACACTCCAGCTCTTTATGGTCACTGTAAAACCACTGCAGCTCTTTATCGTCACTGTAAAACCACTACAGCTCTTTATGGTCACTAAAAATACACTGCAGCGCTTTATGGTCACTGTAAAATCACTACAGCTCTTTATGGACACTGAAAATCACTACAGCTCTTTACGGTCACTGTAAAAACACTGCAGCGCTTTACGGTCACTGTAAAAACACTGCAGCTTTTATGGACACTAGAAAAACACTGCAGCTCTTTATGGTCACTGTAACACCTCTGCAGCTCTTTATGGTCACTGTGAAACCACTACAGCTCTTTATGGTCAGTGTAAAACCACTGCAGCTCTTTATGGTCACAATAAAACCACTGCAGCACTTTATGGTCACTGTAAAACCACTGCAGCTCTTTATGGTCACTGTAAAACCACTACAGCTCTTTATGGTCTCAATAAAACCACTACAGCTCTTTATGGTCACTGTTAAACCACTGCGGCTCTTATGTTCAAGGTAAAACCACTGCAGTTCTTTATGTTCACTGTACAACCACTGCGGCTCTTTATGGTCACAGTAAAACGACTGCAGCTCTTTATCGTCACTGTAAAACCACTGCAGCTCTTTATGGACACAGTAAAACCACTGCAGCTCTTTCTGGTCACAGTAAAACCACTGCAGCTCTTTATGTTCACTGTACAACCGCTGCGGCTCTTTATGGACACAGTAAAACCACTGCGGCTCTTTATGGTCACTGAAAAACCACGACAGCTCTTTATGGTCACTGTAAAACCACTGCGGCTCTAATGGTCACTGTAAAACCACTGCAGCTCTTTTTCGTCAGAGTAAAACCACGAAAGCTCTTTATGGTCACTGTGAAACTACTGCGGCTCTTTACGGTCCAATTAAAACCACTGCAGCTCTTTAAGGTCACTGTAAAACCACTACAGCCCTTTCTGGTCACAGTAAAACCACTGCGGCTCTTTATGGTCATTGGAAAACCACCAAAGCTCTTTATGGTCACTCTAAAAATACTACAGGTCTTTATGGTCACTGCAAAACCACTGCGGCTCTTTATGGTCATTGTAAAACCATGATAGCTCTTTATGGTCACTGTAAAACCACTGCAGCTCTTTATGGTCACTGTAAAACCACTTCAGCTCTTTATGGTCACAGTAAAACCACTACAGCTCTTTATGGTCACAGTAAAACCGCAGCAGCTGTTCCGGTCACTGTAAAACCACTGCGGCTCTTGATGGTCACTGTAAAACCACTACAGCACTTTATGGTCCCTGTAAAACCTCAGCAGCTCTTTAAGGTCACTGTAAAACCACTGCTGCTCTTTATGGTTACTGTAAAACCACTACAGCTGTTATGGTCACTGTAAAACCACTGCAGCTCTTTATGGTCACTGTAAAACCACTGCAGCTCTTTATCATCACTGTAAAACCACTACAGCTCGTTATGGTCACTGTAAAACCACTACAGCTCTTTATGGTCAGTGTAAAACCACTACATCTCTTTATGGTCACTGTAAAAACACTTCAGCACTTTTTGGTCACTGTAAAACCACTGCAGCTCTTTATGGTCACTGTAAAACCACTGCAGCTCTTTATCGTCACTGTAAAACCACTACAGCTCTTTATGGTCACTAAAAATACACTGCAGCGCTTTATGGTCACTGTAAAATCACTACAGCTCTTTATGGACACTGAAAATCACTACAGCTCTTTACGGTCACTGTAAAAACACTGCAGCGCTTTACGGTCACTGTAAAAACACTGCAGCTTTTATGGACACTAGAAAAACACTGCAGCTCTTTATGGTCACTGTAACACCTCTGCAGCTCTTTATGGTCACTGTGAAACCACTACAGCTCTTTATGGTCAGTGTAAAAACACTGCAGCTCTTTATGGTCACAATAAAACCACTGCAGCACTTTATGGTCACTGTAAAACCACTGCAGCTCTTTATGGTCACTGTAAAACCACTACAGCTCTTTATGGTCTCAATAAAACCACTACAGCTCTTTATGGTCACTGTTAAACCACTGCGGCTCTTATGTTCAAGGTAAAACCACTGCAGTTCTTTATGTTCACTGTACAACCACTGCGGCTCTTTATGGTCACAGTAAAACGACTGCAGCTCTTTATCGTCACTGTAAAACCACTGCAGCTCTTTATGGACACAGTAAAACCACTGCAGCTCTTTCTGGTCACAGTAAAACCACTGCAGCTCTTTATGTTCACTGTACAACCGCTGCGGCTCTTTATGGACACAGTAAAACCACTGCGGCTCTTTATGGTCACTGTAAAACCACGACAGCTCTTTATGGTCACTGTAAAACCACTGCGGCTCTAATGGTCACTGTAAAACCACTGCAGCTCTTTTTCGTCAGAGTAAAACCACGAAAGCTCTTTATGGTCACTGTGAAACTACTGCGGCTCTTTACGGTCCAATTAAAACCACTGCAGCTCTTTAAGGTCACTGTAAAACCACTACAGCCCTTTCTGGTCACAGTAAAACCACTGCGGCTCTTTATGGTCATTGGAAAACCACCAAAGCTCTTTATGGTCACTCTAAAAATACTACAGGTCTTTATGGTCACTGTAAAACCACTGCAGCTCTTTATGGTCAATGTAAAACCACTGCAGCTCTTTATAGTCACTGTAAAACCACTACAGCTCTTTATGGTCATTGAAAAATCACTGCAGCTCTTTATGGTCACTGTAAAAACACTACACCTCTTTATGGTCACTGTAAAATCACTGCGGCTTTTTATGGTCACTGTAAAACCACTACAGCTCTTTATGGTCACTGTAAGACCACGACAGCTCCTTATGGTCACTGTAAAACCACTGCGGCTCTTATGGTCACTGTAAAACCACTGCAGCTCTTTATGGTCATTGTAAAACCACTGCAGCTCTTTATAGTCATTGTAAATCCACTACAGCTCTTTATGGTCATTGAAAAACCACTGCAGCTCTTTATGGTCACTGTAAAAAACACTACAGCTCTTTATGGTCACTGTATAATCACTGCGGCTTTTTATGGTCATTGTAAAACCACTGCAGCTCTTTGTGGTCTCTGTAAAACCACTACAGCTCTTGATGGTCACTGTTAAACCACAGCGGCTCTTTGGTCACTGTAAAACCACTGCAACTCTTTATGGTCACTTTAAAACCACTGTGGCTCTTATGGTCATTGTAAAACCACTGCGGCTCTTGTGGTCACTGTAACACCACTACAGCTCATTCTGGTCACAGTAAAACCACTGCAGCTCTTTTTGGTCACTGTAAAACCACTGCGGCTCTTGTGGTCACTGTAAAACCACTACACCTCTCTATGGTCACTGTAAAACCACTGCAGCACTTTAAGGTTACTGTAAAACCACAACAGCTCTTTATGGTCACTGTAAAACCACTACAGCTCTTTATGGTCTCTGTAAAACCACTGCAGCTCTTTATTGTCACTGTAAAACCACCACAGCTCTTTATGGTCACTGTTAAACCACTGCAGCTCTTTCTGGCCACAGTAAAACCACTACAGCTCTTTATGGTCACTGTAAAACAACTGCAGCTCTTTATGGTCATTGTAAAACCACTACAGCTCTTTATGGTCACTGTAAAACCACTGCGTCTCTTTCTGGCCACAGTAAAACCACTGCAGCTCTTTATGGTTAGTGTAAAACCACTGCGGTTCTTGTGGTCACTGTAAAACCACTGCAGCACTTTATGGTCACAGTAAAACCACTGCAGCTCTTTATGGTCACTGTAAAACCACTAGTGGTCTTTATGGTCACTGTACAACCACTGCGGCTCTTTATGGTCACTGTAAAAACACAACAGCTCTTTATGTTAATTTTAAAAGCACTAGAGCTTTTTATGGTCACTCTAAAACACTGCAGCTCATTATGGTCACTGTAAAACCACTGCAGCACTTTATGGTCACAGTAAAACCACTGCAGCTCTTTAGGGTCACTGTAAAACCACTGCAGCTCTTATGGTCACTGTAAAAACACAACAGCTCTTTATGGTCACTGCAAAACCACTGCGGCTCTTTATGTTCATTGTAAAACCACGATAGCTAATTATGGTCACTCTAAAACCACTGCAGCTCTTAATGGTGATTGTAAAACCACAATAGCTATTTATGGTCACTCTACAACCACTGCAGCTCTTTATGGTCACAGTAAAACCACTGCAGCTCTTTATGGTCACAGTAAAACTACTGCAGCTCTTATGGTCACTGTAAAACCACTGCAGCTCTTTATGGTCACTGTAAAACCACTGCAGCTCTTTATAGTCACTGCAAAACCACTGCGGCTCTTTATGGTCATTGTAAAACCACGATAGCTCTTTATGGTCACTCTAAAACCACTGCAGCTCTTTATGGTCACTGTAAAACCACTTCAGCTCTTTATGGTCACAGTAAAACCACTACAGCTCTTTATGGTCACAGTAAAACCGCAGCAGCTGTTCCGGTCACTGTAAAACCACTGCGGCTCTTGATGGTCCCTGTAAAACCTCAGCAGCTCTTTATGGTCATTGGAAAACCACCAAAGCTCTTTATGGTCACTCTAAAAATACTACAGGTCTTTATGGTCACTGTAAAACCACTGCAGCTCTTTATGGTCAATGTAAAACCACTGCAGCTCTTTATAGTCACTGTAAAACCACTACAGCTCTTTATGGTCATTGAAAAATCACTGCAGCTCTTTATGGTCACTGTAAAAACACTACACCTCTTTATGGTCACTGTAAAATCACTGCGGCTTTTTATGGTCACTGTAAAACCACTACAGCTCTTTATGGTCACTGTAAGACCACGACAGCTCCTTATGGTCACTGTAAAACCACTGCGGCTCTTATGGTCACTGTAAAACCACTGCAGCTCTTTATGGTCATTGTAAAACCACTGCAGCTCTTTATAGTCATTGTAAATCCACTACAGCTCTTTATGGTCATTGAAAAACCACTGCAGCTCTTTATGGTCACTGTAAAAAACACTACAGCTCTTTATGGTCACTGTATAATCACTGCGGCTTTTTATGGTCATTGTAAAACCACTGCAGCTCTTTGTGGTCTCTGTAAAACCACTACAGCTCTTGATGGTCACTGTTAAACCACAGCGGCTCTTTGGTCACTGTAAAACCACTGCAACTCTTTATGGTCACTTTAAAACCACTGTGGCTCTTATGGTCATTGTAAAACCACTGCGGCTCTTGTGGTCACTGTAACACCACTACAGCTCATTCTGGTCACAGTAAAACCACTGCAGCTCTTTTTGGTCACTGTAAAACCACTGCGGCTCTTGTGGTCACTGTAAAACCACTACACCTCTCTATGGTCACTGTAAAACCACTGCAGCACTTTAAGGTTACTGTAAAACCACAACAGCTCTTTATGGTCACTGTAAAACCACTACAGCTCTTTATGGTCTCTGTAAAACCACTGCAGCTCTTTATTGTCACTGTAAAACCACCACAGCTCTTTATGGTCACTGTTAAACCACTGCAGCTCTTTCTGGCCACAGTAAAACCACTACAGCTCTTTATGGTCACTGTAAAACAACTGCAGCTCTTTATGGTCATTGTAAAACCACTACAGCTCTTTATGGTCACTGTAAAACCACTGCGTCTCTTTCTGGCCACAGTAAAACCACTGCAGCTCTTTATGGTTAGTGTAAAACCACTGCGGTTCTTGTGGTCACTGTAAAACCACTGCAGCACTTTATGGTCACAGTAAAACCACTGCAGCTCTTTATGGTCACTGTAAAACCACTAGTGGTCTTTATGGTCACTGTACAACCACTGCGGCTCTTTATGGTCACTGTAAAAACACAACAGCTCTTTATGTTAATTTTAAAAGCACTAGAGCTTTTTATGGTCACTCTAAAACACTGCAGCTCATTATGGTCACTGTAAAACCACTGCAGCACTTTATGGTCACAGTAAAACCACTGCAGCTCTTTAGGGTCACTGTAAAACCACTGCAGCTCTTATGGTCACTGTAAAAACACAACAGCTCTTTATGGTCACTGCAAAACCACTGCGGCTCTTTATGTTCATTGTAAAACCACGATAGCTAATTATGGTCACTCTACAACCACTGCAGCTCTTTATGGTCACAGTAAAACCACTGCAGATCTTTATGGTCACAGTAAAACTACTGCAGCTCTTATGGTCACTGTAAAACCACTGCAGCTCTTTATGGTCACTGTAAAACCACTGCAGCTCTTTATAGTCACTGCAAAACCACTGCGGCTCTTTATGGTCATTGTAAAACCACGATAGCTCTTTATGGTCACTCTAAAACCACTGCAGCTCTTTATGGTCACTGTAAAACCACTTCAGCTCTTTATGGTCACAGTAAAACCACTACAGCTCTTTATGGTCACAGTAAAACCGCAGCAGCTGTTCCGGTCACTGTAAAACCACTGCGGCTCTTGATGGTCCCTGTAAAACCTCAGCAGCTCTTTATGGTCACTGTAAAACCACTGCTGCTCTTTATGGTTACTGTAAAACCACTACAGCTGTTATGGTCACTGTAAAACCACTGCAGCTCTTTATGGTCACTGTAAAACCACTGCAGCTCTAATGTCACAGTAAAACCACTACAGCTCGTTATGGTCACTGTAAAACCACTACATCTCTTTATGGTCACTGTAAAAACACTTCAGCACTTTTTGGTCACTGTAAAACCACTGCAGCTCTTTATGGTCGCGTAAAAACACTCCAGCTCTTTATGGTCACTGTAAAACCACTGCAGCACTTTATCGTCACTGTAAAACCACAACAGCTCTTTATAGTCACTGTAAAAACACTGCAGCGCTTTATGATCACTGTAAAAGCACTCCAGCTCTTTATGATCTCTGTAAAACCACTGCAGCTTTTTATAGTCATTGTAAAACCACTACAGCTCTTTATGGTCACTGTAAAAACACTGCAGCCGTTTATGGTCACTGTAAAACCACTACAGCTCTTTATGGTCACTGTAAATACACTGCAGCGCTTTATGGTCACTGTAAAATCACTACAGCTCTTTATGGACACTGAAAATCACTACAGCTCTTTACGGTCACTTTAAAAACACTGCAGCACTTTACGGTCACTGTAAAAACACTGCAGCTTTTATGGACACTCTAAAAACACTGCAGCTCTTTATGGTCACTGTAAAACCTCTGCAGCTCTTTATGGTCACTGTGAAACCACTACAGCTCTTTATGGTCAGTGTAAAACCACTACAGCTCTTTATGGTCAGTGTAAAACCACTGCAGCTATTTATGGTCACTGTAAAACCACGAGTGGTCTTTATGGTCACTGTAAAACCACTGCGGCTCTTTATGGTCACTGTAAAACCACTACAGCTCTTTATGGTCACTGTAAAACCACTGCTGCTCTTTATGGTCACTGTAAAACCACTACAGCTCTTTATGGTCACTGTTAAACCACTGCGGCTCTTATGCTCAAGGTAAAACCACTGCAGCTCTTTATGTTCACTGTACAAACATTGCGGCTCTTTATGGTCACAGTAAAACGACTGCAGCTCTTTATGGTCACTGTAAAACCACTGCAGCTCTTCATGGACACAGCAAAACCACTGCAGCTCTTTCTGGTCACAGTAAAACCACTGCAGCTCTTTATGTTCACTGTACAACCACTGCGGCTCTTTATGGACACAGTAAAACCACTGCGGCTCTTTCTGGTCACATAAAACAACTACAGCTCTTTATGGTCACTGTAAAACCACTACAGCTCTTTATGGTCACTGTAAAACCACGACAGCTCTTTATGGTCACTGCAAAACCACTGCGGCTCTTCTGGTCACTGTAAAACCACTGCAGCTCTTTTTCGTCAGAGTAAAACCACGAAAGCTCTTTATGGTCACTGTGAAACTACTGCGGCTCTTTACGGTCCAATTAAAACCACTGCAGCTCTTTATGGTCACTGTAAAACCACTACAGCCCTTTCAGGTCACAGTAAAACCACTGCGGCTCTTTATGGTCATTGGAAAACCACCAAAGCTCTTTCTGGTCACTCTAAAAATACTACAGGTCTTTATGGTCACTGTAAAACCACCAGAGCTCTTTATGGTCACTGTCAAACCACTGCGGCTTTTTATGGTCACTGTAAAACCACAACAGCTCTTTATGGTCACTGCAAAACCACTGCGGCTCTTTATGGTCATTGTAAAACCACTGCGGCTTTTTATGGTCATTGTAAAACCACTGTAGCTCTTTATGGTCACTCTAAAACCACTGCAGTTCGTTATGGTCACTGTAAAACCACTGCAGCTCTTTACGGTCACTGTAAAACCACTACAGCTCTTTATGGTCACTGTAAAACCACTGCGGCTTTTTATGGTCACTGTAAAACCACAACAGCTCTTTATGGTCACTGCAAAACCACTGCGGCTCTTTATGGTCATTGTAAAACCACTATAGCTCTTTATGGTCACTCTAAAACCACTACAGCTCTTTTTGATCACTGCAAAACCACTGCAGCTCTTTATGGTCATTGTAAAACCACTATAGCTCTTTATGGTCACTCTAAAAACACTGCAGTTCTTTATGGTCACTGTAAAACCACTGCAGCTCTTTATGGTCACTGTAAAACCACTGCAGCTATTTATGGTCACTGTAAAACCACGAGTGGTCTTTATGGTCACTGTACAACCACTGCGGCTCTTTATGGTCACTGTAAAATCACAACAGCTCTTTATAGTCACTGCAAAACCACTGCGGCTCTTTATGGTCATTGTAAAACCACGATAGCTCTTTATGGTCACTCTAAAACCACTGCAGCTCTTTATGGTCACTGTAAAACCACTTCAGCTCTTTATGGTCACAGTAAAACCACTACAGCTCTTTATGGTCACAGTAAAACCGCAGCAGCTGTTCCGGTCACTGTAAAACCACTGCGGCTCTTGATGGTCACTGTAAAACCACTGCAGCTCTTTATGTTCACTGTAAAACCACTGTGGCTCTTTATTGTCACTTTAAATCCACTACAGCTCTTTATGGTCACTGTAAAACCACTACAGCTATTTATGGACACAGTAAAACCACTGCAGCTCTTTCTGGTCACAGGAAAAACCACTACAGCTCTTTATGGTCACTGTAAAACCACTACAGCTCTTTATGGTCACTGTAAAACCTCTGCAGCTCTTTACGGTCACTGAAAAACCACTACAGCTCTTTATGGACACAGTAAAACCACTGCAGCTCTTTATGGTCACTGTAAAACTACTGTGGCTCTTTATGGTCACTGTAAATCCACTACAGCTCTTTATGGTCACAGTAAAACCACTATAGCTATTTTTGGACACAGTAAAACCACTGCAGCTCTTTATGGTCACTGTAGAAACACTGTGGCTCTTTATGGTCACTTTAAATCCACTACAGCTCTTTATGGTCACTGTAAAACCACAGCTGCTCTTTATGGTCCCTGTAAAACCTCAGCAGCTCTTTATGGTTACTGTAAAACCACTGCTGCTCTTTATGGTTACTGTAAAACCACTACAGCTGTTATGGTCACCGTAAAACCGCTGCAGCTCTTTATGGTCACTGTAAAACCACTGCAGCTCTAATGTCACAGTAAAACCACTACAGCTCGTTAAGGTCACTGTAAAACCACTACAGGGCTTTATGGTCAGTGTAAAACCACTACATCACTTTATGGTCACTGTAAAAACACTTCAGCACTTTTTGGTCACCGTAAAACCACTGCAGCTCTTTATGGTCACTGTGAAAACACTCCAGCTCTTTATGGTCACTGTAAAACCACTGCAGCTCTTTATCGTCACTGTAAAACCACACCAGCTCTTTATAGTCACTGTAAAACACTGCAGCGCTTTATGATCACTGTAAAAGCACTCCAGCTCTTTATGATCTCTGTAAAACCACTGCAGCTTTTTATAGTCATTGTAAAAGCACTACAGCTCTTTATGGTCACTGTAAATACACTGCAGCGCTTTATGGTCACTGAAAAACCACTACAGCTCTTTATGGTCACTGTCAAACCACTGCGGCTTTTTATGGTCACTGTAAAACCACAACAGCTCTTTATGGTCACTGCAAAACCACTGCGGCTCTTTATGGTCATTGTAAAAACACTGCGGCTTTTTATGGTCATTGTAAAACCACTGTAGCTCTTTATGGTCACTGTAAAACCACTGCAGCTATTTATGGTCACTGTAAAATCACTAGTGGTCTTTATGGTCACTGTAAAACCACTGCGGCTCTTTATGGTCACTGTGAAACCACTACAGCTATTTATGGTCACTGTAAAACCACTGCGGCTTTTTATGGTGACTGTAAAAACACAACAGCTCTTTATCGTCACTGCAAAACCACTGCGGCTCTTTATGGTCATTGTAAAACCATGATAGCTCTTTATGGTCACTCTAAAACCACTGCAGCTCTTTATGGTCACTGTAAAACCACTTCAGCTCTTTATGGTCACAGTAAAACCGCAGCAGCTGTTCCGGTCACTGTAAAACCACTGCGGCTCTTGATGGTCACTGTAAAACCACTACAGCAATTTATGGTCCCTGTAAAACCTCAGCAGCTCTTTATGGTCACTGTAAAACCACTGCTGCTCTTTATGGTTACTGTAAAACCACTACAGCTGTTATGGTCACTGTAAAACCACTGCAGCTCTTTATGGTCACTGTAAAACCACTGCAGCTCTAATGTCACAGTAAAACCACTACAGCTCGTTATGGTCACTGTAAAACCACTGCAGCTCTAATGTCACAGTAAAACCACAACAGCTCGTTATGGTCACTGTAAAACCACTACAGCTCTTTATGGTCAGTGTAAAACCACTGCAACTCTTTATGGTCACTGTAAAAACACTCCAGCTCTTTATGGTCTCTGTAAAAACACTGCAGCGCTTTATGATCACTGTAAAAGCACTTCAGCTCTTTATGATCTCTGTAGAACCACTGCAGCTTTTTATAGTCATTGTAAAACCACTACATCTCTTTATGGTCATTGTAAAAACACTGCAGCGCTTTAAGGTCACTGTAAAACCACGACAGCTCTTTATGGTCACTAAAAATACGCTGCAGCGCTTTATGGTCACTGTAAAATCACTACAGCTTTTTATGGACACTGAAAATCACTACAGCTCTTTACGGTCACTGTAAAAACACTGCAGCGCTTTACGGTCACTGTAAAAACACTGCAGCTTTTATGGACACTAGAAAAACACTGCAGCTCTTTATGGTCACTGTAACACCTCTGCAGCTCTTTATGGTCACTGTGAAACCACTACAGCTCTTTATGGTCGCTGTAAAACCACTGCAGCTCTTTATGGTCACAATAAAACCACTGCAGCTCTTTATGGTGACTGTAAAACTACAGCCGCTCTTTATGATCACTGTAAAACCACTACAGCTCTTTTGGTCACTTTAAAACCACTGCTGCACTTTATGGTCACTGTAAAACCACTGCTGCACTTTATGGTCACTGTAAAACCACTGCAGCTCTTTATGGTCACTGTAAAACCACTACAGCTCTTTATGGTCTGAATAAAACCACTACAGCTCTTTATGGTCACTGTTAAACCACTGCGGCTCTTATGTTCAAGGTAAAACCACTGCAGCTCTTTATGTTCACTGTACAACCACTGCGGCTCTTTATGGTCACAGTAAAACGACTGCAGCTCTTTATCGTCACTGTAAAACCACTGCAGCTCTTTATGGACACAGTAAAACCACTGCAGCTCTTTTGGTCACTGTAAAACCACTGCTGCACTTTATGGTCACTGTAAAACCACTGCTGCACTTTATGGTCACTGTAAAACCACTGCAGCTCTTTATGGTCACTGTAAAACTACTACAGCTCTTTATGGTCTCAATAAAACCACTACAGCTCTTTATGGTCACTGTTAAACCACTGCGGCTCTTATGTTCAAGGTAAAACCACTGCAGCTCTTTATGTTCACTGTACAACCACTGCGGCTTTTTATGGTCACAGTAAAACGACTGCAGCGCTTTATGGTCACTGTAAAACCACTACAGCTCTTTATGGTCACTGTAAAAACACTGCAGCTTTTATGGACACTCTAAAAACACTGCAGCTCTTTATGGTCACTGTAAAACCTCTGCAGCTCTTTATGGTCACTGTGAAACCACTACAGCTCTTTATGGTCAGTGTAAAACCACTACAGCTCTTTATGGTCGCTGTAAAACCACTGCAGCTCTTTATGGTCACAATAAAACCACTGCAGCTCTTTATGGTCACTGTAAAACCACTACAGCTCTTTATGGTCTCAATAAAACCACTACAGCTCGTTATGGTCACTGTTAAACCACTGCGGCTCTTATGCTCAAGGTAAAACCACTGCAGCTCTTTTTCGTCAGAGTAAAACAACGAAAGCTCTTTATGGTCACTGTGAAACTACTGCGGCTCTTTACGGTCCAATTAAAACCACTGCAGCTCTTTATGGTCACTGTAAAACCACTACAGCCCTTTCAGGTCACAGTAAAACCACTGCGGCTCTTTATGGTCATTGGAAAACCACCAAAGCTCTTTCTGGTCACTCTAAAAATACTACAGGTCTTTATGGTCACTGTAAAACCACCAGAGCTCTTTATGGTCACTGTCAAACCACTGCGGCTTTTTATGGTCACTGTAAAACCACAACAGCTCTTTATGGTCACTGCAAAACCACTGCGGCTCTTTATGGTCATTGTAAAACCACTGTAGCTCTTTATGGTCACTCTAAAACCACTGCAGTTCGTTATGGTCACTGTAAAACCACTGCAGCTCTTTACGGTCACTGTAAAACCACTACAGCTCTTTATGGTCACTGTAAAACCACTGCGGCTCTTTATGGTCATTGTAAAAACAATGCGGCTTTTTATGGTCATTGTAAAACCACTGTAGCTCTTTATGGTCACTCTAAAACCACTGCAGTTCTTTATGGTCACTGTAAAACCACTGCAGCTCTTTACGGTCACTGTAAATCCACTGCGGCTTTTTATGGTGACTGTAAAAACACAACAGCTCTTTATCGTCACTGCAAAACCACTGCGGCTCTTTATGGTCATTGTAAAACCATGATAGCTCTTTATAGTCACTCTAAAACCACTGCAGCTCTTTATGGTCACTGTAAAACCACTTCAGCTCTTTATGGTCACAGTAAAACCACTACAGCTCTTTATGGTCACAGTAAAACCGCAGCAGCTGTTCCGGTCACTGTAAAACCACTGCGGCTCTTGATGGTCACTGTAAAACCACTACAGCACTTTATGGTCCCTGTAAAACCTCAGCAGCTCTTTATGGTCACTGTAAAACCACTGCTGCTCTTTATGGTTACTGTAAAACCACTGCAGCTGTTATGGTCACTGTAAAAACACTGCAGCTCGTTATGGTCACTGTAAAACCACTACAGCTCTTTATGGTCAGTGTAAAACCACTACATCTCTTTATGGTCACTGTAAAAACACTTCAGCACTTTTTGGTCACTGTAAAACCACTGCAGCTCTTTATGGTCACTGTAAAAACACTCCAGCTCTTTATGGTCACTGTAAAACCACTGCAGCTCTTTATCGTCACTGTAAAACCACTACAGCTCATTATAGTCACTGTAAAAACACTGCAGCGCTTTATGATCAGTGTAAAAGCACTTCAGCTCTTTATGATCTCTGTAAAACCACTGCAGCTTTTTATAGTCATTGTAAAACCACTACAGATCTTTATGGTCATTGTAAAAACACTGCAGCGCTTTATGGTCACTGTAAAACCACTACAGCTCTTTACGGTCACTGTAAAAACACTGCAGCGCTTTACGGTCACTGTAAAAACACTGCAGCTTTTATGGACACTAGAAAAACACTGCAGCTCTTTATGGTCACTGTAACACCTCTGCAGCTCTTTATGGTCACTGTGAAACCACTACAGCTCTTTATGGTCAGTGTAAAACCACTACAGCTCTTTATGGTCGCTGTAAAACCACTGCAGCTCTTTATGGTCACAATAAAACCACTGCAGCTCTTTATGGTGACTGTAAATCCACAGTCGCTCTTTATGATCACTGTAAAACCACTACAGCTCTTTTGGTCACTGTAAAACCACTGCTGCCCTTTATGGTCACTGTAAAACCACTGCAGCTCTTTATGGTCACTGTAAAACCACTACAGCTCTTTATGGTCTGAATAAAACCACTACAGCTCTTTATGGTCACTGTTAAACCACTGCGGCTCTTATGTTCAAGGTAAAACCACTGCAGCTCTTTATGTTCACTGTACAACCACTGCGGCTCTTTATGGTCACAGTAAAACGACTGCAGCTCTTTATCGTCACTGTAAAACCACTGCAGCTCTTTATGGACACAGTAAAACCACTGCAGCTCTTTCTGGTCACAGTAAAACCACTGCAGCTCTTTATGTTCAGTGTACAACCGCTGCGGCTCTTTATGGACACAGTAAAACCACTGCGGCTCTTTATGGTCACTGTAAAACCACTACAGCTCTTTATGGTCACTGTAAAACCACGACAGCTCTTTATGGTCACTGTAAAACCACTGCGGCTCTAATGGTCACTGTAAAACCACTGCAGCTCTTTTTCGTCAGAGTAAAACCACGAAAGCTCTTTATGGTCACTGTGAAACTACTGCGGCTCTTTACGGTCCAATTAAAACCACTGCAGCTCTTTAAGGTCACTGTAAAACCACTACAGCCCTTTCTGGTCACAGTAAAACCACTGTGGCTCTTTATGGTCATTGGAAAACCACCAAAGCTCTTTATGGTCACTCTAAAAATACTACAGGTCTTTATGGTCACTGTAAAACCACTGCAGCTCTTTATGGTCATTGTAAAACCACTGCAGCTCTTTATAGTCACTGTAAAACCACTACAGCTCTTTATGGTCATTGAAAAATCACTGCAGCTCTTTATGGTCACTGTAAAAACACTACACCTCTTTATGGTCACTGTAAAATCACTGCGGCTTTTTATGGTCACTGTAAAACAACTACAGCTCTTTATGGTCACTGTAAGACCACGACAGCTCCTTATGGTCACTGTAAAACCACTGCGGCTCATATGGTCACAGTAAAACCACTGCAGCTCTTTATCGTCAGAGTAAAACCACGAAAGCTCTTTATGGTCACTGTAAAACGACAGCGGCTCTTTATGGTCCAATTAAAACCACTGCAGCTCTTTATGGTCACTGTAAAACCACTACAGCCCTTTCTGGTCACAGTAAAACCACTGCGGCTCTTTATGGTAATTGGAAAACCACCAAAGCTGTTTCTGGTCACTCTAAAAAGACTACAGGTCTTTATGGTCACTGTAAAACCACTGCAGCTCTTTATGGTCATTGTAAAACCACTGCAGCTCTTTATAGTCATTGTAAATCCACTACAGCTCTTTATGGTCATTGAAAAACCACTGCAGCTCTTTATGGTCACTGTAAAAAACACTACAGCTCTTTATGGTCACTGTATAATCACTGCGGCTTTTTATGGTCATTGTAAAACCACTGCAGCTCTTTGTGGTCTCTGTAAAACCACTACAGCTCTTGATGGTCACTGTTAAACCACAGCGGCTCTTTGGTCACTGTAAAACCACTGCAACTCTTTATGGTCACTTTAAAACCACTGTGGCTCTTATGGTCACTGTAAAACCACTGCAGCTCTTGTGGTCACTGTAACACCACTACAGCTCTTTCTGGCCACAGTAAAACCACTGCAGCTCTTTTTGGTCACTGTAAAACCACTGCGGCTCTTGTGGTCACTGTAAAACCACTACACCTCTCTATGGTCACTGTAAAACCACTGCAGCTCTTTATGGTTACTGTAAAACCACAACAGCTCTTTATGGTCACTGTAAAACCACTACAGCTCTTTATGGTCACTGTAAAACCACTGCAGCTCTTTATGGTCACTGTAAAACCACCACAGCTCTTTATGGTCACTGTTAAACCACTGCAGCTCTTTCTGGCCACAGTAAAACCACTACAGCTCTTTATGGTCACTGTAAAACAACTGCAGCTCTTTATGGTCATTGTAAAACCACTACAGCTCTTTATGGTCACTGTAAAACCACTGCGTCTCTTTCTGCCCCAGTAAAACCACTGCAGCTCTTTATGGTTAGTGTAAAACCACTGCGGCTCTTGTGGTCACTGTAAAACCACTGCAGCACTTTATGGTAACAGTAAAACCACAGCAGCTCTTTATGGTCACTGTAAAACCACTAGTGGTCTTTATGGTCACTGTACAACCACTGCGGCTCTTTATGGTCACTGTAAAAACACAACAGCTCTTTATGTTGATTTTAAAAGCACTAGAGCTTTTTATGGTCACTCTAAAACACTGCAGCTCTTTATGGTCACTGTAAAACCACTGCAGCACTTTATGGTCACGGTAAAACCACTGCAGCTCTTTAGGGTCACTGTAAGACCACAACAGCTCCTTATGGTCACTGTAAAACCACTGCGGCTCTTATGGTCACTGTAAAACCACTGAAGCTCTTTATCGTCAGAGTAAAACCACGAAAGCTCTTTATGGTCACTGTAAAACGACAGCGGCTCTTTATGGTCCAATTAAAACCACTGCAGCTCTTTATGGTCACTGTAAAACCACTACAGCCCTTTCTGGTCACAGTAAAACCACTGCGGCTCTTTATGGTCATTGGAAAACCTCCAAAGCTCTTTCTGGTCACTCTAAAAAGACTACAGGTCTTTCTGGTCACTGTAAAACCACTGCAGCTCTTTATGGTCATTGTAAAACCACTGCAGCTCTTTATAGTCATTGTAAATCCACTACAGCTCTTTATGGTCATTGAAAAACCACTGCAGCTCTTTATGGTCACTGTAAAGAACACTACAGCTCTTTATGGTCACTGTATAATCACTGCGGCTTTTTATGGTCATTGTAAAACCACTGCAGCTCTTTGTGGTCTCTGTAAAACCACTACAGCTCTTGATGGTCACTGTTAAACCACAGCGGCTCTTTGGTCACTGTAAAACCACTGCAACTCTTTATGGTCACTTTAAAACCACTGTGGCTCTTATGGTCACTGTAAAACCACTGCGGCTCTTGTGGTCACTGTAACACCACTACAGCTCATTCTGGCCACAGTAAAACCACTGCAGCTCTTTTTGGTCACTGTAAAACCACTGCGGCTCTTGTGGTCACTGTAAAACCACTACACCTCTCTATGGTCACTGTAAAACCACTGCAGCTCTTTATGGTTACTGTAAAACCACAACAGCTCTTTATGGTCACTGTAAAACCACTACAGCTCTTTATGGTCACTATAAAACCACTGCAGCTCTTTATGGTCACTGTTAAACCACTGCAGCTCTTTCTGGCCACAGTAAAACCACTACAGCTCTTTATGGTCACTGTAAAACAACTGCAGCTCTTTCTGGCCACAGTAAAACCACTACAGCTCTTTATGGTCACTGTAAAACAACTGCAGCTCTTTATGGTCATTGTAAAACCACTACAGCTCTTTATGGTCACTGTAAAACCACTGCGTCTCTTTCTGGCCACAGTAAAACCACTGCAGCTCTTTATGGTTAGTGTAAAACCACTGCGGCTCTTGTGGTCACTGTAAAACCACTGCAGCACTTTATGGTCACAGTAAAACCACTGCAGCTCTTTATGGTCACTGTAAAACCACTAGTGGTCTTTATGGTCACTGTACAACCACTGCGGCTCTTTATGGTCACTGTAAAAACACAACAGCTCTTTATGTTAATTTTAAAAGCACTAGAGCTTTTTATGGTCACTCTAAAACACTGCAGCTCTTTATGGTCACTGTAAAACCACTGCAGCACTTTATGGTCACAGTAAAACCACTGCAGCTCTTTAGGGTCACTGTAAAACCACTGCAGCTCTTATGGTCACTGTAAAAACACAACAGCTCTTTATGGTCACTGCAAAACCACTGCGGCTCTTTATGTTCATTGTAAAACCACGATAGCTCTTTATGGTCACTCTAAAACCACTGCAGCTCTTAATGGTGATTGTAAAACCACAATAGCTATTTATGGTCACTCTACAACCACTGCAGCTCTTTATGGTCACGGTAAAACCACTGCAGCTCTTTATGGTCACAGTAAAACTACTGCAGCTCTTATGGTCACTGTAAAACCACTGCAGCTCTTTATGGTCATTGTAAAACCACTGCAGCTCTTTATAGTCATTGTAAATCCACTACAGCTCTTTATGGTCATTGAAAAACCACTGCAGCTCTTTATGGTCACTGTAAAAAACACTACAGCTCTTTATGGTCACTGTATAATCACTGCGGCTTTTTATGGTCATTGTAAAACCACTGCAGCTCTTTGTGGTCTCTGTAAAACCACTACAGCTCTTGATGGTCACTGTTAAACCACAGCGGCTCTTTGGTCAATGTAAAACCACTGCAACTCTTTATGGTCACTTTAAAACCACTGTGGCTCTTATGGTCACTGTAAAACCACTGCGGCTCTTGTGGTCACTGTAACACCACTACAGCTCATTCTGGCCACAGTAAAACCACTGCAGCTCTTTTTGGTCACTGTAAAACCACTGCGGCTCTTGTGGTCACTGTAAAACCACTACACCTCTCTATGGTCACTGTAAAACCACTGCAGCTCTTTATGGTTACTGTAAAACCACAACAGCTCTTTATGGTCACTGTAAAACCACTACAGCTCTTTATGGTCACTATAAAACCACTGCAGCTCTTTATGGTCACTGTTAAACCACTGCAGCTCTTTCTGGCCACAGTAAAACCACTACAGCTCTTTATGGTCACTGTAAAACAACTGCAGCTCTTTCTGGCCACAGTAAAACCACTACAGCTCTTTATGGTCACTGTAAAACAACTGCAGCTCTTTATGGTCATTGTAAAACCACTACAGCTCTTTATGGTCACTGTAAAACCACTGCGTCTCTTTCTGGCCACAGTAAAACCACTGCAGCTCTTTATGGTTAGTGTAAAACCACTGCGGCTCTTGTGGTCACTGTAAAACCACTGCAGCACTTTATGGTCACAGTAAAACCACTGCAGCTCTTTATGGTCACTGTAAAACCACTAGTGGTCTTTATGGTCACTGTACAACCACTGCGGCTCTTTATGGTCACTGTAAAAACACAACAGCTCTTTATGTTAATTTTAAAAGCACTAGAGCTTTTTATGGTCACTCTAAAACACTGCAGCTCTTTATGGTCACTGTAAAACCACTGCAGCACTTTATGGTCACAGTAAAGCCACTGCAGCTCTTTAGGGTCACTGTAAAACCACTGCAGCTCTTATGGTCACTGTAAAAACACAACAGCTCTTTATGGTCACTGCAAAACCACTGCGGCTCTTTATGTTCATTGTAAAACCACGATAGCTCTTTATGGTCACTCTAAAACCACTGCAGCTCTTAATGGTGATTGTAAAACCACAATAGCTATTTATGGTCACTCTACAACCACTGCAGCTCTTTATGGTCATGGTAAAACCACTGCAGCTCTTTATGGTCACAGTAAAACTACTGCAGCTCTTATGGTCACTGTAAAACCACTGCAGCTCTTAATGGTCACTGTAAAACCACTGCAGCTCTTTATAGTCACTGCAAAACCACTGCGGCTCTTTATGGTCATTGTAAAACCACGATAGCTCTTTATGGTCACTCTAAAACCACTGCAGCTCTTTATCGTCACTGTAAAACCACTTCAGCTCTTTATGGTCACAGTAAAACCACTCCAGCTCTTTATGGTCACAGTAAAACCGCAGCAGCTGTTCCGGTCACTGTAAAACCACTGCGGCTCTTGATGGTCACTGTAAAACCACTACAGCACTTTATGGTCCCTGTAAATCCTCAGCAGCTCTTTATGGTCACTGTAAAACCACTGCTGCTCTTTATGGTCACTGTAAAACCACTGCAGCTCTTTATGGTCACTGTAAAACCACTGCAGCTCTAATGTCACAGTAAAACCACTACAGCTCGTTATGGTCACTGTAAAACCACTACAGGGCTTTATGGTCAGTGTAAAACCACTACATCTCTTTATGGTCACTGTAAAAACACTTCAGCACTTTTTGGTCACTGTAAAACCACTGCAGCTCTTTATGGTCACTGTGAAAACACTCCAGCTCTTTATGGTCACTGTAAAACCACTGCAGCTCTTTATCGTCACTGTAAAACCACACCAGCTCTTTATAGTGACTGTAAAACACTGCAGCGCTTTATGATCACTGTAAAAGCACTCCAGCTCTTTATGATCTCTGTAAAACCACTGCAGCTTTTTATAGTCATTGTAAAAGCACTACAGCTCTTTATGGTCACTGTAAAAACACTGCAGCGCTTTATGGTCACTGTAAAACCACTACAGCTCTTTATGGTCACTGTCAAACCACTGCGGCTTTTTATGGTCACTGTAAAACCACAACAGCTCTTTATGGTCACTGCAAAACCACTGCGGCTCTTTATGGTCATTGTAAAAACACTGCGGCTTTTTATGATCATTGTAAAACCACTGTAGCTCTTTATGGTCAGTGTAAAACCACTGCAGCTATTTATGGTCACTGTAAAATCACTAGTGGTCTTTATGGTCACTGTAAAACCACTGCGGCTCTTTATGGTCACTGTAAAACCACTACAGCTCTTTATGGTCACTGTAAAACCACTGCGGCTTTTTATGGTGACTGTAAAAACACAACAGCTCTTTATCGTCACTGCAAAACCACTGCGGCTCTTTATGGTCATTGTAAAACCATGATAGCTCTTTATGGTCACTCTAAAACCACTGCAGCTCTTTATGGTCACTGTAAAACCACTTCAGCTCTTTATGGTCACAGTAAAACCACTACAGCTCTTTATGGTCACAGTAAAACCGCAGCAGCTGTTCCGGTCACTGTAAAACCACTGCGGCTCTTGATGGTCACTGTAAAACCACTACAGCAATTTATGGTCCCTGTAAAACTTCAGCAGCTCTTTATGGTCACTGTAAAACCACTGCTGCTCTTTATGGTTACTGTAAAACCACTACAGCTGTTATGGTCACTGTAAAACCACTGCAGCTCTTTATGGTCACTGTAAAACCACTGCAGCTCTAATGTCACAGTAAAACCACTACAGCTCGTTATGGTCACTGTAAAACCACTGCAGCTCTAATGTCACAGTAAAACCACTACAGCTCGTTATGGTCACTGTAAAACCACTACAGCTCTTTATGGTCAGTGTAAAACCACTGCAACTCTTTATGGTCACTGTAAAAACACTCCAGCTCTTTATGGTCTCTGTAAAAACACTGCAGCGCTTTATGATCACTGTAAAAGCACTTCAGCTCTTTATGATCTCTGTAGAACCAGTGCAGCTTATTATAGTCATTGTAAAACCACTACATCTCTTTATGGTCATTGTAAAAACACTGCAGCGCTTTATGGTCACTGTAAAACCACGACAGCTCTTTATGGTCACTAAAAATACGCTGCAGCGCTTTATGGTCACTGTAAAATCACTACAGCTTTTTGTGGACACTGAAAATCACTACAGCTCTTTACGGTCACTGTAAAAACACTGCAGCGCTTTACGGTCACTGTAAAAACACTGCAGCTTTTATGGACACTAGAAAAACACTGCAGCTCTTTATGGTCAGTGTAACACCTCTGCAGCTCTTTATGGTCACTGTGAAACCACTACAGCTCTTTATGGTCAGTGTAAAACCACTACAGCTCTTTATGGTCGCTGTAAAACCACTGCAGCTCTTTATGGTCACAATAAAACCACTGCAGCTCTTTATGGTGACTGTAAAACCACAGCCGCTCTTTATGATCACTGTAAAACCACTACAGCTCTTTTGGTCACTGTAAAACCACTGCTGCACTTTATGGTCACTGTAAAACCACTGCAGCTCTTTATGGTCACTGTAAAACCACTACAGCTCTTTATGGTCTCAATAAAACCACTACAGCTCTTTATGGTCACTGTTAAACCACTGCGGCTCTTATGTTCAAGGTAAAACCACTGCAGCTCTTTATGTTCACTGTACAACCACTGCGGCTCTTTATGGTCACAGTAAAACGACTGCAGCGCTTTATGGTCACTGTAAAACCACTACAGCTCTTTATGGTCACTGTAAATACACTGCAGCGCTTTATGGTCACTGTAAAATCACTACAGCTCTTTATGGACACTGAAAATCACTACAGCTCTTTACGGTCACTTTAAAAACACTGCAGCTTTTATGGATACTCTAAAACCACTACAGCTCTTTATGGTCACTGTAAAACCACTGCAGCTCTTTATGGTCAAAATAAAACCACTGCAGCTCTTTATAGTGACTGTAAAACCACTGCCGCTCTTTATGATCACTGTAAAACCACTACAGCTCTTTTGGTCACTGTAAAACCACTGCTGCTCTTTATGGTCACTGTAAAACCAATGCAGCTCTTTATGGTCACTGTAAAACCACTACAGCTCTTTATGGTCTCAATAAAACCACTACAGCTCGTTATGGTCATTGTTAAACCACTGCGGCTCTTATGCTCAAGGTAAAACCACTGCAGCTCTTTATGGTCACTGTTAAACCACTGCGGCTCTTATGCTCAAGGTAAAACCACTGCAGCTCTTTCTGTTCACTGTACAACCATTGCGGCTCTTTATGGTCACAGTAAAATGACTGCAGCTCTTTATGGTCACTGTAAAACCACTGCAGCTCTTCATGGACACAGCAACACCACTGCAGCTCTTTCTGGTCACAGTAAAACCACTGCAGCTATTTATGTTCACTGTACAACCACTGCGGCTCTTTATGGACACAGTAAAACCACTGCGCCTCTTTATGGTCACAGTAAAACAACTACAGCTCTTTATGGTCACTGTAAAACCACTACAGCTCTTTATGGTCACTGTAAAACCACGACAGCTCTTTATGGTCACTGTAAAACCACTGCAGCTCTTCTGGTCACTGTAAAACCACTGCAGCTCTTTTTCGTCAGAGTAAAACAACGAAAGCTCTTTATGGTCACTGTGAAACTACTGCGGCTCTTTACGGTCCAATTAAAACCACTGCAGCTCTTTATGGTCACTGTAAAACCACTACAGCCCTTTCAGGTCACAGTAAAACCACTGCGGCTCTTTATGGTCATTGGAAAACCACCAAAGCTCTTTCTGGTCACTCTAAAAATACTACAGGTCTTTATGGTCACTGTAAAACCACCAGAGCTCTTTATGGTCACTGTCAAACCACTGCGGCTTTTTATGGTCACTGTAAAACCACAACAGCTCTTTATGGTCACTGCAAAACCACTGCGGCTCTTTATGGTCATTGTAAAACCACTGTAGCACTTTATGGTCACTCTAAAACCACTGCAGTTCGTTATGGTCACTGTAAAACCACTGCAGCTCTTTACGGTCACTGTAAAACCACTACAGCTCTTTATGGTCACTGTAAAACCACTGCGGCTCTTTATGGTCATTGTAAAAACAATGCGGCTTTTTATGGTCATTGTAAAACCACTGTAGCTCTTTATGGTCACTCTAAAACCACTGCAGTTCTTTATGGTCACTGTAAAACCACTGCAGCTCTTTACGGTCACTGTAAATCCACTGCGGCTTCTTATGGTGACTGTAAAAACACAACAGCTCTTTATCGTCACTGCAAAACCACTGCGGCTCTTTATGGTCATTGTAAAACCATGATAGCTCTTTATAGTCACTCTAAAACCACTGCAGCTCTTTATGGTCACTGTAAAACCACTTCAGCTCTTTATGGTCACAGTAAAACCACTACAGCTCTTTATGGTCACAGTAAAACCGCAGCAGCTGTTCCGGTCACTGTAAAACCACTGCGGCTCTTGATGGTCACTGTAAAACCACTACAGCACTTTATGGTCCCTGTAAAACCTCAGCAGCTCTTTATGGTCACTGTAAAACCACTGCTGCTCTTTATGGTTACTGTAAAACCACTACAGCTGTTATGGTCACTGTAAAAACACTGCAGCTCTTTATGGTCACTGTAAAACCACTGCAGCTCTTTATGGTCAGTGTAAAACCACTACATCTCTTTATGGTCACTGTAAAAACACTTCAGCACTTTTTGGTCACTGTAAAACCACTGCAGCTCTTTATGGTCACTGTAAAAACACTCCAGCTCTTTATGGTCACTGTAAAACCACTGCAGCTCTTTATCGTCACTGTAAAACCACTACAGCTCATTATAGTCACTGTAAAAACACTGCAGCGCTTTATGATCAGTGTAAAAGCACTTCAGCTCTTTATGATCTCTGTAAAACCACTGCAGCTTTTTATAGTCATTGTAAAACCACTACAGATCTTTATGGTCATTGTAAAAACACTGCAGCGCTTTATGGTCACTGTAAAACCACTACAGCTCTTTACGGTCACTAAAAATACACTGCAGCGCTTTATGGTCACTGTAAAATCACTACAGCTCTTTATGGACACTGAAAATCACTACAGCTCTTTACGGTCACTGTAAAAACACTGCAGCGCTTTACGGTCACTGTAAAAACACTGCAGCTTTTATGGACACTAGAAAAACACTGCAGCTCTTTATGGTCACTGTAACACCTCTGCAGCTCTTTATGGTCACTGTGAAACCACTACAGCTCTTTATGGTCAGTGTAAAACCACTACAGCTCTTTATGGTCGCTGTAAAACCACTGCAGCTCTTTATGGTCACAATAAAACCACTGCAGCTCTTTATGGTGACTGTAAATCCACAGTCGCTCTTTATGATCACTGTAAAACCACTACAGCTCTTTTGGTCACTGTAAAACCACTGCTGCCCTTTATGGTCACTGTAAAACCACTGCAGCTCTTTATGGTCACAATAAAACCACTGCAGCTCTTTATGGTCACTGTAAAACCACTACAGCTCTTTATGGTCTCAATAAAACCACTACAGCTCGTTATGGTCACTGTTAAACCACTGCGGCTCTTATGCTCAAGGTAAAACCACTGCAGCTCTTTTTCGTCAGAGTAAAACAACGAAAGCTCTTTATGGTCACTGTGAAACTACTGCGGCTCTTTACGGTCCAATTAAAACCACTGCAGCTCTTTATGGTCACTGTAAAACCACTACAGCCCTTTCAGGTCACAGTAAAACCACTGCGGCTCTTTATGGTCATTGGAAAACCACCAAAGCTCTTTCTGGTCACTCTAAAAATACTACAGGTCTTTATGGTCACTGTAAAACCACCAGAGCTCTTTATGGTCACTGTCAAACCACTGCGGCTTTTTATGGTCACTGTAAAACCACAACAGCTCTTTATGGTCACTGCAAAACCACTGCGGCTCTTTATGGTCATTGTAAAACCACTGTAGCTCTTTATGGTCACTCTAAAACCACTGCAGTTCGTTATGGTCACTGTAAAACCACTGCAGCTCTTTACGGTCACTGTAAAACCACTACAGCTCTTTATGGTCACTGTAAAACCACTGCGGCTCTTTATGGTCATTGTAAAAACAATGCGGCTTTTCATGGTCATTGTAAAACCACTGTAGCTCTTTATGGTCACTCTAAAACCACTGCAGTTCTTTATGGTCACTGTAAAACCACTGCAGCTCTTTACGGTCACTGTAAATCCACTGCGGCTTTTTATGGTGACTGTAAAAACACAACAGCTCTTTATCGTCACTGCAAAACCACTGCGGCTCTTTATGGTCATTGTAAAACCATGATAGCTCTTTATAGTCACTCTAAAACCACTGCAGCTCTTTATGGTCACTGTAAAACCACTTCAGCTCTTTATGGTCACAGTAAAACCACTACAGCTCTTTATGGTCACAGTAAAACCGCAGCAGCTGTTCCGGTCACTGTAAAACCACTGCGGCTCTTGATGGTCACTGTAAAACCACTACAGCACTTTATGGTCCCTGTAAAACCTCAGCAGCTCTTTATGGTCACTGTAAAACCACTGCTGCTCTTTATGGTTACTGTAAAACCACTGCAGCTGTTATGGTCACTGTAAAAACACTGCAGCTCGTTATGGTCACTGTAAAACCACTACAGCTCTTTATGGTCAGTGTAAAACCACTACATCTCTTTATGGTCACTGTAAAAACACTTCAGCACTTTTTGGTCACTGTAAAACCACTGCAGCTCTTTATGGTCACTGTAAAAACACTCCAGCTCTTTATGGTCACTGTAAAACCACTGCAGCTCTTTATCGTCACTGTAAAACCACTACAGCTCATTATAGTCACTGTAAAAACACTGCAGCGCTTTATGATCAGTGTAAAAGCACTTCAGCTCTTTATGATCTCTGTAAAACCACTGCAGCTTTTTATAGTCATTGTAAAACCACTACAGATCTTTATGGTCATTGTAAAAACACTGCAGCGCTTTATGGTCACTGTAAAACCACTACAGCTCTTTACGGTCACTAAAAATACACTGCAGCGCTTTATGGTCACTGTAAAATCACTACAGCTCTTTATGGACACTGAAAATCACTACAGCTCTTTACGGTCACTGTAAAAACACTGCAGCGCTTTACGGTCACTGTAAAAACACTGCAGCTTTTATGGACACTAGAAAAACACTGCAGCTCTTTATGGTCACTGTAACACCTCTGCAGCTCTTTATGGTCACTGTGAAACCACTACAGCTCTTTATGGTCAGTGTAAAACCACTACAGCTCTTTATGGTCGCTGTAAAACCACTGCAGCTCTTTATGGTCACAATAAAACCACTGCAGCTCTTTATGGTGACTGTAAATCCACAGTCGCTCTTTATGATCACTGTAAAACCACTACAGCTCTTTTGGTCACTGTAAAACCACTGCTGCCCTTTATGGTCACTGTAAAACCACTGCAGCTCTTTATGGTCACTGTAAAACCACTACAGCTCTTTATGGTCTGAATAAAACCACTACAGCTCTTTATGGTCACTGTTAAACCACTGCGGCTCTTATGTTCAAGGTAAAACCACTGCAGCTCTTTATGTTCACTGTACAACCACTGCGGCTCTTTATGGTCACAGTAAAACGACTGCAGCTCTTTATCGTCACTGTAAAACCACTGCAGCTCTTTATGGACACAGTAAAACCACTGCAGCTCTTTCTGGTCACAGTAAAACCACTGCAGCTCTTTATGTTCAGTGTACAACCGCTGCGGCTCTTTATGGACACAGTAAAACCACTGCGGCTCTTTATGGTCACTGTAAAACCACTACAGCTCTTTATGGTCACTGTAAAACCACGACAGCTCTTTATGGTCACTGTAAAACCACTGCGGCTCTAATGGTCACTGTAAAACCACTGCAGCTCTTTTTCGTCAGAGTAAAACCACGAAAGCTCTTTATGGTCACTGTGAAACTACTGCGGCTCTTTACGGTCCAATTAAAACCACTGCAGCTCTTTAAGGTCACTGTAAAACCACTACAGCCCTTTCTGGTCACAGTAAAACCACTGTGGCTCTTTATGGTCATTGGAAAACCACCAAAGCTCTTTATGGTCACTCTAAAAATACTACAGGTCTTTATGGTCACTGTAAAACCACTGCAGCTCTTTATGGTCATTGTAAAACCACTGCAGCTCTTTATAGTCACTGTAAAACCACTACAGCTCTTTATGGTCATTGAAAAATCACTGCAGCTCTTTATGGTCACTGTAAAAACACTACACCTCTTTATGGTCACTGTAAAATCACTGCGGCTTTTTATGGTCACTGTAAAACAACTACAGCTCTTTATGGTCACTGTAAGACCACGACAGCTCCTTATGGTCACTGTAAAACCACTGCGGCTCATATGGTCACAGTAAAACCACTGCAGCTCTTTATCGTCAGAGTAAAACCACGAAAGCTCTTTATGGTCACTGTAAAACGACAGCGGCTCTTTATGGTCCAATTAAAACCACTGCAGCTCTTTATGGTCACTGTAAAACCACTACAGCCCTTTCTGGTCACAGTAAAACCACTGCGGCTCTTTATGGTAATTGGAAAACCACCAAAGCTGTTTCTGGTCACTCTAAAAAGACTACAGGTCTTTATGGTCACTGTAAAACCACTGCAGCTCTTTATGGTCATTGTAAAACCACTGCAGCTCTTTATAGTCATTGTAAATCCACTACAGCTCTTTATGGTCATTGAAAAACCACTGCAGCTCTTTATGGTCACTGTAAAAAACACTACAGCTCTTTATGGTCACTGTATAATCACTGCGGCTTTTTATGGTCATTGTAAAACCACTGCAGCTCTTTGTGGTCTCTGTAAAACCACTACAGCTCTTGATGGTCACTGTTAAACCACAGCGGCTCTTTGGTCACTGTAAAACCACTGCAACTCTTTATGGTCACTTTAAAACCACTGTGGCTCTTATGGTCACTGTAAAACCACTGCAGCTCTTGTGGTCACTGTAACACCACTACAGCTCTTTCTGGCCACAGTAAAACCACTGCAGCTCTTTTTGGTCACTGTAAAACCACTGCGGCTCTTGTGGTCACTGTAAAACCACTACACCTCTCTATGGTCACTGTAAAACAACTGCAGCTCTTTATGGTTACTGTAAAACCACAACAGCTCTTTATGGTCACTGTAAAACCACTACAGCTCTTTATGGTCACTGTAAAACCACTGCAGCTCTTTATGGTCACTGTAAAACCACCACAGCTCTTTATGGTCACTGTTAAACCACTGCAGCTCTTTCTGGCCACAGTAAAACCACTACAGCTCTTTATGGTCACTGTAAAACAACTGCAGCTCTTTATGGTCATTGTAAAACCACTACAGCTCTTTATGGTCACTGTAAAACCACTGCGTCTCTTTCTGCCCCAGTAAAACCACTGCAGCTCTTTATGGTTAGTGTAAAACCACTGCGGCTCTTGTGGTCACTGTAAAACCACTGCAGCACTTTATGGTAACAGTAAAACCACAGCAGCTCTTTATGGTCACTGTAAAACCACTAGTGGTCTTTATGGTCACTGTACAACCACTGCGGCTCTTTATGGTCACTGTAAAAACACAACAGCTCTTTATGTTGATTTTAAAAGCACTAGAGCTTTTTATGGTCACTCTAAAACACTGCAGCTCTTTATGGTCACTGTAAAACCACTGCAGCACTTTATGGTCACGGTAAAACCACTGCAGCTCTTTAGGGTCACTGTAAGACCACAACAGCTCCTTATGGTCACTGTAAAACCACTGCGGCTCTTATGGTCACTGTAAAACCACTGAAGCTCTTTATCGTCAGAGTAAAACCACGAAAGCTCTTTATGGTCACTGTAAAACGACAGCGGCTCTTTATGGTCCAATTAAAACCACTGCAGCTCTTTATGGTCACTGTAAAACCACTACAGCCCTTTCTGGTCACAGTAAAACCACTGCGGCTCTTTATGGTCATTGGAAAACCTCCAAAGCTCTTTCTGGTCACTCTAAAAAGACTACAGGTCTTTCTGGTCACTGTAAAACCACTGCAGCTCTTTATGGTCATTGTAAAACCACTGCAGCTCTTTATAGTCATTGTAAATCCACTACAGCTCTTTATGGTCATTGAAAAACCACTGCAGCTCTTTATGGTCACTGTAAAGAACACTACAGCTCTTTATGGTCACTGTATAATCACTGCGGCTTTTTATGGTCATTGTAAAACCACTGCAGCTCTTTGTGGTCTCTGTAAAACCACTACAGCTCTTGATGGTCACTGTTAAACCACAGCGGCTCTTTGGTCACTGTAAAACCACTGCAACTCTTTATGGTCACTTTAAAACCACTGTGGCTCTTATGGTCACTGTAAAACCACTGCGGCTCTTGTGGTCACTGTAACACCACTACAGCTCATTCTGGCCACAGTAAAACCACTGCAGCTCTTTTTGGTCACTGTAAAACCACTGCGGCTCTTGTGGTCACTGTAAAACCACTACACCTCTCTATGGTCACTGTAAAACCACTGCAGCTCTTTATGGTTACTGTAAAACCACAACAGCTCTTTATGGTCACTGTAAAACCACTACAGCTCTTTATGGTCACTATAAAACCACTGCAGCTCTTTATGGTCACTGTTAAACCACTGCAGCTCTTTCTGGCCACAGTAAAACCACTACAGCTCTTTATGGTCACTGTAAAACAACTGCAGCTCTTTCTGGCCACAGTAAAACCACTACAGCTCTTTATGGTCACTGTAAAACAACTGCAGCTCTTTATGGTCATTGTAAAACCACTACAGCTCTTTATGGTCACTGTAAAACCACTGCGTCTCTTTCTGGCCACAGTAAAACCACTGCAGCTCTTTATGGTTAGTGTAAAACCACTGCGGCTCTTGTGGTCACTGTAAAACCACTGCAGCACTTTATGGTCACAGTAAAACCACTGCAGCTCTTTATGGTCACTGTAAAACCACTAGTGGTCTTTATGGTCACTGTACAACCACTGCGGCTCTTTATGGTCACTGTAAAAACACAACAGCTCTTTATGTTAATTTTAAAAGCACTAGAGCTTTTTATGGTCACTCTAAAACACTGCAGCTCTTTATGGTCACTGTAAAACCACTGCAGCACTTTATGGTCACAGTAAAACCACTGCAGCTCTTTAGGGTCACTGTAAAACCACTGCAGCTCTTATGGTCACTGTAAAAACACAACAGCTCTTTATGGTCACTGCAAAACCACTGCGGCTCTTTATGTTCATTGTAAAACCACGATAGCTCTTTATGGTCACTCTAAAACCACTGCAGCTCTTAATGGTGATTGTAAAACCACAATAGCTATTTATGGTCACTCTACAACCACTGCAGCTCTTTATGGTCACGGTAAAACCACTGCAGCTCTTTATGGTCACAGTAAAACTACTGCAGCTCTTATGGTCACTGTAAAACCACTGCAGCTCTTTATGGTCATTGTAAAACCACTGCAGCTCTTTATAGTCATTGTAAATCCACTACAGCTCTTTATGGTCATTGAAAAACCACTGCAGCTCTTTATGGTCACTGTAAAAAACACTACAGCTCTTTATGGTCACTGTATAATCACTGCGGCTTTTTATGGTCATTGTAAAACCACTGCAGCTCTTTGTGGTCTCTGTAAAACCACTACAGCTCTTGATGGTCACTGTTAAACCACAGCGGCTCTTTGGTCAATGTAAAACCACTGCAACTCTTTATGGTCACTTTAAAACCACTGTGGCTCTTATGGTCACTGTAAAACCACTGCGGCTCTTGTGGTCACTGTAACACCACTACAGCTCATTCTGGCCACAGTAAAACCACTGCAGCTCTTTTTGGTCACTGTAAAACCACTGCGGCTCTTGTGGTCACTGTAAAACCACTACACCTCTCTATGGTCACTGTAAAACCACTGCAGCTCTTTATGGTTACTGTAAAACCACAACAGCTCTTTATGGTCACTGTAAAACCACTACAGCTCTTTATGGTCACTATAAAACCACTGCAGCTCTTTATGGTCACTGTTAAACCACTGCAGCTCTTTCTGGCCACAGTAAAACCACTACAGCTCTTTATGGTCACTGTAAAACAACTGCAGCTCTTTCTGGCCACAGTAAAACCACTACAGCTCTTTATGGTCACTGTAAAACAACTGCAGCTCTTTATGGTCATTGTAAAACCACTACAGCTCTTTATGGTCACTGTAAAACCACTGCGTCTCTTTCTGGCCACAGTAAAACCACTGCAGCTCTTTATGGTTAGTGTAAAACCACTGCGGCTCTTGTGGTCACTGTAAAACCACTGCAGCACTTTATGGTCACAGTAAAACCACTGCAGCTCTTTATGGTCACTGTAAAACCACTAGTGGTCTTTATGGTCACTGTACAACCACTGCGGCTCTTTATGGTCACTGTAAAAACACAACAGCTCTTTATGTTAATTTTAAAAGCACTAGAGCTTTTTATGGTCACTCTAAAACACTGCAGCTCTTTATGGTCACTGTAAAACCACTGCAGCACTTTATGGTCACAGTAAAGCCACTGCAGCTCTTTAGGGTCACTGTAAAACCACTGCAGCTCTTATGGTCACTGTAAAAACACAACAGCTCTTTATGGTCACTGCAAAACCACTGCGGCTCTTTATGTTCATTGTAAAACCACGATAGCTCTTTATGGTCACTCTAAAACCACTGCAGCTCTTAATGGTGATTGTAAAACCACAATAGCTATTTATGGTCACTCTACAACCACTGCAGCTCTTTATGGTCATGGTAAAACCACTGCAGCTCTTTATGGTCACAGTAAAACTACTGCAGCTCTTATGGTCACTGTAAAACCACTGCAGCTCTTAATGGTCACTGTAAAACCACTGCAGCTCTTTATAGTCACTGCAAAACCACTGCGGCTCTTTATGGTCATTGTAAAACCACGATAGCTCTTTATGGTCACTCTAAAACCACTGCAGCTCTTTATCGTCACTGTAAAACCACTTCAGCTCTTTATGGTCACAGTAAAACCACTCCAGCTCTTTATGGTCACAGTAAAACCGCAGCAGCTGTTCCGGTCACTGTAAAACCACTGCGGCTCTTGATGGTCACTGTAAAACCACTACAGCACTTTATGGTCCCTGTAAATCCTCAGCAGCTCTTTATGGTCACTGTAAAACCACTGCTGCTCTTTATGGTCACTGTAAAACCACTGCAGCTCTTTATGGTCACTGTAAAACCACTGCAGCTCTAATGTCACAGTAAAACCACTACAGCTCGTTATGGTCACTGTAAAACCACTACAGGGCTTTATGGTCAGTGTAAACCACTACATCTCTTTATGGTCACTGTAAAAACACTTCAGCACTTTTTGGTCACTGTAAAACCACTGCAGCTCTTTATGGTCACTGTGAAAACACTCCAGCTCTTTATGGTCACTGTAAAACCACTGCAGCTCTTTATCGTCACTGTAAAACCACACCAGCTCTTTATAGTGACTGTAAAACACTGCAGCGCTTTATGATCACTGTAAAAGCACTCCAGCTCTTTATGATCTCTGTAAAACCACTGCAGCTTTTTATAGTCATTGTAAAAGCACTACAGCTCTTTATGGTCACTGTAAAAACACTGCAGCGCTTTATGGTCACTGTAAAACCACTACAGCTCTTTATGGTCACTGTCAAACCACTGCGGCTTTTTATGGTCACTGTAAAACCACAACAGCTCTTTATGGTCACTGCAAAACCACTGCGGCTCTTTATGGTCATTGTAAAAACACTGCGGCTTTTTATGATCATTGTAAAACCACTGTAGCTCTTTATGGTCAGTGTAAAACCACTGCAGCTATTTATGGTCACTGTAAAATCACTAGTGGTCTTTATGGTCACTGTAAAACCACTGCGGCTCTTTATGGTCACTGTAAAACCACTACAGCTCTTTATGGTCACTGTAAAACCACTGCGGCTTTTTATGGTGACTGTAAAAACACAACAGCTCTTTATCGTCACTGCAAAACCACTGCGGCTCTTTATGGTCATTGTAAAACCATGATAGCTCTTTATGGTCACTCTAAAACCACTGCAGCTCTTTATGGTCACTGTAAAACCACTTCAGCTCTTTATGGTCACAGTAAAACCACTACAGCTCTTTATGGTCACAGTAAAACCGCAGCAGCTGTTCCGGTCACTGTAAAACCACTGCGGCTCTTGATGGTCACTGTAAAACCACTACAGCAATTTATGGTCCCTGTAAAACTTCAGCAGCTCTTTATGGTCACTGTAAAACCACTGCTGCTCTTTATGGTTACTGTAAAACCACTACAGCTGTTATGGTCACTGTAAAACCACTGCAGTTCTTTATGGTCACTGTAAAACCACTGCAGCTCTAATGTCACAGTAAAACCACTACAGCTCGTTATGGTCACTGTAAAACCACTGCAGCTCTAATGTCACAGTAAAACCACTACAGCTCGTTATGGTCACTGTAAAACCACTACAGCTCTTTATGGTCAGTGTAAAACCACTGCAACTCTTTATGGTCACTGTAAAAACACTCCAGCTCTTTATGGTCTCTGTAAAAACACTGCAGCGCTTTATGATCACTGTAAAAGCACTTCAGCTCTTTATGATCTCTGTAGAACCACTGCAGCTTATTATAGTCATTGTAAAACCACTACATCTCTTTATGGTCATTGTAAAAACACTGCAGCGCTTTATGGTCACTGTAAAACCACGACAGCTCTTTATGGTCACTAAAAATACGCTGCAGCGCTTTATGGTCACTGTAAAATCACTACAGCTTTTTGTGGACACTGAAAATCACTACAGCTCTTTACGGTCACTGTAAAAACACTGCAGCGCTTTACGGTCACTGTAAAAACACTGCAGCTTTTATGGACACTAGAAAAACACTGCAGCTCTTTATGGTCAGTGTAACACCTCTGCAGCTCTTTATGGTCACTGTGAAACCACTACAGCTCTTTATGGTCAGTGTAAAACCACTACAGCTCTTTATGGTCGCTGTAAAACCACTGCAGCTCTTTATGGTCACAATAAAACCACTGCAGCTCTTTATGGTGACTGTAAAACCACAGCCGCTCTTTATGATCACTGTAAAACCACTACAGCTCTTTTGGTCACTGTAAAACCACTGCTGCACTTTATGGTCACTGTAAAACCACTGCAGCTCTTTATGGTCACTGTAAAACCACTACAGCTCTTTATGGTCTCAATAAAACCACTACAGCTCTTTATGGTCACTGTTAAACCACTGCGGCTCTTATGTTCAAGGTAAAACCACTGCAGCTCTTTATGTTCACTGTACAACCACTGCGGCTCTTTATGGTCACAGTAAAACGACTGCAGCGCTTTATGGTCACTGTAAAACCACTACAGCTCTTTATGGTCACTGTAAATACACTGCAGCGCTTTATGGTCACTGTAAAATCACTACAGCTCTTTATGGACACTGAAAATCACTACAGCTCTTTACGGTCACTTTAAAAACACTGCAGCTTTTATGGATACTCTAAAACCACTACAGCTCTTTATGGTCACTGTAAAACCACTGCAGCTCTTTATGGTCAAAATAAAACCACTGCAGCTCTTTATAGTGACTGTAAAACCACTGCCGCTCTTTATGATCACTGTAAAACCACTACAGCTCTTTTGGTCACTGTAAAACCACTGCTGCTCTTTATGGTCACTGTAAAACCAATGCAGCTCTTTATGGTCACTGTAAAACCACTACAGCTCTTTATGGTCTCAATAAAACCACTACAGCTCGTTATGGTCATTGTTAAACCACTGCGGCTCTTATGCTCAAGGTAAAACCACTGCAGCTCTTTATGGTCACTGTTAAACCACTGCGGCTCTTATGCTCAAGGTAAAACCACTGCAGCTCTTTCTGTTCACTGTACAACCATTGCGGCTCTTTATGGTCACAGTAAAATGACTGCAGCTCTTTATGGTCACTGTAAAACCACTGCAGCTCTTCATGGACACAGCAACACCACTGCAGCTCTTTCTGGTCACAGTAAAACCACTGCAGCTATTTATGTTCACTGTACAACCACTGCGGCTCTTTATGGACACAGTAAAACCACTGCGGCTCTTTATGGTCACAGTAAAACAACTACAGCTCTTTATGGTCACTGTAAAACCACTACAGCTCTTTATGGTCACTGTAAAACCACGACAGCTCTTTATGGTCACTGTAAAACCACTGCAGCTCTTCTGGTCACTGTAAAACCACTGCAGCTCTTTTTCGTCAGAGTAAAACAACGAAAGCTCTTTATGGTCACTGTGAAACTACTGCGGCTCTTTACGGTCCAATTAAAACCACTGCAGCTCTTTATGGTCACTGTAAAACCACTACAGCCCTTTCAGGTCACAGTAAAACCACTGCGGCTCTTTATGGTCATTGGAAAACCACCAAAGCTCTTTCTGGTCACTCTAAAAATACTACAGGTCTTTATGGTCACTGTAAAACCACCAGAGCTCTTTATGGTCACTGTCAAACCACTGCGGCTTTTTATGGTCACTGTAAAACCACAACAGCTCTTTATGGTCACTGCAAAACCACTGCGGCTCTTTATGGTCATTGTAAAACCACTGTAGCACTTTATGGTCACTCTAAAACCACTGCAGTTCGTTATGGTCACTGTAAAACCACTGCAGCTCTTTACGGTCACTGTAAAACCACTACAGCTCTTTATGGTCACTGTAAAACCACTGCGGCTCTTTATGGTCATTGTAAAAACAATGCGGCTTTTTATGGTCATTGTAAAACCACTGTAGCTCTTTATGGTCACTCTAAAACCACTGCAGTTCTTTATGGTCACTGTAAAACCACTGCAGCTCTTTACGGTCACTGTAAATCCACTGCGGCTTTTTATGGTGACTGTAAAAACACAACAGCTCTTTATCGTCACTGCAAAACCACTGCGGCTCTTTATGGTCATTGTAAAACCATGATAGCTCTTTATAGTCACTCTAAAACCACTGCAGCTCTTTATGGTCACTGTAAAACCACTTCAGCTCTTTATGGTCACAGTAAAACCACTACAGCTCTTTATGGTCACAGTAAAACCGCAGCAGCTGTTCCGGTCACTGTAAAACCACTGCGGCTCTTGATGGTCACTGTAAAACCACTACAGCACTTTATGGTCCCTGTAAAACCTCAGCAGCTCTTTATGGTCACTGTAAAACCACTGCTGCTCTTTATGGTTACTGTAAAACCACTACAGCTGTTATGGTCACTGTAAAAACACTGCAGCTCTTTATGGTCACTGTAAAACCACTGCAGCTCTAATGTCACAGTAAAACCACTACAGCTCGTTATGGTCACTGTAAAACCACTACAGCTCTTTATGGTCAGTGTAAAACCACTACATCTCTTTATGGTCACTGTAAAAACACTTCAGCACTTTTTGGTCACTGTAAAACCACTGCAGCTCTTTATGGTCACTGTAAAAACACTCCAGCTCTTTATGGTCACTGTAAAACCACTGCAGCTCTTTATCGTCACTGTAAAACCACTACAGCTCATTATAGTCACTGTAAAAACACTGCAGCGCTTTATGATCAGTGTAAAAGCACTTCAGCTCTTTATGATCTCTGTAAAACCACTGCAGCTTTTTATAGTCATTGTAAAACCACTACAGATCTTTATGGTCATTGTAAAAACACTGCAGCGCTTTATGGTCACTGTAAAACCACTACAGCTCTTTACGGTCACTAAAAATACACTGCAGCGCTTTATGGTCACTGTAAAATCACTACAGCTCTTTATGGACACTGAAAATCACTACAGCTCTTTACGGTCACTGTAAAAACACTGCAGCGCTTTACGGTCACTGTAAAAACACTGCAGCTTTTATGGACACTAGAAAAACACTGCAGCTCTTTATGGTCACTGTAACACCTCTGCAGCTCTTTATGGTCACTGTGAAACCACTACAGCTCTTTATGGTCAGTGTAAAACCACTACAGCTCTTTATGGTCTCTGTAAAACCACTGCAGCTCTTTATGGTCACAATAAAACCACTGCAGCTCTTTATGGTGACTGTAAATCCACAGTCGCTCTTTATGATCACTGTAAAACCACTACAGCTCTTTTGGTCACTGTAAAACCACTGCTGCCCTTTATGGTCACTGTAAAACCACTGCAGCTCTTTATGGTCACTGTAAAACCACTACAGCTCTTTATGGTCTGAATAAAACCACTACAGCTCTTTATGGTCACTGTTAAACCACTGCGGCTCTTATGTTCAAGGTAAAACCACTGCAGCTCTTTATGTTCACTGTACAACCACTGCGGCTCTTTATGGTCACAGTAAAACGACTGCAGCTCTTTATCGTCACTGTAAAACCACTGCAGCTCTTTATGGACACAGTAAAACCACTGCAGCTCTTTCTGGTCACAGTAAAACCACTGCAGCTCTTTATGGTCACTGTAAAAACACTACACCTCTTTATGGTCACTGTAAAATCACTGCGGCTTTTTATGGTCACTGTAAAACAACTACAGCTCTTTATGGTCACTGTAAGACCACGACAGCTCCTTATGGTCACTGTAAAACCACTGCGGCTCATATGGTCACAGTAAAACCACTGCAGCTCTTTATCGTCAGAGTAAAACCACGAAAGCT
Source organism: Chiloscyllium punctatum (assembly GCF_047496795.1). Taxonomy (NCBI): domain Eukaryota; kingdom Metazoa; phylum Chordata; class Chondrichthyes; order Orectolobiformes; family Hemiscylliidae; genus Chiloscyllium; species Chiloscyllium punctatum. Next base: position 71,915,196 of record NC_092751.1, on the reverse strand, counting down.
CTTTATGGTCACTGTAAAACGACAGCGGCTCTTTATGGTCCAATTAAAACCACTGCAGCTCTTTATGGTCACTGTAAAACCACTGCAGCACTTTATGGTCACAGTAAAACCACTGCAGCTCTTTAGGGTCACTGTAAGACCACGACAGCTTCTTATGGTCACTGTAAAACCACTGCGGCTCTTATGGTCACTGTAAAACCACTGAAGCTCTTTATCGTCAGAGTAAAACCACGAAAGCTCTTTATGGTCACTGTAAAACGACAGCGGCTCTTTATGGTCCAATTAAAACCTCTGCAGCTCTTTATGGTCACTGTAAAACCACTGCAGCACTTTATGGTCACAGTAAAACCACTGCAGCTCTTTAGGGTCACTGTAAGACCACGACAGCTCCTTATGGTCACTGTAAAACCACTGCGGCTCTTATGGTCACTGTAAAACCACTGAAGCTCTTTATCGTCAGAGTAAAACCACGAAAGCTCTTTATGGTCACTGTAAAACGACAGCGGCTCTTTATGGTCCAATTAAAACCACTGCAGCTCTTTATGGTCACTGTAAAACCACTACAGCCCTTTCTGGTCACAGTAAAACCACTGCGGCTCTTTATGGTCATTGGAAAACCTCCAAAGCTGTTTCTGGTCACTCTAAAAAGACTACAGGTCTTTATGGTCACTGTAAAACCACTGCAGCTCTTTATGGTCATTGTAAAACCACTGCAGCTCTTTATAGTCATTGTAAATCCACTACAGCTCTTTATGGTCATGGAAAAACCACTGCAGCTCTTTATGGTCACTGTAAAAAACACTACAGCTCTTTATTGTCACTGTATAATCACTGCGGCTTTTTATGGTCATTGTAAAACCACTGCAGCTCTTTGTGGTCTCTGTAAAACCACTACAGCTCTTGATGGTCACTGTTAAACCACAGCGGCTCTTTGGTCACTGTAAAACCACTGCAACTCTTTATGGTCACTTTAAAACCACTGTGGCTCTTATGGTCACTGTAAAACCACTGCGGCTCTTGTGGTCACTGTAACACCACTACAGCTCATTCTGGCCACAGTAAAACCACTGCAGCTCTTTTTGGTCACTGTAAAACCACTGCGGCTCTTGTGGTCACTGTAAAACCACTACACCTCTCTATGGTCACTGTAAAACCACTGCAGCTCTTTATGGTTACTGTAAAACCACAACAGCTCTTTATGGTCACTGTAAAACCACTACAGCTCTTTATGGTCACTATAAAACCACTGCAGCTCTTTATGGTCACTGTTAAACCACTGCAGCTCTTTCTGGCCACAGTAAAACCACTACAGCACTTTATGGTCACTGTAAAACAACTGCAGCTCTTTCTGGCCACAGTAAAACCACTACAGCTCTTTATGGTCACTGTAAAACAACTGCAGCTCTTTATGGTCATTGTAAAACCACTACAGCTCTTTATGGTCACTGTAAAACCACTGCGTCTCTTTCTGGCCACAGTAAAACCACTGCAGCTCTTTATGGTTAGTGTAAAACCACTGCGGCTCTTGTGGTCACTGTAAAACCACTGCAGCACTTTATGGTCACAGTAAAACCACTGCAGCTCTTTATGGTCACTGTAAAACCACTAGTGGTCTTTATGGTCACTGTACAACCACTGCGGCTCTTTATGGTCACTGTAAAAACACAACAGCTCTTTATGTTAATTTTAAAAGCACTAGAGCTTTTTATGGTCACTCTAAAACACTGCAGCTCTTTATGGTCACTGTAAAACCACTGCAGCACTTTATGGTCACAGTAAAACCACTGCAGCTCTTTAGGGTCACTGTAAAACCACTGCAGCTCTTATGGTCACTGTAAAAACACAACAGCTCTTTATGGTCACTGCAAAACCACTGCGGCTCTTTATGTTCATTGTAAAACCACGATAGCTCTTTATGGTCACTCTAAAACCACTGCAGCTCTTAATGGTGATTGTAAAACCACAATAGCTATTTATGGTCACTCTACAACCACTGCAGCTCTTTATGGTCACGGTAAAACCACTGCAGCTCTTTATGGTCACAGTAAAACTACTGCAGCTCTTATGGTCACTGTAAAACCACTGCAGCTCTTTATGGTCATTGTAAAACCACTGCAGCTCTTTATAGTCATTGTAAATCCACTACAGCTCTTTATGGTCATTGAAAAACCACTGCAGCTCTTTATGGTCACTGTAAAAAACACTACAGCTCTTTATGGTCACTGTATAATCACTGCGGCTTTTTATGGTCATTGTAAAACCACTGCAGCTCTTTGTGGTCTCTGTAAAACCACTACAGCTCTTGATGGTCACTGTTAAACCACAGCGGCTCTTTGGTCACTGTAAAACCACTGCAACTCTTTATGGTCACTTTAAAACCACTGTGGCTCTTATGGTCACTGTAAAACCACTGCGGCTCTTGTGGTCACTGTAACACCACTACAGCTCATTCTGGCCACAGTAAAACCACTGCAGCTCTTTTTGGTCACTGTAAAACCACTGCGGCTCTTGTGGTCACTGTAAAACCACTACACCTCTCTATGGTCACTGTAAAATCACTGCAGCTCTTTATGGTTACTGTAAAACCACAACAGCTCTTTATGGTCACTGGAAAACCACTACAGCTCTTTATGGTCACTATAAAACCACTGCAGCTCTTTATGGTCACTGTTAAACCACTGCAGCTCTTTCTGGCCACAGTAAAACCACTACAGCTCTTTATGGTCACTGTAAAACAACTGCAGCTCTTTCTGGCCACAGTAAAACCACTACAGCTCTTTATGGTCACTGTAAAACAACTGCAGCTCTTTATGGTCATTGTAAAACCACTACAGCTCTTTATGGTCACTGTAAAACCACTGCGTCTCTTTCTGGCCACAGTAAAACCACTGCAGCTCTTTATGGTTCGTGTAAAACCACTGCGGCTCTTGTGGTCACTGTAAAACCACTGCAGCACTTTATGGTCACAGTAAAACCACTGCAGCTCTTTATGGTCACTGTAAAACCACTAGTGGTCTTTATGGTCACTGTACAACCACTGCGGCTCTTTATGGTCACTGTAAAAACACAACAGCTCTTTATGTTAATTTTAAAAGCACTAGAGCTTTTTATGGTCACTCTAAAACACTGCAGCTCTTTATGGTCACTGTAAAACCACTGCAGCACTTTATGGTCACAGTAAAACCACTGCAGCTCTTTCGGGTCACTGTAAAACCACTGCAGCTCTTATGGTCACTGTAAAAACACAACAGCTCTTTATGGTCACTGCAAAACCACTGCGGCTCTTTATGTTCATTGTAAAACCACGATAGCTCTTTATGGTCACTCTAAAACCACTGCAGCTCTTAATGGTGATTGTAAAACCACAATAGCTATTTATGGTCACGCTACAACCACTGCAGCTCTTTATGGTCACGGTAAAACCACTGCAGCTCTTTATGGTCACAGTAAAACTACTGCAGCTCTTATGGTCACTGTAAAACCACTGCAGCTCTTTATGGTCATTGTAAAACCACTGCAGCTCTTTATAGTCATTGTAAATCCACTACAGCTCTTTATGGTCATTGAAAAACCACTGCAGCTCTTTATGGTCACTGTAAAAAACACTACAGCTCTTTATGGTCACTGTATAATCACTGCGGCTTTTTATGGTCATTGTAAAACCACTGCAGCTCTTTGTGGTCTCTGTAAAACCACTACAGCTCTTGATGGTCACTGTTAAACCACAGCGGCTCTTTGGTCACTGTAAAACCACTGCAACTCTTTATGGTCACTTTAAAACCACTGTGGCTCTTATGGTCACTGTAAAACCACTGCGGCTCTTGTGGTCACTGTAACACCACTACAGCTCATTCTGGCCACAGTAAAACCACTGCAGCTCTTTTTGGTCACTGTAAAACCACTGCGGCTCTTGTGGTCACTGTAAAACCACTACACCTCTCTATGGTCACTGTAAAATCACTGCAGCTCTTTATGGTTTCTGTAAAACCACAACAGCTCTTTATGGTCACTGTAAAACCACTACAGCTCTTTATGGTCACTATAAAACCACTGCAGCTCTTTATGGTCACTGTTAAACCACTGCAGCTCTTTCTGGCCACAGTAAAACCACTACAGCTCTTTATGGTCACTGTAAAACAACTGCAGCTCTTTCTGGCCACAGTAAAACCACTACAGCTCTTTATGGTCACTGTAAAACAACTGCAGCTCTTTATGGTCATTGTAAAACCACTACAGCTCTTTATGGTCACTGTAAAACCACTGCGTCTCTTTCTGGCCACAGTAAAACCACTGCAGCTCTTTATGGTTCGTGTAAAACCACTGCGGCTCTTGTGGTCACTGTAAAACCACTGCAGCACTTTATGGTCACAGTAAAACCACTGCAGCTCTTTATGGTCACTGTAAAACCACTAGTGGTCTTTATGGTCACTGTACAACCACTGCGGCTCTTTATGGTCACTGTAAAAACACAACAGCTCTTTATGTTAATTTTAAAAGCACTAGAGCTTTTTATGGTCACTCTAAAACACTGCAGCTCTTTATGGTCACTGTAAAACCACTGCAGCACTTTATGGTCACAGTAAAACCACTGCAGCTCTTTAGGGTCACTGTAAAACCACTGCAGCTCTTATGGTCACTGTAAAAACACAACAGCTCTTTATGGTCACTGCAAAACCACTGCGGCTCTTTATGTTCATTGTAAAACCACGATAGCTCTTTATGGTCACTCTAAAACCACTGCAGCTCTTAATGGTGATTGTAAAACCACAATAGCTATTTATGGTCACTCTACAACCACTGCAGCTCTTTATGGTCACGGTAAAACCACTGCAGCTCTTTATGGTCACAGTAAAACTACTGCAGCTCTTATGGTCACTGTAAAACCACTGCAGCTCTTTATGGTCACTGTAAAACCACTGCAGCTCTTTATAGTCACTGTAAAACCACTGCGGCTCTTTATGGTCATTGTAAAACCACGGTAGCTCTTTATGGTCACTCTAAAACCACTGCAGCTCTTTATCGTCACTGTAAAACCACTTCAGCTCTTTATGGTCACAGTAAAACCACGACAGCTCTTTATGGTCACAGTAAAACCGCAGCAGCTGTTCCGGTCACTGTAAAACCACTGCGGCTCTTGATGGTCACTGTAAAACCACTACAGCACTTTATGGTCCCTGTAAAACCTCAGCAGCTCTTTATGGTCACTGTAAAACCACTGCTGCTCTTTATGGTTACTGTAAAACCACTGCAGCTGTTATGGTCACTGTAAAACCACTGCAGCTCTTTATGGTCACTGTAAAACCACTGCATCTCTAATGTCACAGTAAAACCACTACAGCTCGTTATGGTCACTGTAAAACCACTATAGCTCTTTATGGTCAGTATAAAACCACGACATCTCTTTATGGTCACTGTAAAAACACTTCAGCACTTTTTGGTCACTGTAAAACCACTGCAGCTCTTTATGGTCGTGTAAAAACACTCCAGCTCTTTATGGTCACTGTAAAACCACTTCAGCTCTTTATCGTCACTGTAAAACCACAACAGCTCTTTATAGTCACTGTAAAAACACTGCAGCGCTTTATGATCACTGTAAAAGCACTCCAGCTCTTTATGATCTCTGTAAAACCACTGCAGCTTTTTATAGTCATTGTAAAACCACTACAGCTCTTTATGGTCACTGTAAAAACACTGCAGCCGTTTATGGTCACTGTAAAACCACTACAGCTCTTTATGGTCACTGTAAATACACTGCAGCGCTTTATGGTCACTGTAAAATCACTACAGCTCTTTATGGACACTGAAAATCACTACAGCTCTTTACGGTCACTTTAAAAACACTGCAGCACTTTACGGTCACTGTAAAAACACTGCAGCTTTTATGGACACTCTAAAAACACTGCAGCTCTTTATGGTCACTGTGAAACCACTACAGCTCTTTATGGTCCGAGTAAAACCACTACAGCTCTTTATGGTCGCTGTAAAACCATTGCAGCTCTTTATGGTCACAATAAAACCACTGCAGCTCTTTATAGTGACTGTAAAACCACTGCCGCTCTTTATGATCACTGTAAAACCACTACAGCTCTTTTGGTCACTGTAAAACCACTGCTGCTCTTTATGGTCACTGTAAAACCACTACAGCTCTTTATGGTCACTGTTAAACCACTGCGGCTCTTATGCTCAAGGTAAAACCACTGCAGCTCTTTATGTTCACTGTACAACCATTGCGGCTCTTTATGGTCACAGTAAAATGACTGCAGCTCTTTATGTTCACTGTACAACCATTGCGGCTTTTTATGGTCACAGTAAAACGACTGCAGCTCTTTATGGTCACTGTAAAACCACTGCAGCTCTTCATGGACACAGCAAAACCACTGCAGCTCTTTCTGGTCACAGTAAAACCACTGCAGCTCTTTATGTTCACTGTACAACCACTGCGGCTCTTTATGGACACAGTAAAACCACTGCGGCTCTTTCTGGTCACAGTTAAACAACTACAGCTCTTTATGGTCACTGTAAAACCACTACAGCTCTTTATGGTCACTGTAAAACCACGACAGCTCTTTATGGTCACTGTAAAACCACTGCGGCTCTTCTAGTCACTGTAAAACCACTGCAGCTCTTTTTCGTCAGAGTAAAACCACGAAAGCTCTTTATGGTCACTGTGAAACTACTGCGGCTCTTTACGGTCCAATTAAAACCACTGCAGCTCTTTATGGTCACTGTAAAACCACTACAGCCCTTTCAGGTCACAGTAAAACCACTGCGGCTCTTTATGGTCATCGGAAAACCACCAAAGCTCTTTCTGGTCACTCTAAAAATACTACAGGTCTTTATGGTCACTGTAAAACCACCAGAGCTCTTTATGGTCACTGTCAAACCACTGCGGCTTTTCATGGTCACTGTAAAACCACAACAGCTCTTTATGGTCACTGCAAAACCACTGCGGCTCTTTATGGTCATTGTAAAACCACTGCGGCTTTTTATGGTCATTGTAAAACCACTGTAGCTCGTTATGGTCACTCTAAAACCACTGCAGTTCGTTATGGTCACTGTAAAACCACTGCAGCTCTTTACGGTCACTGTAAAACCACTACAGCTCTTTGTGGTCACTGTAAAACCACTGCGGCTTTTTATGGTCACTGTAAAACCACAACAGCTCTTTATGGTCACTGCAAAACCACTGCGGCTCTATATGGTCATTGTAAAACCACTATAGCTCTTTATGGTCACTCTAAAACCACTACAGCTCTTTTTGGTCACTGCAAAACCACTGCAGCTCTTTATGGTCATTGTAAAACCACTATAGCTCTTTATGGTCACTCTAAAAACACTGCAGTTCTTTATGGTCACTGTAAAACCACTGCAGCTCTTTATGGTCACTGTAAAACCACTGCAGCTATTTATGGTCACTGTAAAACCACGAGTGGTCTTTATGGTCACTGTACAACCACTGCGGCTCTTTATGGTCACTGTAAAAACACAACAGCTTTTTATAGTCACTGCAAAACCACTGCGGCTCTTTATGGTCATTGTAAAACCACGATAGCTCTTTATGGTCACTCTAAAACCACTGCAGCTCTTTATGGTCACTGTAAAACCACTTCAGCTCTTTATGGTCACAGTAAAACCACTACAGCTCTTTATGGTCACAGTAAAACCGCAGCAGCTGTTCCGGTCACTGTAAAACCACTGCGGCTCTTGATGGTCACTGTAAAACCACTACAGCACTTTATGGTCCCTGCAAAACCTCAGCAGCTCTTTATGGTCACTGTAAAACCACTGCTGCTCTTTATGGTTACTGTAAAACCACTGCAGCTCTAATGTCACAGTAAAACCACTACAGCTCGTTATGGTCACTGTAAAACCACTACAGGGTTTTATGGTCAGTGTAAAACCACTACATCTCTTTATGGTCACTGTAAAAACACTTCAGCACTTTTTGGTCACCGTAAAACCACTGCAGCTTTTTATGGTCACTGTGAAAACACTCCAGCTCTTTATGGTCACTGTAAAACCACTGCAGCTCTTTATCGTCACTGTAAAACCACTACAGCTCTTTATAGTCACTGTAAAAACACTGCAGCGCTTTATAATCACTGTAAAAGCACTTCAGCTCTTTATGATCTCTGTAAAACCACTGCAGCTTTTTATAGTCATTGTAAAAGCACTACAGCTCTTTATGGTCACTGTAAAAACACTGCAGCGCTTTATGGTCACTGTAAAACCACTACAGCTCTTTATGGTCACTGTCAAACCACTGCGGCTTTATATGGTCACTGTAAAACCACTGTAGCTCTTTATGGTCACTCTAAAACCACTGCAGTTCTTTATGGTCACTGTAAAACCACTGCAGCTCTTTACGGTCACTGTAAAACCACTGCAGCTATTTATGGTCACTGTAAAATCACTAGTGGTCTTTATGGTCACTGTAAAACCACTGCGGCTCTTTATGGTCACTGTAAAACCACTACAGCTCTTTATGGTCACTGTAAAACCACTGCGGCTTTTTATGGTGACTTTAAAAACACAACAGCTCTTTAACGTCACTGCAAAACCACTGCGGCTCTTTATGGTCATTGTAAAACCATGATAGCTCTTTATGGTCACTCTAAAACCACTGCAGTTCTTTATGGTCACTGTAAAACCACTTCAGCTCTTTATGGTCACAGTAAAACCACTACAGCTCTTTATGGTCACAGTAAAACCGCAGCAGCTGTTCCGGTCACTGTAAAACCACTGCGGCTCTTGATGGTCACTGTAAAACCACTACAGCACTTTATGGTCCCTGTAAAACCTCAGCAGCTCTTTATGGTCACTGTAAAACCACTGCAGCTCTTTATGGTCACTGTAAAACCACTGCAGCTCTAATGTCACAGTAAAACCACTACAGCTCATTATTGTCACTGTAAAACCACTGCAGGTCTTTATGGTCACTGTAAAACCACTGCAGCTCTAATGTCACAGTAAAACCACTACAGCTCGTTATGGTCACTGTCAAACCACTACAGCTCTTTATGGTCAGTGTAAAACCACTACATCTCTTTATGGTCACTGTAAAAACACTTCAGCACTTTTTGGTCACGGTAAAACCACTACATCTCTTTATGGTCACTGTAAAAACACTTCAGCACTTTTTGGTCACTGTAAAACCACTGCAGCTCTTTATGGTCACTGTAAAAACACTCCAGCTCTTTATGGTCACTGTAAAAACACTGCAGCGCTTTATGATCACTGTAAAAGCACTTCAGCTCTTTATGATCTCTGTAGAACCACTGCAGCTTTTTATAGTCATTGTAAAACCACTACAGCTCTTTATGGTCATTGTAAAAACACTGCAGCGCTTTATGGTCACTGTAAAACCACTACAGCTCTTTATGGTCACTAAATATACACTGCAGCGCTTTATGGTCATTGTAAAATCACTACAGCTTTTTATGGACACTGAAAATCACTACAGCTCTTTACGGTCACTGTAAAAACACTGCAGCGCTTTACGGTCACTGTAAAAACACTGCAGCTTTTATGGACACTAGAAAAACACTGCAGCTCTTTATGGTCACTGTAACACCTCTGCAGCTCTTTATGGTCACTGTGAAACCACTACAGCTCTTTATGGTCAGTGTAAAACCACTACAGCTCTTTATGGTTGCTGTAAAACCACTGCAGCTCTTTATGGTCACAATAAAACCACTGCAGCTCTTTATGGTGACTGTAAAACCACAGCCGCTCTTTATGATCATTGTAAAACCACTACAGCTCTTTTGGTCACTGTAAAACCACTGCTGCACTTTATGGTCACTGTAAAACCACTGCAGCTCTTTATGGTCACTGTAAAACCACTACAGCTCTTTATGGTCTGAATAAAACCACTACAGCTCTTTATGGTCACTGTTAAACCACTGCGGCTCTTATGTTCAAGGTCAAACCACTGCAGCTCTTTATGTTCACTGTACAACCACTGCGGCTCTTTATGGTCACAGTAAAACGACTGCAGCTCTTTATCGTCACTGTAAAACCACTGCAGCTCTTTATGGACACAGTAAAACCACTGCAGCTCTTTCTGGTCACAGTAAAACCACTGCAGCTCTTTATGTTCACTGTACAACCGCTGCGGCTCTTTATGGACACAGTAAAACCACTGCGGCTCTTTATGGTCACAGTAAATCCACTACAGCTCTTTATGGTCACTGTAAAACCACTACAGCTCTTTATGGTCACTGTAAAACCACGACAGCTCTTTATGGTCACTGTAAAACCACTGCGGCTGTAATGGTCACTGTAAAACCACTGCAGCTCTTTTTCGTCAGAGTAAAACCACGAAAGCTCTTTATGGTCACTGTGAAACTACTGCGGCTCTTTACGGTCCAATTAAAACCACTGCAGCTCTTTATGGTCACTGTAAAACCACTACAGCTCTTTATGGTCAGTGTGAAACCACTACATCTATTTATGGTCACTGTAAAAACACTTCAGCACTTTTTGGTCACTGTAAAACCACTGCAGCTCTTTATGGTCGTGTAAAAATACTCCAGCTCTTTATGGTCACTGTAAAACCACTGCAGCTCTTTATCGTCACTGTAAAACCACAACAGCTCTTTATAGTCACTGTAAAAACACTGCAGCGCTTTATGATCACTGTAAAAGCACTCCAGCTCTTTATGATCTCTGTAAAACCACTGCAGCTTTTTATAGTCATTGTAAAACCACTACAGCTCTTTATGGTCATTGTAAAAACACTGCAGCCGTTTATGGTCACTGTAAAAACACTGCAGCCGTTTATGGTCACTGTAAAATCACTACAGCTCTTTATGGACACTGAAAATCACTACAGCTCTTTACGGTCACTTTAAAAACACTGCAGCACTTTACGGTCACTGTAAAACCACTGCAGCTTTTATGGACACTCTAAAAACACTGCAGCTCTTTATGGTCACTGTAAAACCTCTGCAGCTCTTTATGGTCACTGTAAAACCACTACAGCTCTTTACGGTCACTTTAAAAACACTGCAGCACTTTACGGTCACTGTAAAACCACTGCAGCTTTTATGGACACTCTAAAAACACTGCAGCTCTTTATGGTCACTGTAAAACCTCTGCAGCTCTTTATGGTCGCTGTGAAACCACTACAGCTCTTTATGGTCAGTGTAAAACCACTACAGCTCTTTCTGGTCACTGTGAAACCACTACAGCTCTTTATGGTCAGTGTAAAACCACTACAGCTCTTTATGGTCGCTGTAAAACCACTGCAGCTCTTCATGGACACAGCAAAACCACTGCAGCTCTTTCTGGTCACAGTAAAACCACTGCAGCTCTTTATGTTCACAGTAAAACAACTACAGCTCTTTATGGTCACTGTAAAACCACTACAGCTCTTTATGGTCACTGTAAAACCACGACAGCTCTTTATGGTCACTGTAAAACCACTGCGGCTCTTCTGGTCACTGTAAAACCACTGCAGCTCTTTTTCGTCAGAGTAAAAGCACGAAAGCTCTTTATGGTCACTGTGAAACTACTGCGGCTCTTTACGGTCCAATTAAAACCACTGCAGCTCTTTATGGTCACTGTAAAACCACTACAGCCCTTTCAGGTCACAGTAAAACCACTGCGGCTCTTTATGGTCATTGGAAAACCACCAAAGCTCTTTCTGGTCACTCTAAAAATACTACAGGTCTTTATGGTCACTGTAAAACCACCAGAGCTCTTTATGGTCACTGTCAAACCACTGCGGCTTTTTATGGTCACTGTAAAACCACAACAGCTCTTTATGGTCACTGCAAAACCACTGCGGCTCTTTATGGTCATTGTAAAACCACTGCGGCTTTTTATGGTCATTGTAAAACCACTGTAGCTCTTTATGGTCACTCTAAAACCACTGCAGTTCGTTATGGTCACTGTAAAACCACTACAGCTCTTTATGGTCACTGTAAAACCACTGCAGCTCTTTACGGTCACTGTAAAACCACTACAGCTCTTTATGGTCACTGTAAAACCACTGCGGCTTTTTATGGTCACTGTAAAACCACAACAGCTCTTTATGGTCACTGTAAAACCACTGCTGCACTTTATGGTCACTGTAAAACCACTGCTGCACTTTATGGTCACTGTAAAACCACTGCAGCTCTTTATGGTCACTGTAAAACCACTACAGCTCTTTATGGTCACTGTTAAACCACTGCGGCTCTTATGTTCAAGGTAAAACCACTGCAGCTCTTTATGTTCACTGTACAACCACTGCGGCTCTTTATGGTCACAGTAAAACGACTGCAGCGCTTTATGGTCACTGTAAAACCACTACAGCTCTTTATGGTCACTGTAAATACACTGCAGCGCTTTATGGTCACTGTAAAACCACGACAGCTCTTTATGGTCACTTAAAATACACTGCAGCGCTTTATGGTCATTGTAAAATCACTACAGCTTTTTATGGACACTGAAAATCACTACAGCTCTTTACGGTCACTGTAAAAACACTGCAGCGCTTTACGTCACTGTAAAAACACTGCAGCTTTTATGGACACTAGAAAAACACTGCAGCTCTTTATGGTCACTGTAACACCTCTGCAGCTCTTTATGGTCACTGTGAAACCACTACAGCTCTTTATGGTCAGTGTAAAACCACTACAGCTCTTTATGGTCGCTGTAAAACCACTGCAGCTCTTTATGGTCACAATAAAACCACTGCAGTTCTTTATGGTGACTGTAAAACCACAGCCGCTCTTTATGATCACTGTAAAACCACTACAGCTCTTTTGGTCACTGTAAAACCACTGCTGCACTTTATGGTCACTGTAAAACCACTGCAGCTCTTTATGGTCACTGTAAAACCACTACAGCTCTTTATGGTCTGAATAAAACCACTACAGCTCTTTATGGTCACTGTTAAACCACTGCGGCTCTTATGTTCAAGGTCAAACCACTGCAGCTCTTTATGTTCACTGTACAACCACTGCGGCTCTTTATGGTCACAGTAAAACGACTGCAGCTCTTTATCGTCACTGTAAAACCACTGCAGCTCTTTATGGACACAGTAAAACCACTGCAGCTCTTTCTGGTCACAGTAAAACCACTGCAGCTCTTTATGTTCACTGTACAACCGCTGCGGCTCTTTATGGACACAGTAAAACCACTGCGGCTCTTTATGGTCACAGTACATCCATTACAGCTCTTTATGGTCACTGTAAAACCACTACAGCTCTTTATGGTCACTGTAAAACCACGACAGCTCTTTATGGTCACTGTAAAACCACTGCAGCTGTAATGGTCACTGTAAAACCACTGCAGCTCTTTTTCGTCAGAGTAAAACCACGAAAGCTCTTTATGGTCACTGTGAAACTACTGCGGCTCTTTACGGTCCAATTAAAACCACTGCAGCTCTTTATGGTCACTGTAAAACCACTACAGCTCTTTATGGTCAGTGTGAAACCACTACATCTCTTTATGGTCACTGTAAAAACACTTCAGCACTTTTTGGTCACTGTAAAACCACTGCAGCTCTTTATGGTCGTGTAAAAATACTCCAGCTCTTTATGGTCACTGTAAAACCACTGCAGCTCTTTATCGTCACTGTAAAACCACAACAGCTCTTTATAGTCACTGTAAAAACACTGCAGCGCTTTATGATCACTGTAAAAGCACTCCAGCTCTTTATGATCTCTGTAAAACCACTGCAGCTTTTTATAGTCATTGTAAAACCACTACAGCTCTTTATGGTCACTGTAAAAACACTGCAGCCGTTTATGGTCACTGTAAAAACACTGCAGCCATTTATGGTCACTGTAAAACCTCTGCAGCTCTTTATGGTCACTGTGAAACCACTACAGCTCTTTATGGTCAGTGTAAAACCACTACAGCTCTTTCTGGTCACTGTGAAACCACTACAGCTCTTTATGGTCAGTGTAAAACCACTACAGCTCTTTATGGTCACAATAAAACCACTGCAGCTCTTTATAGTGACTGTAAAACCACTGCCGCTCTTTATGGTCACAATAAAACCACTGCAGCTCTTTATAGTGACTGTAAAACCACTGCCGCTCTTTATGATCACTGTAAAACCACTACAGCTCTTTTGGTCACTGTAAAACCACTGCTGCTCTTTATGTTCACTGTAAAACCACTACAGCTCTTTATGGTCACTGTTAAACCACTGCGGCTCTTATGCTCAAGGTAAAACCACTGCAGCTCTTTCTGTTCACTGTACAACCATTGCGGCACTTTATGGTCACAGTAAAATGACTGCAGCTCTTTATGTTCACTGTACAACCATTGCGGCTCTTCATGGACACAGCAAAACCACTGCAGCTCTTTCTGGTCACAGTAAAACCACTGCAGCTCTTTATGTTCACTGTACAACCACTGCGGCTCGTTATGGACACAGTAAAACCACTGCGGCTCTTTCTGGTCACAGTAAAACAACTACAGCTCTTTATGGTCACTGTAAAACCACTACAGCTCTTTATGGTCACTGTAAAACCACGACAGCTCTTTATGGTCACTGTAAAACCACTGCGGCTCTTCTGGTCACTGTAAAACCACTGCAGCTCTTTTTCGTCAGAGTAAAACCACGAAAGCTCTTTATGGTCACTGTGAAACTACTGCGGCTCTTTACGGTCCAATTAAAACCACTGCAGCTCTTTATGGTCACTGTAAAACCACTACAGCCCTTTCAGGTCACAGTAAAACCACTGCGGCTCTTTATGGTCATTGGAAAACCACCAAAGCTCTTTCTGGTCACTCTAAAAATACTACAGGTCTTTATGGTCACTGTAAAACCACCAGAGCTCTTTATGGTCACTGTCAAACCACTGCGGCTTTTTATGGTCACTGTAAAACCACAACAGCTCTTTATGGTCACTGCAAAACCACTGCGGCTCTTTATGGTCATTGTAAAACCACTGCGACTTTTTATGGTCATTGTAAAACCACTGTAGCTCTTTATGGTCACTCTAAAACCACTGCAGTTCGTTATGGTCACTGTAAAACCACTGCAGCTCTTTACGGTCACTGTAAAACCACTACAGCTCTTTATGGTCACTGTAAAACCACTGCGGCTTTTTATGGTCACTGTAAAACCACAACAGCTCTTTATGGTCACTGCAAAACCACTGCGGCTCTTTATGGTTATTGTAAAACCACTATAGCTCTTTATGGTCACTCTAAAACCACTACAGCTCTTTTTGATCACTGCAAAACCACTGCAGCTTTTTATGGTCATTGTAAAACCACTATAGCTCTTTATGGTCACTCTAAAAACACTGCAGTACTTTATGGTCACTGTAAAACCACTGCAGCTCTTTATGGTCACTGTACAACCACTGCGGCTCTTTATGGTCACTGTAAAAACACAACAGCTCTTTATAGTCACTGCAAAACCACTGCGGCTCTTTATGGTCATTGTAAAACCACGATAGCTCTTTATGGTCACTCTAAAACCACTGCAGCTCTTTATGGTCACTGTAAAACCACTTCAGCTCTTTATGGTCACAGTAAAACCACTACAGCTCTTTATGGTCACAGTAAAACCGCAGCAGCTGTTCCGGTCACTGTAAAACCACTGCGGCTCTTGATGGTCACTGTAAAACCACTACAGCACTTTATGATCCCTGTAAAACCTCAGCAGCTCTTTATGGTCACTGTAAAACCACTGCTGCTCTTTATGGTTACTGTAAAACCACTACAGCTGTTATGGTCACCGTAAAACCACTGCAGCTCTTTATGGTCACTGTAAAACCACTGCAGCTCTAATGACACAGTAAAACCACTACAGCTCGTTATGGTCACTGTAAAACCACTACAGGGCTTTATGGTCAGTGTAAAACCACTACATCTCTTTATGGTCACTGTAAAAACACTTCAGCACTTTTTGGTCACCGTAAAACCACTGCAGCTCTTTATGGTCACTGTGAAAACACTCCAGCTCTTTATGGTCACTGTAAAACCACTGCAGCTCTTTATCGTCACTGTAAAACCACTACAGCTCTTTATAGTCACTGTAAAAACACTGCAGCGCTTTATGATCACTGTAAAAGCACTCCAGCTCTTTATGATCTCTGTAAAACCACTGCAGCTTTTTATAGTCATTGTAAAAGCACTACAGCTCTTTATGGTCACTGTAAAAACACTGCAGCGCTTTATGGTCACTGTAAAACCACTACAGCTCTTTATGGTCACTGTCAAACCACTGCGGCTTTTTATGGTCACTGTAAAACCACAACAGCTCTTTATGGTCACTGCAAAACCACTGCGGCTCTTTATGGTCATTGTAAAAACACTGCGGCTTTTTATGGTCATTGTAAAACCACTGTAGCTCTTTATGGTCACTCTAAAACCACTGCAGTTCTTTATGGTCACTGTAAAACCACTGCAGCTCTTTACGGTCACTGTAAAACCACTGCAGCTATTTATGGTCACTGTAAAATCACTAGTGGTCTTTATGGTCACTGTAAAACCACTGCGGCTCTTTATGGTCACTGTAAAACCACTACAGCTCTTTATGGTCACTGTAAAACACTGCGGCTTTTTATGGTGACTGTAAAAACACAACAGTTCTTTATCGTCACTGCAAAACCACTGCGGCTCTTTATGGTCATTGTAAAACCACGATAGCTCTTTATGGTCACTCTAAAACCACTGCAGCTCTTTATGGTCACTGTAAAACCACTTCAGCTCTTTATGGTCACAGTAAAACCACTACAGCTCTTTATGGTCACAGTAAAACCGCAGCAGCTGTTCCGGTCACTGTAAAACCACTGCGGCTCTTGATGGTCACTGTAAAACCACTACAGCAATTTATGGTCCCTGTAAAACCTCAGCAGCTCTTTATGGTCACTGTAAAACCACTGCTGCTCTTTATGGTTACTGTAAAACCACTACAGCTGTTATGGTCACTGTAAAACCACTGCAGCTCTTTATGGTCACTGTAAAACCACTGCAGCTCTAATGTCACAGTAAAACCACTACAGCTCGTTATGGTCACTGTAAAACCACTGCAGCTCTAATGTCACAGTAAAACCACTACAGCTCGTTATGGTCACTGTCAAACCACTACAGCTCTTTATGGTCAGTGTAAAACCACTACATCTCTTTATGGTCACTGTAAAAACACTTCAGCAATTTTTGGTCACTGTAAAACCACTGCAGCTCTTTATGGTCACTGTAAAAACACTCCAGCTCTTTATGGTCACTGTAAAAACACTGCAGCGCTTTATGATCACTGTAAAAGCACTTCAGCTCTTTATGATCTCTGTAGAACCACTGCAGCTTTTTATAGTCATTGTAAAACCACTACAGCTCTTTATGGTCATTGTAAAAACACTGCAGCGCTTTATGGTCACTGTAAAACCACTACAGCTCTTTATGGTCACTAAAAATACACTGCAGCGCTTTATGGTCGCTGTAAAACCACTACAGCTTTTTATGGACACTGAAAATCACTACAGCTCTTTACGGTCACTGTAAAAACGCTGCAGCGCTTTACGGTCACTGTAAAAACACTGCAGCTTTTATGGACACTAGAAAAACCCTGCAGCTCTTTATGGTCACTGTAACACCTCTGCAGCTCTTTATGGTCACTGTGAAACCACTACAGCTCTTTATGGTCAGTGTAAAACCACTACAGCTCTTTATGGTCGCTGTAAAACCACTGCAGCTCTTTATGGTCACAATAAAACCACTGCAGCTCTTTATGGTGACTGTAAAACCACAGCCGCTCTTTATGATCACTGTAAAACCACTACAGCTCTTTTGGTCACTGTAAAACCACTGCTGCACTTTATGGTCACTGTAAAACCACTGCTGCACTTTATGGTCACTGTAAAACCACTGCAGCTCTTTATGGTCACTGTAAAACCACTACAGCTCTTTATGGTCACTGTTAAACCACTGCGGCTCTTATGTTCAAGGTAAAACCACTGCAGCTCTTTATGTTCACTGTACAACCACTGCGGCTCTTTATGGTCACAGTAAAACGACTGCAGCGCTTTATGGTCACTGTAAAACCACTACAGCTCTTTATGGTCACTGTAAATACACTGCAGCTCTTTATGGACACTGAAAATCACTACAGCTCTTTACGGTCACTTTAAAAACACTGCAGCACTTTACGGTCACTGTAAAAACACTGCAGCTTTTATGGACACTCGAAAAACACTGCAGCTCTTTATGGTCACTGTAAAACCTCTGCAGCTCTTTATGGTCACTGTGAAACCACTACAGCTCTTTATGGTCAGTGTAAAACCACTACAGCTCTTTATGGTCGCTGTAAAACCACTGCAGCTCTTTATGGTCACAATAAAACCACTGCAGCTCTTTATAGTGACTGTAAAACCACTGCCGCTCTTTATGATCACTGTAAAACCACTACAGCTCTTTTGGTCACTGTAAAACCACTGCTGCTCTTTATGGTCACTGTAAAACCAATGCAGCTCTTTATGGTCACTGTAAAACCACTACAGCTCTTTATGGTCTCAATAAAACCACTACAGCTCTTTATGGTCACTGTTAAACCACTGCGGCTCTTATGCTCAAGGTAAAACCACTGCAGCTCTTTATGGTCACTGTTAAACCACTGCGGCTCTTATGCTCAAGGTAAAACCACTGCAGCTCTTTCTGTTCACTGTACAACCATTGCGGCTCTTTATGGTCACAGTAAAACGACTGCAGCTCTTTATGGTCACTGTAAAACCACTGCAGCTCTTCATGGACACAGCAAAACCACTGCAGCTCTTTATGGTCACTGTAAAACCACTGCAGCTCTTTATGGTCACTGTAAAACCACTGCAGCTCTAATGTCACAGTAAAACCACTACAGCTCGTTATGGTCACTGTAAAACCACTGCAGCTCTAATGTCACAGTAAAACCACTACAGCTCGTTATGGTCACTGTCAAACCACTACAGCTCTTTATGGTCAGTGTAAAACCACTACATCTCTTTATGGTCACTGTAAAAACACTTCAGCAATTTTTGGTCACTGTAAAACCACTGCAGCTCTTTATGGTCACTGTAAAAACACTCCAGCTCTTTATGGTCACTGTAAAAACACTGCAGCGCTTTATGATCACTGTAAAAGCACTTCAGCTCTTTATGATCTCTGTAGAACCACTGCAGCTTTTTATAGTCATTGTAAAACCACTACAGCTCTTTATGGTCATTGTAAAAACACTGCAGCGCTTTATGGTCACTGTAAAACCACTACAGCTCTTTATGGTCACTAAAAATACACTGCAGCGCTTTATGGTCGCTGTAAAACCACTACAGCTTTTTATGGACACTGAAAATCACTACAGCTCTTTACGGTCACTGTAAAAACGCTGCAGCGCTTTACGGTCACTGTAAAAACACTGCAGCTTTTATGGACACTAGAAAAACCCTGCAGCTCTTTATGGTCACTGTAACACCTCTGCAGCTCTTTATGGTCACTGTGAAACCACTACAGCTCTTTATGGTCAGTGTAAAACCACTACAGCTCTTTATGGTCGCTGTAAAACCACTGCAGCTCTTTATGGTCACAATAAAACCACTGCAGCTCTTTATGGTGACTGTAAAACCACAGCCGCTCTTTATGATCACTGTAAAACCACTACAGCTCTTTTGGTCACTGTAAAACCACTGCTGCACTTTATGGTCACTGTAAAACCACTGCTGCACTTTATGGTCACTGTAAAACCACTGCAGCTCTTTATGGTCACTGTAAAACCACTACAGCTCTTTATGGTCACTGTTAAACCACTGCGGCTCTTATGTTCAAGGTAAAACCACTGCAGCTCTTTATGTTCACTGTACAACCACTGCGGCTCTTTATGGTCACAGTAAAACGACTGCAGCGCTTTATGGTCACTGTAAAACCACTACAGCTCTTTATGGTCACTGTAAATACACTGCAGCGCTTTATGGTCACTGTAAAAACACTACAGCTCTTTATGGTCACTGTAAATACACTGCAGCTCTTTATGGACACTGAAAATCACTACAGCTCTTTACGGTCACTTTAAAAACACTGCAGCACTTTACGGTCACTGTAAAAACACTGCAGCTTTTATGGACACTCGAAAAACACTGCAGCTCTTTATGGTCACTGTAAAACCTCTGCAGCTCTTTATGGTCACTGTGAAACCACTACAGCTCTTTATGGTCAGTGTAAAACCACTACAGCTCTTTATGGTCGCTGTAAAACCACTGCAGCTCTTTATGGTCACAATAAAACCACTGCAGCTCTTTATAGTGACTGTAAAACCACTGCCGCTCTTTATGATCACTGTAAAACCACTACAGCTCTTTTGGTCACTGTAAAACCACTGCTGCTCTTTATGGTCACTGTAAAACCAATGCAGCTCTTTATGGTCACTGTAAAACCACTACAGCTCTTTATGGTCTCAATAAAACCACTACAGCTCTTTATGGTCACTGTTAAACCACTGCGGCTCTTATGCTCAAGGTAAAACCACTGCAGCTCTTTATGGTCACTGTTAAACCACTGCGGCTCTTATGCTCAAGGTAAAACCACTGCAGCTCTTTCTGTTCACTGTACAACCATTGCGGCTCTTTATGGTCACAGTAAAACGACTGCAGCTCTTTATGGTCACTGTAAAACCACTGCAGCTCTTCATGGACACAGCAAAACCACTGCAGCTCTTTCTGGTCACAGTAAAACCACTGCAGCTATTTATGTTCACTGTACAACCACTGCGGCTCTTTATGGACACAGTAAAACCACTGCGGCTCTTTATGGTCACAGTAAAACAACTACAGCTCTTTATGGTCACTGTAAAACCACTACAGCTCTTTATGGTCACTGTAAAACCACGACAGCTCTTTATGGTCACTGTAAAACCACTGCAGCTCTTCTGGTCACTGTAAAACCACTGCAGCTCTTTTTCGTCAGAGTTAAACCACGAAAGCTCTTTATGGTCACTGTGAAACTACTGCGGCTCTTTACGGTCCAATTAAAACCACTGCAGCTCTTTATGGTCACTGTAAAACCACTACAGCCCTTTCAGGTCACAGTAAAACCACTGCGGCTCTTTATGGTCATTGGAAAACCACCAAAGCTCTTTCTGGTCACTCTAAAAATACTACAGGTCTTTATGGTCACTGTAAAACCACCAGAGCTCTTTATGGTCACTGTCAAACCACTGCGGCTTTTTATGGTCACTGTAAAACCACAACAGCACTTTATGGTCACTGCAAAACCACTGCGGCTCTTTATGGTCATTGTAAAACCACTGCGGCTTTTTATGGTCATTGTAAAACCACTGTAGCTCTTTATGGTCACTCTAAAACCACTGCAGTTCTTTATGGTCACTGTAAAACCACTGCAGCTCTTTACGGTCACTGTAAAACCACTGCAGCTATTTATGGTCACTGTAAAATCACTAGTGGTCTTTATGGTCACTGTAAAACCACTGCGGCTCTTTATGGTCACTGTAAAACCACTACAGCTCTTTATGGTCACTGTAAAACCACTGCGGCTTTTTATGGTGACTTTAAAAACACAACAGCTCTTTATCGTCACTGCAAAACCACTGCGGCTCTTTATGGTCATTGTAAAACCATGATAGCTCTTTATGGTCACTCTAAAACCACTGCAGCTCTTTATGGTCACTGTAAAACCACTTCAGCTCTTTATGGTCACAGTAAAACCACTACAGCTCTTTATGGTCACAGTAAAACCGCAGCAGCTGTTCCGGTCACTGTAAAACCACTGCGGCTCTTGATGGTCACTGTAAAACCACTACAGCACTTTATGGTCCCTGTAAAACCTCAGCAGCTCTTTATGGTCACTGTAAAACCACTGCAGCTCTTTATGGTCACTGTAAAACCACTACAGCTGTTATGGTCACTGTAAAACCACTGCAGCTCTTTATGGTCACTGTAAAACCACTGCAGCTCTAATGTCACAGTAAAACCACTACAGCTCGTTATGGTCACTGTAAAACCACTACAGCTCTTTATGGTCAGTGTAAAACCACTACATCTCTTTATTGTCACTGTAAAATCACTTCAGCACTTTTTGGTCACTGTAAAACCACTGCAGCTCTTTATGGTCACTGTAAAAACACTCCAGCTCTTTATGGTCACTGTAAAAACACTGCAGCGCTTTATGATCACTGTAAAAGCACTTCAGCTCTTTATGATCTCTGTAAAACCACTGCAGCTTTTTATAGTCATTGTAAAACCACTACAGCTCTTTATGGTCATTGTGAAAACACTGCAGCGCTTTATGGTCACTGTAAAACCACTACAGCTCTTTATGGACACTAAAAATACACTGCAGCGCTTTATGGTCACTGTAAAATCACTACAGCTCTTTATGGACACTAAAAATCACTACAGCTCTTTACGGTCACTGTAAATACGCTGCAGCGCTTTACGGTCACTGTAAAAACACTGCAGCTTTTATGGACACTAGAAAAACACTGCAGCTCTTTATGGTCACTGTAACACCTCTGCAGCTCTTTATGGTCACTGTGAAACCACTACAGCTCTTTATGGTCACTGTAAAACCACTGCAGCTCTTTATGGTCACTGTAAAACCTCTACAGCTCTTTATGGTCTCAATAAAACCACTACAGCTCTTTATGGTCACTGTTAAACCACTGCGGCTCTTATGTTCAAGGTAAAACCACTGCAGCTCTTTATGTTCGCTGTACAACCACTGCGGCTCTTTATGGTCACAGTAAAACGACTGCAGCTCTTTCTCGTCACTGTAAAACCACTGCAGCTCTTTATGGACACAGTAAAACCACTGCAGCTCTTTCTGGTCACAGTAAAACCACTGCAGCTCTTTATGTTCACTGTACAACCGCTGCGGCTCTTTATGGACACAGTAAAACCACTGCGGCTCTTTATGGTCACTGTAAATCCACTACAGCTCTTTATGGTCACTGTAAAACCACGACAGCTCTTTATGGTCACTGTAAAACCACTGCGGCTCTAATGGTCACTGTAAAACCACTGCAGCTCTTTTTCGTCAGAGTAAAACCACGAAAGCTCTTTATGGTCACTGTAAAAACACTTCAGCACTTTTTGGTCACTGTAAAACCACTGCAGCTCTTTATGGTCACTGTAAAAACACTCCAGCTCTTTATGGTCACTGTAAAACCACTGCAGCTCTTTATTGTCACTGTAAAACCACTACAGCTCTTTATAGTCACTGTAAAAACACTGCAGCGCTTTATGATCACTGTAAAAGCACTTCAGCTCTTTATGATCTCTGTAAAACCACTGCAGCTTTTTATAGTCATTGTAAAACCACGACAGCTCTTTATGGTCATTGTGAAAACACTGCAGCACTTTATGGTCACTGTAAAACCACGACAGCTCTTTATGGTCACTAAAAATACACTGCAGCGCTTTATGGTCACTGTAAAATCACTACAGCTCTTTATGGACACTGAAAATCACTACAGCTCTTTACGGTCACTGTAAAAACGCTGCAGCGCTTTACGGTCACTGTAAAAACACTGCAGCTTTTATGGACACTAGAAAAACACTGCAGCTCTTTATGGTCACTGTAACACCTCTGCAGCTCTTAATGGTCATTGTGAAACCACTACAGCTCTTTATGGTCAGTGTAAAACCACTACAGCTCTTTATGGTCGCTGTAAAACCACTGCAGCTCTTTATGGTCACAATAAAACCACTGCAGCTCTTTATGGTGACTGTAAATCCACAGTCGCTCTTTATGATCACTGTAAAACCACTACAGCTCTTTTGGTCACTGTAAAACCACTGCTGCACTTTATGGTCACTGTAAAACCACTGCAGCTCTTTATGGTCACTGTAAAACCACTACAGCTCTTTATGGTCTCAATAAAACCACTACAGCTCTTTATGGTCACTGTTAAACCACTGCGGCTCTTATGTTCAAGGTCAAACCACTGCAGCTCTTTATGTTCACTGTACAACCACTGCGGCTCTTTATGGTCACAGTAAAACGACTGCAGCTCTTTATCGTCACTGTAAAACCACTGCAGCTCTTTATGGACACAGTAAAACCACTGCAGCTCTTTCTGGTCACAGTAAAACCACTGCAGCTCTTTATGTTCACTGTACAACCGCTGCGGCTCTTTATGGACACAGTAAAACCACTGCGGCTCTTTATGGTCACTGTAAAACCACTACAGCTCTTTATGGTCACTGTAAAACCACGACAGCTCTTTATGGTCACTGTAAAACCACTGCGGCTCTAATGGTCACTGTAAAACCACTGCAGCTCTTTATGTTCACTGTACAACCGCTGCGGCTCTTTATGGACACAGTAAAACCACTGCGGCTCTTTATGGTCACAGTAAATCCACTACAGCTCTTTATGGTCACTGTAAAACCACTACAGCTCTTTATGGTCACTGTAAAACCACGACAGCTCTTTATGGTCACTGTAAAACCACTGCGGCTCTAATGGTCACTGTAAAACCACTGCAGCTCTTTTTCGTCAGAGTAAAACCACGAAAGCTCTTTATGGTCACTGTGAAACTACTGCGGCTCTTTACGGTCCAATTAAAACCACTGCAGCTCTTTAAGGTCACTGTAAAACCACTACAGCCCTTTTTGGTCACAGTAAAAACACTACGGCTCTTTATGGTCATTGGAAAACCACCAAAGCTCTTTCTGGTCACTCTAAAACTACTACAGGTCTTTATGGTCACTGTAAAACCACTGCAGCTCTTTATGGTCATTGTAAAACCACTGCAGCTCTTTATCGTCACTGTAAAACCACTACAGCTCTTTATGGTCATTGAAAAATCACTGCAGCTCTTTATGGTCACTGTAAAAACACTACACCTCTTTATGGTCACTGTAAAATCACTGCGGCTTTTTATGGTCACTGTAAAACCACTACAGCTCTTTATGGTCACTGTAAGACCACGACAGCTCCTTATGGTCTCTGTAAAACCACTGCGGCTCTTATGGTCACTGTAAAACCACTGCAGCTCTTTATCGTCAGAGTAAAACCACGAAAGTTCTTTATGGCCACAGTAAAACCACTACAGCTCTTTATGGTCTCTGTAAAACCACTGCAGCTCTTATGGTCACAGTAAAACCACTACAGCTCTTTATGGTCACTGTAAAACCACTGCAGCTCTTTATGGTCACTGTAAAACCACTGCAGCTCCTCTGGTCACAGTAAAACCACTACAGCTCTTTATGGTCACTGTAAAACCACTGCAGCTCTTTATGGTCACTTTAAAACGACTACAGCTGTTTATGGACACTGTAAAAAAAACTACAGCTCTTTATGTTCACTGTAAAACCACTGCAGCTCTTCATGGTCACTGTAAAACCACTACAGCTCTTTATGGTCACTGTAAAACCACTACAGCTCTTTATGGCCACAGTAAAACCACTACAGCTCTTTATGGTCTCTGTAAAACCACTGCAGCTCTTATGGTCACAGTAAAACCACGACAGCTCTTTATGGTCACTGTAAAACCACTGCAGCTCTTTATGGTCACTGTAAACACACCCCAGCTCTTTATGGTCACTGTAAAACCACTGCAGCTCTTTATGGTCACTGTAAAACCAATGCAAGCTCCTATGGTCACAGTAAAACCATGACAGCTCTTTATGGTCACTGTAAAACCACTGCGGCTCTAATGGTCACTGTAAAACCACTGCAGCTCTTTTTCGTCAGAGTAAAACCACGAAAGCTCTTTATGGTCACTGTGAAACTACTGCGGCTCTTTACGGTCCAATTAAAACCACTGCAGCTCTTTAAGGTCACTGTAAAACCACTACAGCCCTTTCTGGTCACAGTAAAAACACTACGGCTCTTTATGGTCATTGGAAAACCACCAAAGCTCTTTATGGTCACTCTAAAACTACTACAGGTCTTTATGGTCACTGTAAAACCACTGCAGCTCTTTATGGTCATTGTAAAACCACTGCAGCTCTTTATCGTCACTGTAAAACCACTGCAGCTCTTTATGGTCATTGAAAAATCACTGCAGCTCTTTATGGTCACTGTAAAAACACTACACCTCTTTATGGTCACTGTAAAATCACTGCGGCTTTTTATGGTCACTGTAAAACCACTACAGCTCTTTATGGTCACTGTAAGACCACGACAGCTCCTTATGGTCTCTGTAAAACCACTGCGGCTCTTATGGTCACTGTAAAACCACTGCAGCTCTTTATCGTCAGAGTAAAACCACGAAAGTTCTTTATGGCCACAGTAAAACCACTACAGCTCTTTATGGTCTCTGTAAAACCACTGCAGCTCTTATGGTCACAGTAAAACCACTACAGCTCTTTATGGTCACTGTAAAACCACTGCAGCTCTTTATGGTCACTGTAAAACCACTGCAGCTCCTCTGGTCACAGTAAAACCACTACAGCTCTTTATGGTCACTGTAAAACCACTGCAGCTCTTTATGGTCACTTTAAAACGACTACAGCTGTTTATGGACACTGTAAAAAAAACTACAGCTCTTTATGTTCACTGTAAAACCACTGCAGCTCTTCATGGTCACTGTAAAACCACTACAGCTCTTTATGGCCACAGTAAAACCACTACAGCTCTTTATGGTCTCTGTAAAACCACTGCAGCTCTTATGGTCACAGTAAAACCACTACAGCTCTTTATGGTCACTGTAAAACCACTGCAGCTCTTTATGGTCACTGTAAACACACCCCAGCTCTTTATGGTCACTGTAAAACCACTGCAGCTCTTTATGGTCACTGTAAAACCAATGCAAGCTCCTATGGTCACAGTAAAACCATGACAGCTCTTTATGGTCACGGTAAAACCACTGCAGCTCTTTATGGTCACTTTAAAACCACTACAGCTCTTTATGGACACTGTAAAACCACTACAGCTCTTTATGGTCACTGTAAAACCACTGCAGCTCTTAATGATCACTGTAAAAACACTCCAGCACTTTTTGGTCACTGTCAAACCACTGCAACTCTTTATGGTCACTGTAAAACCACTACAGCTCTTTCTGGTCACAGTAAAAACACTCCAGCTCTTTATGGTCACTGCAAAACCACTACAGCTCTTTATGGTCACTGTAAAACCGCTGCTGCTCTTTATGGTCACTGTAAAACCACTACAGCTCTTTATGTTCACTGTAAAACCACTACAGCTCTTCATGGTCACTGTAAAAACACTCCAGCACTTTTTGGTCACTGTCAAACCACTGCAGCTCTTTATGGTCACAGTAAAACCACTGCAGCTCTTTATGGTCACTGTAAAACCACTACAGCTCTTTATGGTCACTGTAAAGATACTGCAGCTCTTATGGTCACTGTAAAACCACTGCGACTCTTCATGGTCACTGTAAATACACTCCAGCACTTTTTGGTCACTGTCAAACCACTGCAGCTCTTTATGGTCACTGCAAAAACCACTGCGACTCTTCATGGTCACTGTAAATACACTCCAGCACTTTTTGGTCACTGTCAAACCACTGCAGCTCTTTATGGTCACTGTAAAACCACTACAGCTCTTTACGGTCACTGAAAAAACACTCCAGCTCTTTATGGTCACTGTAAAACAACTACAGCTCTTTATGGTCACTGTAAAACCACTGCTGCTCTTTATGGTCACTGTAAAACCACTACAGCTCTTTATGGTCACAGTAAAACCACTACAGATCTTTACGGTCACTGTAAAACCACTGCGGCTTGTATGGTCAAGGTAAAACCACTGCAGCTCTTTATGTTCACTGTAAAATCACTGCAGCTCTTTATGGTCACTGTAAAACCACTACAGATCTTTATGGTCACTGTAAAACCACTGCTGCTCTTTATGGTCACTAGAAAACCACTACAGCTCTTTATGGTCACTGTAAAACCACTCCAGCTCTTTATGGTCACTGTAAAACCACTCCAGCTCTTAATGGTCACTGTAAAACCACTGCGGCTCTTATGGTCACTGTAAAACCACTGCAGCTCTTTATGTTCACTGTAAAACCACAACAGCTCTTTCCGGTCACAGTAAAACCACTGCAGCTCTTTATGGTCACTGTAAAATCACTACAGCTCTTTACGGTCATTGAAAAACCACTGCAGCTCTTTATGGTCACTGTAAAATCACTGCGGCTTTTTATGGTCACTGTAAAACCACTACAGCTCTTTATGGTCACTGTAAAACCACTGCAGCTCTTCGTGGTCACTGTAAAACCACAGCAGCTCTTTATCGTCACTGTAAAACCACTACAGCTCTTTATAGTCACTGTAAAAACACTGCAGCGTTTTATGGTCACTGTAAAATCACAACAGCTCTGTATGGTCACGGTAAAAACACTGCAGCTCTTTATGGTCACTGTAAAACCACTGCAGCTGTTTATAGTCATTGTAAAACCACTACAGCTCTTTATGGACTCTGTAAAACCACTGCAGCTCTTATGGTCACAGTAAAACCACTACAGCTCTTTATGGTCACTGTAAAACCACTACAGCTCTTTATGTTCACTGTAAAACCACGACAGCTCTTCATGGTCACTGTAAAAACATCCAGCACTTTTTGGTCACTGTCAAACCACTGCAGCTCTTTATGGTCATTGAAAAACCACTGCAGCTCTTTATGGTCACTGTAAAAAACACTACAGCTCTTTATGGTCACTGTATAATCTCTGCGGCTTTTTATGGTCATTGTAAAACCACTGCAGCTCTTTGTGGTCTCTGTAAAACCACTACAGCTCTTGATGGTCACTGTTAAACCACAGCGGCTCTTTGGTCACTATAAAACCACTGCAACTCTTTATGGTCACTTTAAAACCACTGTGGCTCTTATGGTCACTGTAAAACCACTGCGACTCTTGTGGTCACTGTAACACCACTACAGCTCATTCTGGCCACAGTAAAACCACTGCAGCTCTTTTTGGTCACTGTAAAACCACTGCGGCTCTTGTGGTCACTGTAAAACCACTACACCTCTCTATGATCACTGTAAAACCACTGCAGCTCTTTATGGTTACTGTAAAACCACTGCAGCTCTTTATGGTCACTGTCAAACCACCGCAGCTCTTTATGGTCACTGTAAAACCACTACAGCTCTTTATGGTCACTGTTAAACCACTGCAGCTCTTTCTGGCCACAGTAAAACCACTACAGCTCTTTATGGTCACTGTAAAACAACTGCAGCTCTTTATGGTCACTGTAAAACCACTACAGCTCTTTATGGTCACTGTAAAACCACTGCGTCTCTTTCTGGCCACAGTAAAACCACTGCAGCTCTTTATGGTTAGTGTAAAACCACTGCGGCTCTTGTGGTCACTTTAAAACCACTGCAGCACTTTATGGTCACAGTAAAACCACTGCAGCTCTTTATGGTCACTGTAAAACCACTAGTGGTCTTTATGGTCACTGTACAACCACTGCGGCTCTTTATGGTCACTGTAAAAACACCACAGCACTTTATGGTCACTGCAAAACCACTGTGGCTCTTTATGTTCATTGTAAAACCACGATAGCAATTTATGGTCACTCTAAAACCACTGCAGCTCTTAATGGTCATTGTAAAACCACAATAGCTATTTATGGTCACTCTAAAACCACTGCAGCTCTTTATGGTCACTGTAAAACCACTGCAGCTCTTTATGGTCACAGTAAAACTACTGCAGCTCTTATGGTCACTGTAAAACCACTGCAGCTCTTTATGGTCACTGTAAAACCACTGCAGCTATTTATGGTCACTGTATAACCACTAGTGGTCTTTATGATCTCTGTAAGACCACTGTGGCTCTTTATGGTCACTGTAAAAACGCAACAGCTCTTTATGGTCACTGTAAAACCACTGCGGCTCTTTATGGTCATTGTAAACCCACGATAGCTATTTATGGTCACTCTAAAACCACTGCAGCTCTATATGGTCACTGTAAAACCACTTCAGCTCTTTATAGTCACAGTTAATCCACTGCAGCTCTTATGGTCACTGTAAAACCACTACAGCTCTTTATGGTCACAGCAAAACCACTGCAGATCTTTATGGTCACTGTAAAACCACTACAGCTCTTTATGGTCACTGTAAAACCTCAGCAGCTCTTTATGGTCACTGTAAAACCACTGCTGCTCTTTATGGTTACTGTAAAACCACTACAGCTGTTGTGGTCACTGTAAAACCACTACAGCTCTTTATGGTCACTGTAAAACCACTGCAGCTCTAATGTCACAGTAAAACCACTACAGCTCGTTATGGTCACTGTAAAACCACTACAGCTCTTTATGGTCAGTGTAAAACCACTACATCTCTTTATGGTCACTGTAAAAACACTTCAGCACTTTTTGGTCACTGTAAAACCACTGCAGCTCTTTATGGTCACTGTAAAATCACTCCAGCTCTTTATGGTCACTGTAAAACCACTGCAGCTCTTTATTGTCACTGTAAAACCACTACAGCTCTTTATAGTCACTGTAAAAACACTGCAGCGCTTTATGATCACTGTAAAAGCACTCCAGCCCTTTTTGGTCACTGTATAACAACTGCAGCTCTTTATGGTCACTGTGAAACCACTACAGCTCTTTATGGTCACTGTAAAATCACTGCAGCTCTTTATGGTCACTAGAAAACCACTGCAGCTCTTTATAGTCTGTGTAAAAACACTACGTCTTTTCATGGTCACAGTAAAACCACTGCAGCTCTTTATAGTTTACTGTAAAACCACTGCCGCTCTTTATGATCACTGTAAAACCACTACAGCTCTTTTGGTCACTGTAAAACCACTGCTGCTCTTTATGGTCACTGTAAAACCACTGCAGCTTTTTATGGCCACTGTAAAACCACTACAGCTCTTTATGGTCACAATAAAACCACTACAGCTCTTTATGGTCACTGTTACTCCACTGCGGCTCTTATGTTCAAGGTAAAACCACTGCAGCTCTTTATGTTTACTGTATAACCACTGCGGCTCTTTCTGGCCACAGTAAAATCACTGCAGCTCTTTATGGTCACTGTAAAACCACGATAGCTATTTATGGTCACTCTAAAACCACTGCAGCTCTTAATGGTCATTGTAAAACCACAATAGCTATTTATGATCACTCTAAAACCACTGCAGCTCTTTATGGTCACTGTAAAACCACTGCAGCTCTTTATGGTCACAGTAAAACTACTGCAGCTCTTATGGTCACTGTAAAACCACTGCAGCTCTTTATGGTCACTGTAAAACCACTGCAGCTATTTATGGTCACTGTATAACCACTAGTGGTCTTAATGGTCTCTGTAAAAACACAACAGCTCTTTATGGTCACTGCAAAACCACTGCGGCTCTTTATGGTCATTGTAAACCCACGATAGCTATTTATGGTCACTCTAAAACCACTGCAGCTCTATATGGTCACTGTAAAACCACTTCAGCTCTTTATAGTCACAGTTAATCCACTGCAGCTCTTATGGTCACTGTAAAACCACTACAGCTCTTTATGGTCACAGTAAAACCACTGCAGATCTTTATGGTCACTGTGAAACCACTACAGCTCTTTATGGTCACTGTAAAACCTCAGCAGCTCTTTATGGTCACTGTAAAACCACTGCTGCTCTTTATGGTTACTGTAAAACCACTACAGCTGTTATGGTCACTGTAAAACCACTGCAGCTCTTTATGGTCACTGTAAAACCACTGCAGCTCTAATGTCACAGTAAAACCACTACAGCTCGTTATGGTCACTGTAAAACCACTACAGCTCTTTATGGACAGTGTAAAACCACTACATCTCTTTATGGTCACTGTAAAAACACTTCAGCACTTTTTGGTCACTGTAAAACCACTGCAGCTCTTTATGGTCACTGTAAAAACACTCCAAGCTCTTTATGGTCACTGTAAAGCCACTGCAGCTCTTTATTGTCACTGTAAAACCAATACAGCTCTTTATACTCACTGTAAAAACACTGCAGCTCTTTATGTTCACTGTATAACCACTGCGGCTCTTATGGTCACTGTAAAACCACTACAGCTCTTTATGGTCACAGTAATACCACTGCAGCTCTTTATGGTCACTGTAAAACCACTGCAGCTCTTTATGGTCACTGTAAAAACACTCCAGCTCTTTATGGTCACTGTAAAACCACCACAGCTCTTTATGGTCACTGTAAAACCACTACAACTCTTTATGGTCACTGTAAAACCACTTCAGGACTTTATGGTCACTGTAAAACCACTGTGGCTCTTATGGTCACTGTAAAACCACTGCAGCTCTTTATGGTCACTGTAAAACCACTGCGGCTCTTTATCGTCAGAGTAAAACCACGAAACCTCTTTATGGTCACTGTAAAACCACTGCGAGTCTTAAGGTCACTGTAAAACCACTGCGGCTCTTGTGGTCACTTTAAAACCATTTCAGCTCTTTATCGTCAGAATAAAACCACGAAAGCTCTTTATGGTCACTTTAAAAGTACTGCGGCTCTTTACGGTCCAATTAAAACCAATGCAGCTCTTTATGGTCACTGTAAAACCAGTACAGCTCTTTATGGTCACTGTAAAACCAGTACAGCTATTTATGGACACAGTAAAACCACTGCAGCTCTTTCTGGTCACAGGAAAACCACTACAGCTCTTTATCGTCAGAGTAAAACCACGAAACCTCTTTATGGTCACTGTAAATCTCCTGCGGCTCTTTGTGGTCCAATTAAAACCACTGCAGCTCTTTATGGTCACTCTAAAACCACAACAGCTATTTATGGACACAGTAAAACCACTGCAGCGTTTTATGGTCACTGTAAAACCAATACATCTCTTTATGTTCACTGTAAAACCACTGCGGCTCTTATGGTCACTTTAAAAGCACTACAGCTCTTTCTGGTCACTGTAAAACCAATTCGGCTCTTACGGTCACTGTAAAACCACTGCAGCTCTTTATGGTGACCGTAAAACCACTACAGCTCTTTATGGTAACAGTAAAAACACTACAGCTCTTTATGGTCACTGTAAAACCACTGCGGCTCTTTATGGTCACTCTAAAATCAATACAGCTCTTTACGGTTACTGTAAAACCACTGCAGCTCTTTATGGTCACTCTAAAACCACTACAGCTCTTTACGGTCACTGTAAAACTACTACAGCTCTTTATGGTCACTGTAAAACCAATACAGCTATTTATGGTCACAGTAAAACCACGACAGCTCTTTCAGGTCACAGTAAAACCAATTCGTCTCTTAAGGCCACTGTAAAACCACTACAGCTCTTTATCGTCACTGTAAAACCAATTCGGCTCTTAAGGTCACTGTAAAACCACTGCAGCTCTTTATGGTCACTGTAAAACCACTAAAGCTCTTTATGGTCACAGTAAAACCACTGCAGCTCTTTATGGTCACTCTAAAACCACTACAGCTCTTTATGGTCATTGAAAAACCACTGCAGCTCTTTTTGGTCACTGTAAAATCACTGCGGCTTTTTATGGTCACTGTAAAACCACTACAGCTCTTTATGGTCACTGTAAAACCACTGCAGCTCTTTGTGGTCACTGTAAAACCACAGCAGCTCTTTATCGTCACTGTAAAACCACTACAGCTCTTTATAGTCACTGTAAAAACACTGCAGCGTTTTATGGTCACTGTAAAATCACTACAGCTCTGTATGGTCACGGTTAAAACACTGCAGCTCTTTATGGTCACTGTAAAACCACTGCAACTGTTTATAGTCATTGTAAAACCACTACAGCTCTTTATGGTCACTGGAAAACCACTGCGGCTCTTTATGGTCACAGTAAAACCACTACAGCTCTTTATGGTCACTGTAAAATCACTACACCTCTTTATGGACACTGTAAAATCACTACAGCTCTTTATGTTCACTGTAATACCACTACAGCTCTTTATGGTCACTGTAACAACACTGCAGCGCTTTATGGTCACTGTAAAATCACTACAGATCTTTATGGACACTATAAAATCACTACAGCTCTTTACGGTCACTGTAAAAACACTGCAGCGCTTTACGGTCACTGTAAAAACACTGCAGCTCTTTATGTTCACAGTAAAACCACTGCAGCTCTTTATGGTCACTGTAAAACCACTGCAGCTCTTTATGGTCACTGTAAAACCACTGCAGCTCTTTATGGTCTGTGTAAAACCACTGCAGCTCTTCATGGTCACAGTAAAACCACTGCAGCTCTTTATAGTGACTGTAAAACCAATGCCGCTCTTTATGATCACTGTCAAACCACTACAGCTCTTTTTGGTCACTGTAAAACCACTGCTGCTCTTTATGGTCACTGTAAAACCACTGCAGCTCTTTATGGTCACAATAAAACCACTACAGCTCTTTATGGTCACTGTTAAACCACTGCGGCTCTTATGTTCAAGGTAAAACCACTGCAGCTCTTTATGTTCACTTTACAACCACTGCGGCTCTTTCTGGCCACAGTAAAACCACTGCAGCTCTTTATGGTCACTGTAAAACCACTGCAGCTCTGTACCGTCACTGTAAAATCACTACAGCTCTTTACGGTCACTGTAAACACACTGCAGCGCTTTACGGACAATGTAAAAACACTGCAGCTCTTTATGGACACTGTCAAAACACTGCAGATCTTTATGGTCACAGTAAAACCACTGCAGCTCTTTATGGTCACTGTAATACCACTACAGCTATTTATGGACACCGTAAAACCACTGCAGCTCTTTATAGTCACAGTAAAACCACTACAGCTCTTTATGGTCACTGTAAAACCACTGCGGCTCTTATGGTCACTGTAAAACCACTGCAGCTCTTTATGGTCACTGCAAAACCACTGCGGCTCTTTATGGTCATTGTAAAACCACCAAAGCTATTTATGGTCTCTCTAAAACGACTACAGGTCTTTATGGTCACAGTAAAACCACTACAGCTCTTTATGGTCACTGTAAATCCACTGCGGCTTGTAGGTCATTGTAAAACCACTGCGGCTCTTATGGTCCCTGTAAAACGACTACAGCTCTTTATGGCCACTGTAAAACCCCTACAGCTCTTTTTGGTCTCTGTAAAACCACTGCAGCTCTTATGGTCAGTGTAAAACCACTACAGCACTTTTTGGTCACTGTCAAACCACTGCAGCGCTTTATGGTCACTGTAAAACCATTGCAGCTCCTATGGTCACAGTAAAACCACTACAGCTCTTTATGTTCACTGTAAAACCACTGCAGCTCTTTATGGTCACTTTAAAACGACTACAGCCCTTTATGGTCACTGTAAAACCACTACAGCCCTTTATGGTCACTGTAAAACCACTACAGCCCTTTATGGTCACTGTAAAACCACTACAGCCCTTTATGGTCACTGTAAAACCACTACAGCTCTTTATGGTCACAGTAAAACCACTACAGCTCTTTATGGTCTCTGTAAAACCACTGCAGCTCTTATGGTCACAGTAAAACCACTACAGCTCTTTATGGTCACTGTAAAACCACTGCAGCTCTTTATGGTCACTGTAAACGCACCCCAGCTCTTTATGGTCACTGTAAAACCACTGCAGCTCTTTATGGTCACTGTAAAACCAATGCAGCTCCTATGGTCACAGTAAAACCATGACAGCTCTTTATGGTCACTGTAAAACCACTGCAGCTCTTTATGGTCACTTTAAAACCACTACAGCTCTTTATGGACACTGTAAAACCACTACAGCTCTTTATGGTCACTGTAAAACCACTGCAGCTCTGAATGATCACTGTAAAAACACTCCAGCACTTTTTGGTCACTGTCAAACCACTGCAACTCTTTATGGTCACTGTAAAACCACTACAGCTCTTTCTGGTCACAGTAAAAACACTGCAGCTCTTTATGTTCACTGTATAACCACTGCGGCTCTTATGGTCACTGTAAAACCACTACAGCTCTTTATGGTCACAGTAATACCACTGCAGCTCTTTATGGTCACTGTAAAACCACTGCAGCTCTTTATGTTCACTGTAAAAACACTCCAGCTCTTTATGGTCACTGTAAAACCACCACAGCTCTTTATGGTCACTGTAAAACCACTACAACTCTTTATGGTCACTGTAAAACCACTTCAGGACTTTATGGTCACTGTAAAACCACTGTGGCTCTTATGGTCACTGTAAAACCACTGCAGCTCTTTATGGTCACTGTAAAACCACTGCGGCTCTTTATCGTCAGAGTAAAACCACGAAACCTCTTTATGGTCACTGTAAAACCACTGCGAGTCTTAAGGTCACTGTAAAACCACTGCGGCTCTTGTGGTCACTTTAAAACCATTTCAGCTCTTTATCGTCAGAATAAAACCACGAAAGCTCTTTATGGTCACTTTAAAAGTACTGCGGCTCTTTATGGTCCAATTAAAACCAATGCAGCTTTTTATGGTCACTGTAAAACCAGTACAGCTCTTTATGGTCACTGTAAAACCAGTACAGCTATTTATGGACACAGTAAAACCACTGCAGCTCTTTCTGGTCACAGGAAAACCACTACAGCTCTTTATCGTCAGAGTAAAACCTCGAAACCTCTTTATGGTCACTGTAAAACTCCTGTGGCTCTTTGTGGTCCAATTAAAACCACTGCAGCTCTTTATGGTCACTCTAAAACCACAACAGCTATTTATGGACACAGTAAAACCACTGCAGCGTTTTATGGTCACTGTAAAACCAATACATCTCTTTATGTTCAC
Organism: Chiloscyllium punctatum; assembly: GCF_047496795.1. Taxonomy (NCBI): domain Eukaryota; kingdom Metazoa; phylum Chordata; class Chondrichthyes; order Orectolobiformes; family Hemiscylliidae; genus Chiloscyllium; species Chiloscyllium punctatum. Next base: position 71,878,654 of record NC_092751.1, on the reverse strand, counting down.
TGTAAAACCACTGCGGCTCTTATGGTCACTTTAAAAGCACTACAGCTCTTTCTGGTCACTGTAAAACCAATTCGGCTCTTACGGTCACTGTAAAACCACTGCAGCTCTTTATGGTGACCGTAAAACCACTACAGCTCTTTATGGTAACAGTAAAAACACTACAGCTCTTTACGGTTACTGTAAAACCACTGCAGCTCTTTATGGTCACTCTAAAACCACTACAGCTCTTTACGGTCACTGTAAAACTACTACAGCTCTTTATGGTCACTGTAAAACCAATACAGCTATTTATGGTCACAGTAAAACCACGACAGCTCTTTCAGGTCACAGTAAAACCAATTCGTCTCTTAAGGCCACTGTAAAACCACTACAGCTCTTTATCGTCACTGTAAAACCAATTCGGCTCTTAAGGTCACTGTAAAACCACTGCAGCTCTTTATGGTCACTGTAAAACCACTAAAGCTCTTTATGGTCACAGTAAAACCACTGCAGCTCTTTATGGTCACTGTAAAACCACTACAGCTCTTTATGGTCATTGAAAAACCACTGCAGCTCTTTATGGTCACTGTAAAATCACTGCGGCTTTTTATGGTCACTGTAAAACCACTACAGCTCTTTATGGTCACTGTAAAACCACTGCAGCTCTTTGTGGTCACTGTAAAACCACAGCAGCTCTTTATCGTCACTGTAAAACCACTACAGCTCTTTATAGTCACTGTAAAAACACTGAAGCGTTTTATGGTCACTGTAAAATCACTACAGCTCTGTATGGTCACGGTGAAAACACTGCAGCTCTTTATGGTCACTGTAAAACCACTGCAGCTCTTTATGGTCACTGTAAAACCACTGCAGCTCTTTATGGTCACTGTAAAACCACTGCAGCTCTTTATGGTCTGTGTAAAACCACTGCAGCTCTTCATGGTCACAGTAAAACCACTGCAGCTCTTTATAGTGACTGTAAAACCAATGCCGCTCTTTATGATCACTGTCAAACCACTACAGCTCTTTTTGGTCACTGTAAAACCACTGCTGCTCTTTATGGTCACTGTAAAACCACTGCAGCTCTTTATGGTCACAATAAAACCACTACAGCTCTTTATGGTCACTGTTAAACCACTGCGGCTCTTATGTTCAAGGTAAAACCACTGCAGCTCTTTATGTTCACTTTACAACCACTGCGGCTCTTTCTGGCCACAGTAAAACCACTGCAGCTCTTTATGGTCACTGTAAAACCACTGCAGCTCTGTACCGTCACTGTAAAATCACTACAGCTCTTTACGGTCACTGTAAACACACTGCAGCGCTTTACGGACAATGTAAAAACACTGCAGCTCTTTATGGACACTGTCAAAACACTGCAGATCTTTATGGTCACAGTAAAACCACTGCAGCTCTTTATGGTCACTGTAATACCACTACAGCTATTTATGGACACCGTAAAACCACTGCAGCTCTTTATAGTCACAGTAAAACCACTACAGCTCTTTATGGTCACTGTAAAACCACTGCGGCTCTTATGGTCACTGTAAAACCACTGCAGCTCTTTATGGTCACTGCAAAACCACTGCGGCTCTTTATGGTCATTGTAAAACCACCAAAGCTATTTATGGTCTCTCTAAAACGACTACAGGTCTTTATGGTCACAGTAAAACCACTACAGCTCTTTATGGTCACTGTAAATCCACTGCGGCTTGTATGGTCATTGTAAAACCACTGCGGCTCTTATGGTCCCTGTAAAACGACTACAGCTCTTTATGGCCACTGTAAAACCCCTACAGCTCTTTTTGGTCTCTGTAAAACCACTGCAGCTCTTATGGTCAGTGTAAAACCACTACAGCACTTTTTGGTCACTGTCAAACCACTGCAGCTCTTTATGGTCACTGTAAAACCACTGCAGCTCCTATGGTCACAGTAAAACCACTACAGCTCTTTATGGTCACTGTAAAACCACTGCAGCTCTTTATGGTCACTTTAAAACGACTACAGCTGTTTATGGACACTGTAAAAAAAACTACAGCTCTTTATGTTCACTGTAAAACCACTGCAGCTCTTTATGGTCACTGTAAAACCACTACAGCTCTTTATGGTCACAGTAAAACCACTACAGCTCTTTATGGTCTCTGTAAAACCACTGCAGCTCTTATGGTCACAGTAAAACCACTACAGCTCTTTATGGTCACTGTAAAACCACTGCAGCTCTTTATGGTCACTGTAAACGCACCCCAGCTCTTTATGGTCACTGTAAAACCACTGCAGCTCTTTATGGTCACTTTAAAACCACTACAGCTCTTTATGGACACTGTAAAACCACTACAGCTCTTTATGGTCACTGTAAAACCACTGCTGCTCTTAATGATCACTGTAAAAACACTCCAGCACTTTTTGGTCACTGTCAAACCACTGCAACTCTTTATGGTCACTGTAAAACCACTACAGCTCTTTCTGGTCACAGTAAAAACACTCCAGCTCTTTATGGTCACTGCAAAACCACTACAGCTCTTTATGGTCACTGTAAAACAGCTGCTGCGCTTTATGGTCACTGTAAAACCACTACAGCTCTTTATGTTCACTGTAAAACCACTACAGCTCTTTATGGTCACTGTAAAACCACTACAGCTCTTTATGGTCACTGTAAAGATACTGCAGCTCTTATGGTCACTGTAAAACCACTGCAGCTCTTTATGGTCACTGCAAAAACCACTGCGACTCTTCATGGTCACTGTAAATACACTCCAGCACTTTTTGGTCACTGTCAAACCACTGCAGCTCTTTATGGTCACTGTAAAACCACTACAGCTCTTTACGGTCACTGAAAAAACACTCCAGCTCTTTATGGTCACTGTAAAACAACTACAGCTCTTTATGGTCACTGTAAAACCACTGCTGCTCTTTATGGTCACTGTAAAACCACTACAGCTCTTTATGGTCACAGTAAAACCACTACAGCTCTTTACGGTCACTGTAAAACCACTGCGGCTTGTATGGTCAAGGTAAAACCACTGCAGCTCTTTATGTTCACTGTAAAATCACTGCAGCTCTTTCTGGTCACAGTAAAACCACTGCGGCTCTTTATGGTCATTGGAAAACCACCAAAGCTCTTTCTGGTCACTCTAAAAAGACTACAGGTCTTTATGGTCACTGTAAAACCACTGCTGCTCTTTATAGTCACTGTAAATCCACTACAGCTCTTTATGGTCATTGAAAAACCACTGCAGCTCTTTATGGTCACTGTAAAAAACACTACAGCTCTTTATGGTCACTGTATAATCACTGCGGCTTTTTATGGTCATTGTAAAACCACTGCAGCTCTTTGTGGTCTCTGTAAAACCACTACAGCTCTTGATGGTCACTGTTAAACCACAGTGGCTCTTTGGTCACTATAAAACCACTGCAACTCTTTATGGTCACTTTAAAACCACTGTGGCTCTTATGGTCACTGTAAAACCACTGCGGCTCTTGTGGTCACTGTAACACCACTACAGCTCTTTCTGGCCACAGTAAAACCACTGCAGCTCTTTTTGGTCACTGTAAAACCACTGCGACTCTTGTGGTCACTGTAAAACCACTACACCTCTCTATGGTCACTGTAAAACCACTGCGGCTCTTATGGTCACTGTAAAACCACTACAGCTCTTTATGGTCACAGTAATACCACTGCAGCTCTTTATGGTCACTGTAAAACCACTGCAGCTCTTTATGGTCACTGTAAAAACACCCCAGCTCTTTATGGTCACTGTAAAACCACCACAGCTCTTTATGGTCACTGTAAAACCACTACAACTCTTTATGGTCACTGTAAAACCACTTCAGGACTTTATCGTCACTGTAAAACCACTGTGGCTCTTATGGTCACTGTAAAACCACTGCAGCTCTTTATGGTCACTGTAAAACCACTGCGGCTCTTTATCGTCAGAGTAAAACCACGAAACCTCTTTATGGTCACTGTAAAACCACTGCGAGTCTTAAGGTCACTGTAAAACCACTGCGGCTCTTGTGGTCACTTTAAAACCATTTCAGCTCTTTATCGTCAGAATAAAACCACGAAAGCTCTTTATGGTCACTTTAAAAGTACTGCGGCTCTTTACGGTCCAATTAAAACCAATGCAGCTCTTTATGGTCACTGTAAAACCAGTACAGCTCTTTATGGTCACTGTAAAACCAGTACAGCTATTTATGGACACAGTAAAACCACTGCAGCTCTTTCTGGTCACAGGAAAACCACTACAGCTCTTTATCGTCAGAGTAAAACCACGAAACCTCTTTATAGTCACTGTAAAACTCCTGCGGCTCTTTGTGGTCCAATTAAAACCACTGCAGCTCTTTATGGTCACTCTAAAATCACGACAGCTATTTATGGACACAGTAAAACCACTGCAGCGTTTTATGGTCACTGTAAAACCAATACATCTCTTTATGTTCACTGTAAAACCACTGCGGCTCTTATGGTCACTTTAAAAGCACTACAGCTCTTTCTGGTCACAGTAAAAACACTCCAGCTCTTTATGGTCACTGCAAAACCACTACAGCTCTTTATGGTCACTGTAAAACAGCTGCTGCTCTTTATGGTCACTGTAAAACCACTACAGCTCTTTATGTTCACTGTAAAACCACTACAGCTCTTCATGGTCACTGTAAAAACACTCCAGCACTTTTTGGTCACTGTCAAACCACTGCAGCTCTTTATGGTCACAGTAAAACCACTACAGCTCTTTATGGTCACTGTAAAACCACTACAGCTCTTTATGGTCACTGTAAAGATACTGCAGCTCTTATGGTCACTGTAAAACCACTGCAGCTCTTTATGGTCACTGCAAAAACCACTGCGACACTTCATGGTCACTGTAAATACACTCCAGCACTTTTTGGTTACTGTCGAACCACTGCAGCTCTTTATGGTCACTGTAAAACCACTACAGCTCTTTACGGTCACTGAAAAAACACTCCAGCTCTTTATGGTCACTGTAAAACAACTACAGCTCTTTATGGTCACTGTAAAACCACTGCTGCTCTTTATGGTCACTGTAAAACCACTACAGCTCTTTATGGTCACAGTAAAACCACTACAGCTCTTTACGGTCACTGTAAAACCACTGCGGCTTGTATGGTCAAGGTAAAACCACTGCAGCTCTTTATGTTCACTGTAAAATCACTGCAGCTCTTTATGGTCACTGTTAAACCACTACAGATCTTTATGGTCACTGTAAAACCACTGCTGCTCTTTATGGTCACTAGAAAACCACTACAGCTCTTTATGGTCACATTAAACCACTCCAGCTCTTTATGGTCACTGTAAAACCACTCCAGCTCTTAATGGTCACTGTAAAACCACTGCGGCTCTTATGGTCATTGTAAAACCACTGCAGCTCTTTATGTTCACTGTAAAACCACAACAGCTCTTTCCGGTCACAGTAAAACCACTGCAGCTCTTTATGGTCACTGTAAAATCACTACAGCTCTTTATGGTCATTGAAAAACCACTGCAGCTCTTTATGGTCACTGTAAAATCACTGCGGCTTTTTATGGTCACTGTAAAACCACTACAGCTCTTTATGGTCACTGTAAAACCACTGCAGCTCTTCGTGGTCACTGTAAAACCACAGCAGCTCTTTATCGTCACTGTAAAACCACTACAGCTCTTTATAGTCACTGTAAAAACACTGCCGCGTTTTATGGTCACTGTAAAATCACTACAGCTCTGTATGGTCACGGTAAAAACACTGCAGCTCTTTATGGTCACTGTAAAACCACTGCAGCTGTTTATAGTCATTGTAAAACCACTACAGCTCTTTATGGTCACTGGAAAACCACTGCGGCTCTTTATGGTCACAGTAAAACCACTACAGCTCTTTATGGACACTGTAAAATCACTACAGCTCTTTATGTTCAATGTAATACCACTACAGCTCTTTACGGTCACTGTAACAACACGAAACCTCTTGTGGACATTGTAAAACCACAACAATTCTTTATGGTAAGAGTAAAATCACGAAAGCGCTTTATGGTCACTGTAAAACTACTGCACCTCCTTATGGTCACTGTAAAACCACTGGAGCTCTTAATGGTCACTGTAAAAACACTAGAGGTCTTTATGGTCACTGCAAAACCACTACAGCTTTTTATGGTCAGTGTAAAACCACTGCAGCTCTTTATGGTCACTGTAAAATCACTGCAGCTCTTTATGGTCACAGTAAAACCACTACAGGTCTTTATGGCCACTGTACAACCACTGCGGCTCTATATGGTCACTGTAAAACCACAAAAGCTCTTAATGGTCAATGCAAAACCACTGTGGCTATTTATGGCCATTGTAAAACCACTATAGCTCTTTATGGTCACTCTAAAACCACTGCAGCTCTTTATGGTCACTGTAAAACCACTACAGCTATTTATGGTCACTGCAAAACCACTGCAGCTCTTTATGGTCACTGTAAAATCACTGCAGCTCCTTATGGTCACCGTATAAACACTCCAGCTCTTTATGGTCACTGTAAAACCACTGCAGCTCTTTATCGTCACTGTAAAACTACTACAGCTCTTTATAGTCACTGTAAAAACACTGCAGAGCTTTATGGTCACTGTAAAATCACGACAGCTCTTTACGGTCACTGTAAACACACTGCAGCGCATTACGGACACTGTAAAAACACTGCAGCTCTTTATGGACACTGTCAAAACACTGCAGATCTTTATGGTCACAGTAAAACCACTGCAGCTCTTTATGGTCACTGTAATACCACTACAGCTATTTATGGACACCGTAAAACTACTGCAGCTCTTTATAGTCACAATAAAACCACTACAGCTCTTTATGGTCACTGTAAAACCACTGCAGCTCTTGTGGTCACTGTAAAACCACTGCAGCTATTTATGGTCACTGCAAAACCACTGCGGCTCTTTATGGTCATTGTAAAACCACCAAAGCTATTTACGGTCTCTCTAAAACGACTACAGGTCTTTATGGCCATTGTAAAACCCCTACAGCTCTTTTTGGTCTCTGTAAAACCACTGCAGCTCTTATGGTCACTGTAAAACCACTCCAGCACTTTTGGTCACTGTCAAACCACTGCAGCTCTTTATGGTCACAGTAAAACCACTCCAGCTCTTTATGGTCACTGTAAAACCACTACAGCTCTTTATGGTCACTGTAAAACCACTGCTGCTCTTTATGGTCACTGTAAAACCACTACAGCTCTTTATGGTCACAGTAAAACCACTACAGCTCTTTACGGTCACTGTAAAACCACTGCGGCTTGTATGGTCAAGGTAAAACCACTGCAGCTCTTTATGTTCACTGTAAAATCACTGCAGCTCTTTATGGTCACTGTAAAACCACTACAGATCTTTATGGTCACTGTAAAACCACTGCTGCTCTTTATGGTCACTGGAAAACCACTACAGCTCTTTATGGTCACAGTAAAACCACTCCAGTTCTTTATGGTCACTGTAAAACCACTCCAGCTCTTAATGATCACTGTAAAACCACTGCGGCTCTTATGGTCACTGTAAAACCACTGCAGCTCCTTATGTTCACTGTAAAACCACAACAGCTCTTTCTGGTCACAGTAAAACCACTGCAGCTCTTGATGGTCACTGTAAAACCACTACAGCTCTTTATGGTCATTGAAAAACCACTGCAGCTCTTTATGGTCACTGTAAAATCACTGCGGCTTTTTATGGTCACTGTAAAACCACTACAGCTCTTTATGGTCACTGTAAAACCACTACAGCTCTTTATAGTCACTGTAAAAACACTGCAGCGTTTTATGGTCACTGTAAAATCACTACAGCTCTGTATGGTCACGGTAAAAACACTGCAGCTCTTTATGGTCACTGTAAAACCACTGCAGCTGTTTATAGTCATTGTAAAACCACTACAGCTCTTTATGGTCACTGGAAAACTACTGCGGCTCTTTATGGTCACAGTAAAACCACTACAGCTCTTTATGGTCACTGTAAAATCACTACACCTCTTTATGGACACTGTAAAATCACTAAAGCTCTTTATGTTCACTGTAATACCACTACAGCTGTTTATGGTCACTGTAACAACACTGCAGCGCTTTATGGTCACTGTAAAATCACTACAGATCTTTATGGACACTGTAAAATCACTACAGCTCTTTACGGTCACTGTAAAAACACTGCAGCGCTTTACGGTCACTGTAAAAACACTGCAGCTCTTTATGTTCACAGTAAAACCACTGCAGCTCTTTATGGTCACTGTAAAACCACTGCAGCTCTTTATGGTCACTGAAAAACCACTGCAGCTCTTTATGGTCACTGTAAAACCACTGCAGCTCTTCATGGTCACAGTAAAACCACTGCAGCTCTTTATAGTGACTGTAAAACCACTGCCGCTCTTTATGATCACTGTGAAACCACTACAGCTCTTTTTGGTTACTGTAAAACCACTGCTGCTCTTTATGTTCACAGTAAAACCACTGCAGCTCTTTATGGTCACAATAAAACCACTACAGCTCTTTATGGTCACTGTTAAACCACTGCGGCTCTTATGTTCAAAGTAAAACCACTGCAGCTCTTTACGTTCACTGTACAACCACTGCGGCTCTTTCTGGCCACAGTAAAACCACTGCAGCTCTTTATGGTCACTGTAAAACCACTACAGCTCTTTATGGTCACTGTAAAACCACAAAAGCTCTTGTGGACATTGTAAAACCACAACAATTCTTTATGGTATGAGTAAAATCATGAAAGCGCTTTATGGTCATTGTAAAACTACTGCACCTCCTTATGGTCACAGTAAAACCACTGCAGCTCTTCATGGTCACTGTAAAAACACTAGAGGTCTTTATGGTCACTTTAAAACCACTACGGCTCTTTATGGTCACTGTAAAACCACAACAGCACTTAATGGTCACTGCAAAACCACTGCGGCTATTTATGGTCATTGTAAAACCACTATAGCTCTTTATGGTCACTCTAAAACCACTGCAGTTCTTTATGGTCACTGTAAAACAACTTCAGCTCTTTACAGTCACTGTAAAACCACTACAGCTATTTACGGTCACTGCAAAACCACTACAGCTCTTTATGGTCAGTGTAAAACCACTGCAGCTCTTTATGGTCACTGTAAAATCACTGCAGCTCTTTATGGTCACAGTAAAACCACTACAGGTCTTTATGGTTACTGTAAAACCACTACAGCTCTTTATGGTCAGTGTAAAACCACTACATCTCCTTATGGTCACCGTAAAAACACTCCAGCTCTTTATGGTCACTGTAAAACCACTGCAGCTCTTTATCGTCACTGTAAAACTACTACAGCTCTTTATAGTCACTGTAAAAACACTGCAGAGCTTTATGGTCACTGTAAAATCACTACAGCTCTTTACGGTCACTGTAAACACACTGCAGCGCTTTACGGACACTGTAAAAACACTGCAGCTCTTCATGGTCACTGTAAAACCACTGCAGCTCTTTATGGTCACTGTAAAACCAATGCAGCTCCTATGGTCACAGTAAAACCATGACAGCTCTTTATGGTCACTGTAAAACCACTGCAGCTCTTTATGGTCACTTTAAAACCACTACAGCTCTTTATGGACACTGTAAAACCACTACAGCTCTTTATGGTCACTGTAAAACCACTGCAGCTCTTAATGGTTACTGTAAAAACACTCCAGCACTTTTTGGTCACTGTCAAACCACTGCAGCTCTTTATGGTCACTGTAAAACCACTACAGCTCTTTCTGGTCACGGTAAAAACATTCCAGCTCTTTATGGTCACTGCAAAACCACTACAGCTCTTTATGGTCACTGTAAAACCGCTGCTGCGCTTTATGGTCACTGTAAAACCACTGCAGCTCTTTATGGTCACTGTAAAACCACTACAGCTCTTCATGGTCACTGTAAAAACACTCCAGCACTTTTTGGTCACTGTCAAACCACTGCAGCTCTTTATGGTCACAGTAAAACCACTACAGCTCTTTATGGTCACTGTAAAACCACTACAGCTCTTTATGGTCACTGTAAAAATACTGCGGCTCTTATGGTCACTGTAAAACCACTGCAGCTCTTTATGGTCACTACAAAACTACTGCGGCTCTTCATGGTCACTGAAAAACACTCCAGCTCTTTATGGTCACTGTAAAACCACTACAGCTCTTTATGGTCACTGTAAAACCACTGCTGCTCTTTATGGTCACTGTAAAACCACTACAGCTCTTTATGGTCACTGTAAAACTACTGCGGCTTGTATGGTCAAGGTAAAACCACTGCAGCTCTTTATGTTCACTGTAAAACCACTGCGGCTCTTATGGTCACTGTAAAACCACTACAGCTCTTTATGGTCACTGTAAAACCACTACAGCTCTTTCTGGTCACAGTAAAACCACTACAGCTCTTTCTGGTCACTGTAAAACCACTGCAGCTCTTTATGGCCACAGTAAAACCACTACAACTCTTATGGTCACTGTAAAACCACTGCAGCTCTTTATGGTCATTGTAAAACCACTGCAGCTCTTTATGATCACTGTAAAACCACTGCGGCTCTGATATCAGTTTCATCAGAATTTTCTTCAAAGAGAATTGTACATCCCAAATTCCAAATTTCCTATTACGTGGATACTTTCACGCCAAAGTACATTTCCAATGAAAAAACCTTAACATCTGGAATTAAAGTGTTCCTTTAGATTATTCCTTTCCCCAACCTAATTAGATTCGTCTCTGATTTCTTATGCTGTGTAATTTATCGCATTCCAAGTTGAGACCAGTTAATGTGCTTTTTAAAAATCGTTTAATTGGGTGGTTTTACCCCAATTAATTAAAGTGTTAAAACAGTATTTACACCCTGGCCAGAAAAAGAAATTCCAACAGTGATAATTTCCACTTCCAAAAGGTAATCTTTTATCAAGCTGTATGATCCAACTTGTATATCAACCTTTTGTCGCAGACTTCTGCTTTACACAGCCACTGATAGTTCCTGAAAAGGAACATTAACCATACGTGTCCTACACTGATACAGGCATACACCACACTTTCAGATCACCTTACATTCCCAAAATGCAAACTAAGTTAAAAGTATTCCCAAATCTCAAACTCCAGGGAACAAAAACACAAATATTGCAAATATTTAACCACCAATGAACAGCTGCGTTCAAACCAGACCACAAAGAGTTAACACTTAGTTCAGTCAATGTGATTTACAGAAAATTGGTCTCTCCCTCTCTCTCTCTCTCTCTCTGTTTCATTTTCCTTCACAGCTATTCCAAATGTTTGCATGGCCTTAAAGGAGGAGTGTAGTCCTTTGGAACATTTGTCTGTCATCTTTGGCAGCACAGGGTCATATCTGTGTCAATCAGCCCTTTTGATTCAGAATTTGATTCTCCCTACTTTTTCATTGTTTTACTCGGGCTGAGGTTTGGATTGCTTGATCCATAAGGGGATAAACAGGGCTCCTCAATGACAGTGAGGTTAGTGGAAGATTCTTTCTGTTTTGTATTTCATTCCCCAGTTGACACAGTGAGGGGTAGAGTTGTCCTCCACCGGGCTCCAGAATAGTATACTTAGGAGGGGTTGGTTGGGGATCTGGATTGTTTTGTCAGGAACTCGCACTTTCTCTGGGTCTTGGGGTGTCCCATAGCCACTATATGGGGGAGCGCTCAGATATGGTGGGGATGAATGATTTCTCATTACTGGAGTTTTCTCTTTCTTAGTCAATTTTTGCTTTGTCGTTTAAGTTCTTCACAAACAGTTTTCAGTTGTTCCTTTAGATTATTCCTTTCGCCATCCTAATTAGATTCGTCTCTGATTTCTTATGCTGTGTAATTTATCGCATTACAAGTTGAGACCAGTTAATATGCTTTTTTAAAATCGTTTAATTGGATGGTTTTACCCCAAACATATTTATGATCATCCAGGGACCATTGCCCCTTTGGAGGTTCCATGCTTCACATGGATTTCTGTCATGGTTGTGGAGAGGTTAAAGTGTTGTACAAGGAACCTCCATGGGACAACGGTCCCTAAATGGTAATAAACATGCTTGGGGTAAAACCACCACATTAAAAGATAAAAAAAAACATTGTCTTGGTCTGATCTTGCAGTATCACCCGAGGACATTTAGAATGAAGGAGAGTTCTTACCTCTGGGTGCCAGTTGGATGTAAGGAGTCTCCAATGTTCCAACATTCATCTTTGCTGTGAACAATGGAGATCACAACAAACACTTGAAGGTGTTGAGGGACACCTTCATAAGGAGAGAGTACGATGCTCAACTCATCAGTCCCCAGTTCTGTCATGCCACAGCTGAAAACCGTAATGACCTCCTCAGGAGACAGACATGGGACATGACCATTAAGGTACCCTTTGTCATCCAGTACTTCCCAGGAGTGGAGAGACTACATCATGTTCTTTGAATCCTTCAACACACTATCAATGAGAATGAGCACCTCTTCAAGATCTTCCCTATGCCAGCACTCAAACAACCACCAAACCTTAAACAGGCCATTGTTTGCAGCAAACTACCCAGTCTTCAGGCCAACGTTGACCACAACACCTCACAAACCTTTCATGGCAACCTCTGCAAGACGTGTCAAAGCACAGACATGGATATTCCCATAACATGTGGGGACACTACCCACCATGTACATGGCAGGTACTCATGTGACTCAGCTAACATCGGCTATCTCATACGTCGCAGGCAACGATGCCCTGAGGTATGGTATATTGGTGAAACCAAGCAGATGCTACAACAGCAGATGAATAGATACTGTCTAACAATCACCTGACAAGGATTTTCCTTTTCAGTTGCAGAACACTTCAGTGGGTAAAGACACTCAGCCTCAGATCTTCAGGTAAATGTCCTTCAAGGCATACTTCAGGACATGCAACAATGTAGTGTTGCCGGACAGTGGCAGATAGCCAAGTTTGGTACTCATGACAATGGCCTCAACTGGGATCATGTGTTCAGGTCACCCTACAGAATGACACCACCACACTATACACTGTCATGCACACTCACACCCTCTCACACAAATGTACTCACACAGACCCTCTCTCAGATACTTTCTCTCTCACTCACACACAACTCGTACTCTTTCACAAGCATATATCTCTCTCACACGCATACACTCCCCCACACAGACCCTCTCTCATACACAAACGCACTTACATGCATATACGTCCTCACACTCACACACACTGTCTCTCTCAAGAGCACGATCACACACACAAACACACACAAACCCACACATGCACACACTCGCACTCTCACTTCCCTTCCCTCACACATGCACACCCACATACAAATCTGTTGAATGAATTTGTGTTTGCAGATTTGAATTTGCAGATGCATTCTATGTTGTTCAAAAAGCGCACAATCTGTAGACAATCAGATAACGTGTCATTTTATAAACTCCTACTTTGGAAATAAAACCAGTCCGGCTCCAGGATGAGATGCAAACAGACTTGAAACATGGTCTCACACCTAAAATGCTTTGTCTGACCTAAGGTCACCTTTGTTATGATAAAACTTGAAGTTGTCTTAGGGCAAGGATTTATATATTAATCAATTGAGATCTAAACCTCCATTCTAACTGATTAAAGACTTAATAGCCATCTGGGTTTGTTTAATGCATTTGCATAAGTTGTATGATGCTTGATCTTTTCCTATAAGTCCTGTGTCCGATGTATTCTCTTTCACTCGCTGCCTGAGGAAGGAGTGGGAACTCTGAAAGCTTGTGCCTTCAAATAAACCTATTGGACTATAACCTGGTGTCATGTGATTTTTTTACTTTGTCCAACCCAGTCCAACACTGGCACCTCCATGTCTTGAAAGAGTACAACACCAACACCCACATCACTTGCATCCATAGCCACCTTGAATGGCTTTGCATAATTAGGTGTGGCTAATATGGGGCAGCAGTTAACACAGCTTTCTGGCTGTCAAATGTCTCTGGCAGTCTGCCATCCACTGAAACTTCCTTTTTTTTCAGTAACTCAGTGAATGGAGCAGCCACACTGCTAAATCTTAGTACAAATTTCTGATAAACCCATGCAACCCCAAGAGTTGTAGTGCTGCTCTCTTCATTGACGGTATGGGAAACTCCCCAATAATCTTTGTTTGCATATTCCATGGGGTCATCTGTCCATGTCCAATAACATGGCTTAGAAAGGTGACTTGGGCTTTGGCAGGTTTGTTACAAAGCCTGTCTCCCAAATGTTCCTTCCATGTGTGACTAAAAATCACCAGGACTTTGATGTGTGCCACAGATGGATAATTCATAAATGACTTGATTTGTTAGTTCTTTACTCAGAGAGTAGATTAGATTAGAATAGAATAGAATAGAAAGGGTATGGAATGCTTTGCCTGCAACGGTAGTAGATTCGCCAACTTTAAGTACATTAAAGTCATCATTGGACAAGGATATAGACATGAAACAGTGTAGGTTAGATGGGCTTCAGATTGGTATGACAGGTCGGCGCAACATCGAGGGCCGAAGGGCCTGTATTGCGCTGTAATGTTCTATGTTCTATGTTTTTGAAATGTGGCTGATACATTTTTCATCCCAAATTTACATTTATACAGTCCATTTTGTATTACAAAAGCCAAAATTGTCTTTGCTCTTTCAGATGAAGAGAATCCTCTGAGTAAGTCTAACTTAGAAATATAAGTTGCTGGTCCCACCTTTTCAATGCAGTCTTCCAAACTTGGAATCAGCGATGTATCTGTCTTTGTAACTGCATTGACTCTTTGATAGTCCACATGTAACCATTCGGTGCCATCTGGTTTTGGCACCATTACTATGGGTAAGCTCCAATCAATGCAACTCACTTTGATTATGTCATCTTGGAGCAAGCATTCAATTTCCTTTTGAACTTGTGCCAACTTTAGAGTGTTATGTCCATCATGATCTTGCTTAATTAAAACAAAATTTCCTACATCTACATCATGCACAATGAGATTAGTATTTCCCCATTTCTTTCCATGTATCTCCCCATGCGGTCGTGATAACTCCTTCAGGTCATTTCAATTTTCCACTGGAAGGTAACTCAATAATTTATCCCAAATTTTCACAACTTCCTCATTGTCCAATTTAATTTGAGGAATGCCCAATTCCGAATCCTCTGAACTTGTTTCTTCACTCAGTGTTGTACTCAGTAACACTCTGTACTTTTGCTTTCCAATTTTGGGCATATTCACATGACACACTGTGAGATTACTTTCTGTTTAGAGTCCTTATCAAATAGTTCACCTTAATCAATCTTCTTTCAACTTGATAATGTTCACTAAACCTTTTTTCAAAGCTTCATCTATCACTGGAAGTAATAACACTAATAGCACCCCCAATAGAAACATTGATTTCTTGCCTACTTCCTGTTTCATTGTATGTTGCAATACTTTTAAATGCAGTCTTGCCAACTCCCCCTCCCTGTTTAACCATTCTCTAAAAACTGACACATAGTCCAAATATGTGGTCTCTGAATTCTGACTCACCCATGTTTCCGTAATTAGTTTTAGTGGTCCTCTCACTTCATGTCCAAAAAACTAATTCAAATGCACCGAATTTGGTCAATCCATTTGGTGCACCTCTGATCGTAAAATGTACAATCAGAATTCCATTATCCCAGTCAGCTGGATAGTCTTGAATATAAGCACTCAACATGACCTTTCGTGTCAAATACCACCTTTCTAGCATTCCCTGCGATACTTCCTGGTATGCAGTAGATTTGAATTGCTTTATTCCTAAGCTGTCCATAACTTCCTTGAATAATTTTGATGTGAAGTTTGACCCTTGATTTGATTGCATTTCTGTGGGTTGTCTGTTTCTAATGAAAAAATTGAGTGGCCCTTCTACAATTCTTTTAGGTGTTAAATTGTGTAATGGAATGCCCCCTGGAAATCTAGTGGACACATCCATTATTGTTAACAAATACTGATGCCCACTTTTTGCTTGAGGTAGAGGGTCATACACAATCAATTAAGGCCCTTGTAAAAGGTTCCTCATATGCAGGAATAGGTAAAAAAGTGCAGGTTTTATTACTGCCTGTACTTTGCCAATTACCTCATTGGCTCTACCTAGCAGCTTGGTTTGGATCAACAAAACCCACATTGTCACTGGCCACTTTGTTTATTTAGTCAGCTTCTCAAATGTGATGAAAAAAGGCTTCGACATCTTTCTTCTCAAACTTCGGTAATGCTTGAATATATTTAAACAGATCCCCCAGACCTTTGGCTCTCGGGGGTTTGCTCATCCTCACTCTCCTCCTCCCTCAGCTTACCTTCAGCCTTCCCCTCCATCCTTTTAAGCCAACTTTCCTCTCGAAGGGCCAGTTTACTTTCTCCCTTTCTTCTGCTAAAGAGATTTGATCGTTTCCTTTTTGTTCCGCTAGGACTTGCATTCTCTATCTCTTTTCACTGTTTTTAATTGTAATTTACACTGTCTCATTTCCTTTCCTCATTTTCTTTTCCCTTGAACTCAACCTGCTTCACTTTCAACTGAAATTTAGGTAATTCCAAAGATTCTGATGGTGTTTCCAGCAAATTTAAAAGCCATGCTAGTGCTGTAATTATCTCTCTTTTCCTCATGGAAGGAGGCAGCTCCAATCCAGCTTGTCTGCCAATTCCAGTAGCTTTTCCTTGTTCACCTTTTGTAAAGCTCCCAAAGTCACTTCTTCCACTCCCAGAAAACTCTTAGCAACTGAAAAAGCCATGACCACACCAAGCACTGCCTAAACCAACCGAATCCAACGCCTGGAACATAAAGACACCAACACCTACCACGCGCTGCCTTCGAGTCCAACAACCCTAAGCCCAAACTGGAACTATAGAATAAATCACACCAAGAGACCCCAGTTTGTTATGGACCAATCCAGGTCCCCTCAAAACATTTTAATTAGGTAACCCAAACCCTAACATCCCTATTTTAAAGGTAGATCTAAAATGGATATTCAGGAAGTGATGTAGCTGGTGAAACCACTTGGCTTTAAGCAAAACAGAATTTATTTAAATGTTACAGTTGAAACACGAACAAAAGAAAACAGCATTGACAATAACTTAAATATTTGGCTACCAACACGATAACGCAACTTTGTAAAGGTGCTGTTCCAATCCCTGTAACATCCCATAAACACATCCCTTGGCAAAAGGTAAATTCCAATACAAGTTATTATAGGCCGGAGAGATTTCAAAGAGAAATGTCACACAAGAAACATCTGTTGAAGCATGGAACCTTTTTCGCAAAAGCAGCTTCTCTGCTGTCAGCAGCTTCTGACTTCCTGCTTTAAAAAATATTAAATCAAAACTGAACTGGGACAACTGGCCACTCCTCTGCCATTGCTTAAAATAGCCACTTCCAGACATATAGCATCTCTGCCTTAATGACCCCTCTTCAAAAAGAACAAGGACAAAATAACCTTGTTAAGGGGACAGCATCATCACAGGAGTCTACAGTGTTTCAACATTCATCTTTGAGATCCTGCCAGCAACACCAAATTGCTGGGTTTCTGCAAAATCTTTTATTTCTTTTTATATGTAGATGACAGAGTTGCAAGTTGAGACCTCTGCAGTAACAGCTTTAATTGCACTTTTTATACATTTTTACTTGATGTTTCATGAAACCACAAATACCAGTCAGTACATTCTGTTCATCTCTTTGACAATATATCTCCATGACATACTCACAAACTGGTCCCCATACCCTAACCATAAGATCTAGGTGACAACCTATTCATTACATACTCTCATAACTGCTTCAAACTGATTTCCATAGTTTTGACCAGACAATGACAATAACATTTGTAAATTTAACCCTGATATGCTGTAACTTCATCACACAATGTTCAATATACCCTAAACCATCCTTAACACTGTGGTAATCCCAGTTTGTGTTTGGAAAGTTGAAATCCCCTACCAGTCTATGCCCCTAGGGATGGCATGATGGGTCAATGGGTAGTGCTGCTGTTGTCTCACAGTGCCAGGGACCCAGGTTCCACCTCAGGCAACTGTCTGTGTGGAGTTTGCACATTCTCCCTGTGTCTGCATGAGTCTCTTCCAGTTGCTCCAGTTTCCTTCCACGATCCAAAGATGTGCACGTTAGGTGAATTGGTCATGATAAATTGCCCGTAGTGTTCAGGGATGTGTCAGCTAGGTGGATTAGTCATGGGAAATGTAGGGGAATAGGGTAGGGGAATAGGTCTGAGTGGGTTACTCTTCAGAGGGTCAGTGTAAACCTCATGGGCCAAATGACCTGTTCCCACACTGTCGGCATTTTATTCTATTCTATTCTACTTACAGCTAACTGCAGTCACCCAACATATTTGCTCCTCAATTTTCCATTGACTATAGGTTGGGCCTATTGTATAATCCCAATAAAACAATCATCAGTTTCGCTTTTTCACAGTTCCACCAATATGGTTTCACTGCACGATCCCTCAGGAATATCCTGTCTAAGTACTGCCATGATGTTTACCCTTATCAAAAACACCGCTCACCATAAACAAGGGACACATTTTTAAATTGAAAGGCAGGAGGTTTACTGGGGATCTGAGGAAAAACCTTTTGTACCAAAGGGTGGTGAGGGTCTGGAATGCACTGCCTGCAAAGAGGGGGATGGGTGGTAGCTGGGGTGCAAAAGGATTTGGGCAGGCACTTGTAGTTTCAGAATTTGTGTGGGAAATTGGGATATTGTTGACTGAGTGGAACTTTGGTGGTACTGACTCGATACGTCAAAGGACCTCTCTGCTCTGTACAATTTAAGACTACTCCTCATCACAATGAATCCACTTTCATTATCAAAACCAACACGCAATGGTGGCTTTGCATAAATACAGTTGTACTTAACAGAAAGATGAAAACTGCTTTCTGAGCTGAAATTCGTAGCTAAAGTGAAATACCAGCACAATCTGATACTGCAAGCATAGCCAGTTTTCACTTCTTGGTTTTTTTGTGCTTTAAAAGGCAAAGATATAATTTCCCATGCCAGTCTTCATTTCGAGCAGCGTTAACAAACACTGTAAAGTCAAACTGGGTGAATCATTTGGAGTTATGCCAATCCTTAGTCAGTCAATTGTAACCCCCTCATGCATGTTACTACTTACTGGTGAGTGATTTCAGATTTTGGCAAATAATGCCTTGAAAACTTAAAGGAAAAGGAAATGTGGGAAATGCTTTGAAAGATTTTGGAAAGATTGTAATTGTTGGAAGTTGATTTCCTTGTGTCCAACAGGTTTCATGATCATTCATTACACCCTATGTACAAATTCACTTTCTTACAGCTGTTTGCTTTCACTGGTTTTGGGAATCCTCAGAATGACTGGCCAGTCTGAAAGTTTTTTCTCAAATTCCTTCTGAATGTCCTGTCCTTCAGCGTAAACGTGTACCCCATAATCATCGATGCTTTGACTAAGCTACTTCCTAACCCCTCTGTCCATGCCCATCGTAATCTTACATACCTCCTTTAAGTTCCCCCTCAACCATCCCTGTTGCAAAGAAAACAACCTGAGCTTATCCAGCCTCCCCTCATCACTGAAATGCTGCATCCCTGGCAACATCCTGGTGAATTGCCTCTGCACCTTCTCCTGTGTAATCACATCCTTCCCATAGTAGGGAGACGGGTACTACACACAGTGCTCCAGCCATGGCATCACCAAAGTCCTGTATAGCTCCAATATTACCACTTTCCCCCCCTCCCCCCCGCCCCGCCCCCACCCAGATCTTATAACCTGTATTGTTTACCTATGCCTATCAGGTAATCTATCAGGTCTATGTGATGGCCAAATTAGATTTCCAATCTCTGCTCCCTTACATATAATTTCTTTAGGCACTTGCTGGAAACTCAACTCTACCTTCCTGTCCACTCTCCGTAGCCCTTCAACCCATATGTTATTAAAATCTGTCTGCCTCCTCCAAAAAATTTAACTTCCAGCATTTTCCCATCTTGCTGCACCTTAACACAAACTGAAATGAATTGAGTTAGTAATGTTGGTTGAGGTGTTCAATATCCCCCACAGCGAGGTGCAGCAGATTGAGAAGTAATGTTTAAGAGAAAGTTAGGCTGATGTCTGAGGACAGGGACATCAAGAAGGGGTTTGGTGAATTATAAAGTCAATGACAGAACCAACTTTCATTGCACTGCTGAAATGAAAGGGCTTGTTTGTCCATTACAGTATAATAGATGCCAAACTAATTGAGAATCTTTTCCTTTGTAAATCACATCCCTGAGTAATGGGAATCTAATATTTATTGCTAGTTTTAGGAGGTTTGCAATCACAGTTACCTAACAAAGGCAGTTGAACATTTCTGCTCTGGGAAGAAGTCTATGACTATAATGTACATGACATAAAAGTTCTGTTGGTCATTGTGTAAAACTAATATATGTGTTCGGTAATAATTACTTATATTGTCGACTTTATATTAGTAACTGTTGATGTAATACGTAATCTATACTATATATCATTAGTAATTGTATTCTATATGCATTTGGTACTATATTACATGTTT